>NC_053163.1:98067043-98407043 GCF_016835505.1 Polypterus senegalus | reverse complement strand
AAAGACAAAAATTACTCTTATTTTAATGAATGAAATACAAACAAGGTTTTAAGCAAATTGAGTAGTTTGGTTTTAAAAACAAAGATGGATTTTAGAAATATTGGTATAAATCTTAATTCTGACTTGACATTTAAATCTCACAAAAAAATGTTATTATGGCTGCATTTTCTCACCTAAAGAATTTAGCATGATTGAGACTCACACTTCATGATGCTAAGAAGCTGATTTTTATCTTTTCTGTTGAGATTATTGTAATGCTTTGTTTACAGGATTAGCAAAAATGTAATTGACAGCTTACAGTTTGTTCAGAACACTTCATACTCAAGTTTTAGCATCACTTTATTGCCTGTTTCTTTTAGAAGTGATTTTAAAATCTGTTAATGGGTTTTAAATCCTCTAATGCCTTAGCACCTACATATGAAATTTCTCCCAATGTTTGACACCTTATGTTCTGAATTCAAGATTATTAACTTTTCTAGATTTAGACAAAACAGAAGTGCTTTTATGCTCCATTGATTTAGAATTCCCTTCCCCACAGTATTCATCATCATTATTTTACTTTATTTTACTTTTATTATTTTTTAATAATGTTGTTACTGTTTAATTTCTAATGATAATCTGCTCTGTTTTCTTGTTTCATTTTGTATAATTATTATCTTTATTAAATATTTTTTATGATGTGTCTGTCTGGGGTTTTTGTTTTGCTCTTTGAACTAAATGTATGAAAGTTTCTATTTAATTAAAGTTAATTACTATTATTAAAATTCTTGATTGGTTTATGCCTCATCATTGTGTCAGGGTTTAGATGTAATGTGTAGTGTTCTGTCATTTCTTCATTTTTTTATTGTTAATTTGCATTTTTATGATCTTCTGTCAATTGCTGATGATGGCATCAGTTTTGTAGTTCTGAGTAGCTGTTTGCCATGATGCTATCATTTCCAGGTGCACAATCCACATGCTGCCTGATGTCAATACTGCCCATCTTACTTAAGGATAAGTACAAATCTTGTCTCAGCTTTGTTTGCAAGTAAAGGAAATTTCATAAACAATAGATTAAAAATGAATCAATATTCTTGTTATTTCCCATTTTGTGACAGCCTTATTCTCTTTATGCAGTGAACCCTGTTAGTTTACTTAAACTGTTCACCACCGTTCCTCTTTAAAAACATGTCTACTTCTTGGTAATGAAAAGAGCAGCATATCAACCATACCATATTGTAATCCTGTTCAGGTTGGACCCCAGAAATATGCAGATGAGCATTATGGAAGTCATAAAGGTATTCAAGCCCTCAAATTTATTTTCACATTGTATCATTTTAGATTACAAACTTAGAGTATATTAAAATAATTTTCCTAGCTTATCTGCAAAGTAGGATAAGTCATGCCAAAAAAACAAAGTGAGAACCTTTCAACAATTTATAAAAAAGGGAAAATCCTAAGTTGTGAAATTTTAAAAGTATATATAGCCTATTCATTATACTACATATCAGCCAGTTAATAACATCTCCAGTGCAAAATGTGGTCGTGGAAGCATCATGTTATGAGGATGCTTTTCAGCACTAAGGATTGGCAGTCTAGTCAAGATTAATGAGAAGATGAATGCTGCCTGCTTCAGACAGTTCCTGTAGAAAAATCTGCTACCATTCTCCTAAAAGCTGAAAGTGGTGAGGACGTTTTTTTTCAACAGGATAATGAGTCAAATCACAGTACCAAATTAAAAAATGGAGTGGTTTAAAATGAAGAAATTCCATGTCCTTGCATTCTACCATCCATTTAAATTTGAGCAACTTTGCTAGAAGGACTAGGCAAATCTTGCTGCATTTTGTTGTACAAAACTAACAAAGACTTATCAATAATGATTATTTGCTGCAGTAATTGTGGGAGATAGTTCAACTAAGCACTGAATGGGGAGATGAATTTCAGTTTCTGGAAGTTATATTTTTTTATGGTGTATAATTTTCTTTCATTTTTGGGCAGCACAAATAAAAATAAAATTCTCAAACAAACTGATCAAAATCTCACCTGGTGATAACTATTTATGTAAAAAAGGGGGCTGTAACTGGCCAAAAGCACAGGTAGTAAACCTGGAAAGTGTTAATATGTTGCTGGAGTCATCCGAATCTGATCTTGTTGTTATTGCCCTCTTTTAAAAATTGATATTGGTAATGGTGGACAGCCAGTTAATTCTTCTTTTTTTGCAATCAAACTTTTATTAATCATATATTTCATTGATACAAATCAGAAAATGAGAACAACTTTTTTTATTTTAATAACAACAAAGAGGTTCGCTTCCCGGGTCCTCCCTGCGTGGAGATTGCATGTTCTCCCCGTGTCTGCGTGGGTTTCCTCCCACAATCCAAAGACATGCAGGTTAGGTGCATTGGCGATTCTAAATTGGTCCTAGTGTGTGCTTGGTGTGTGTGTGTCTGTGAGCGCCCTGCGGTGGGCTGGCGCGCTGCCCAGGGTTTGTTTCCTGCCTTGCGCCCTGTGTTGGCTGGGATTGGCTCCAGCAGACCCCCGTGACCCTGTAGTTAGGATATAATGGGTTGGATAACGGATGGATGAACACCAAAAAAAAAACCAAAATAAAACACCAAAAATACCCACCAGTGCACCTCTCCCATTCCAACCAGTCTTGAGAAGTGGTGAATCCTTCTTGAAGGAACAAAAAAATAAATAAATGGACAGTAGTACAACAGTTGGCCAGCAGGTAGAAGAGGCCAAAGCACAAAACCAGCAAGGAGAGTATATCACGGCACGATGGCATCCCAGCTTCTGATCAAATAAAAACCACTAAACTGTCTTTGAATTGTAGGGTTGTTAATCCGCGAAGCAGAGTGCTCCAAGAGGATTAAGTTAAAGAATGATACCTTCCAATGAGACGAAGTTACTCAGTCAGGTGATATCTAGCGAGAGGCCAGCAACAATTTTGCATCAATACCTTCTGCTGCAGTACAGAAAGGGAGACAGTGGAGACATTCAAGAAAAAGAGAAGGCTGCCAGTTAATTCTGTAGGACAATGTAGTGCATGACTGTATGTAGTGCAAGTATGCCGGCACATGATAATATTGCAAGTTTATTATTCCTTGTAGATGCACAGAGAACAATCAGCTTTTCCACTGTACAAGAAAATAAGACACCATCTTTGTGACTTTTTACTTCATAACTATTAGCGTTAGGTGGTGTTGGTTAGTACTGTTATGTTAGGTAATTTGAAGCTGATGACAGCAGACATTTAATGATAGACACTGAGGCCAGAAGTTATGTTGCCTGCACAGTAGTCTTTTTATTAAGAATGTTTTCTGTAACCATTTGTCCAAGATATCTCTTAACCCCACTGTGTCGCCCCCTGCTGCCTGGGAATACTACCAATTATTATTACAAATTATTATTACATTTATTTCAATACATAACAAGTACATTTTGCCAAGAGTTTTCTTTTGTCCTTAAGGCATGTCGTGGCGAAAAGTTGTCACCAAAAGGTTTTTACCTGAAATGAAGGCTATTAGGACTCAGAGGATAGGCAAACAGAGTATATAGCTTTATTGCAATAAAACAATAACATGGACTCAACCCAATTCGGCCAAATCAGACTGAGCCCCGAATAGTTCAGAAATCAAAGTTTATATAATTATTTCTTATCTTCCTGACCTTGCTCAAATTAGCTCATTTGCTGTTCTCTCTGACTCCTCTCTGCACCTGTCCAGCCGATATTTCAAGTTCTCATGGGAATCATTATTATCTCCTGACTTCCTTCTGCAGCTGGCCACCGGTATTTATCTATTGTTCATCTTTATTTTCTGTTTTGCTTATTTTGATTGGTCTCGGCCGGGCAGATTTTCCCTTCTTCCATTTTTGGGCTTTCTCTTATCATTTCCCCTTCATTGGCCTTCAAGCTATTTTATATTTGGTGGCTAAAACTGAGCTTTAATTAAAAAGAAATATGGCATGTGCCTTTATTTAATCATTTGCTTGGCAGGCCTGACTTGCATTAATATCTGCACTAAGGTTAATGCTTACATATTTTTCTATATTTATTCATGCTAATACATGAATATATTAATTTTATTTTTCATATATTATATCATCTTGACCTCGTTTGTAGCAATGCCTTTGCTGTTTCTGCTGACTCACTGTTCCAGTTGGCTTCTCACGTGCTTACCATGACCATTTTACTGTATTATGTCATTGATATCATTCCTTGCTTCCTAGCCTTCAAACAACAGGTGTTCTTATTCCCCTTCTTTTGTCCTCGATAGTTTCTGTGCATCATTCTCTTCTTATTGTGTCCTTCCTTTCCCAATATTGGTAATTTTGCTTCAAGCCTAACTAGAAATGCAATACGACTAATGTTTTTTATTTAACTATTTGCTTGACATATCTTATTTGCTTAACATGTCTAATTTATGCTAAATCTAATGCTTCAGAAGCTGTTAATTACTTTAATGCTAATACACAGATTTTTATTTTCCATAGGCACAGGTCTTGTGACATGTTTGTTCCTTTGCATTATTTGGAATTGTGCAAGTTACTGACTAATTACATTATGTAAGCAAGTCCTTGTGTCTGACCAAACATGGTCATGTGAGTGAAGCAACTCTTTTTCGGCCAATTTTAGTAGACATTTTTATTTCTGTCTTCCTTATGCATTAGCACTTGTGTGTCCCAGCACATAGATTTCAGGCAAAGCCATTGCCAACAATGTAAATAATGTACATTTTACAAAACAAACAGTAGCAGTATTGAGGCAGTTTGTGTGCTGGGACAGCAGCGCATTACATAATGAAGATTGGCTGCACCTAGTTAAAGGATTTCAGATAGATGCTTGCTGCCTACTAACAGAACATATTTATTTTATATAGGCTGGCTATGAGCAGTTTTTCTGGATTGTGAGTAGGTGGTTGTCTCTGTTTCTAATGCTTTTGCTCCACAGAAATGCTTCTCAGGAATATTGTCTACATTAAAGATATGGCCTCTGTCATATTCTTTGGGTTCTGTGATATTTGACTCTAATACAGTTGAACGTAACTCTGAAACATTTATTTAAAGAGAAACTTTACTAATGAAATAATCAAGTGCTTCACGTACAGGTCAGCCATTTAACAACACCGTTTCCTTCATCTGAATAGGGAGTATCCCCAATTTACAAGAAGTTAGTATAAACTGTAATATAAGGGGGTGTTTAAAAATTACTTATCTTGACATCTTCCTTTTTTTTTTAAATAATAAGAATACAATATTCTACTTATTCAGTTAACAATACCTAGACATGGCTTTCATTTGTTACAAACATCAATGCTATTTTCAGTAACAACTGACAACTATATACATTATATTCTTACGTGTAATGGGCTAAGTGTCCCAAAAGCTTATTAACATTTAGCATGTCTCTATTAGCCTTATTGGTGGTTGTTTCACTCTTGATGATCTTCTGAGAGTCTCACTTGATTCTCTGCCTGATTCTGGCATTCTGCTGGTTGATGTCGTCATTTCTTCTCTTTCAGTGCTTTCTTTTGAATGTTCTTGTGATGTTTTATCCACGACTATATCTCGTCGATTTCTTCTAAGCACCGTACCATTGCTTGTTTCAATAATATATGATCTAGGGTCTATTTGTTCCTTAACTGTTCCTTGCAGATTCCATGTTTTTCCTGAACTCTCCTTTATTCTAACCTCCTCTCCTATTTCCAGTTCTGGGAGAGTTCTGGTTCCTCTGTCATAGTACATTTTTTGCTTTCTCTTTTTGTTTTCTTTCACTTTTCGCACTTCATCTTCCATTCCAGATTTTAGCAGGTTCTGCTTCATTGGAAGGTTTGATCGTAGTCGTCGTCCCATGAGCAGCTGTGCTGGGGAAGCTCCATGTTCAAGGGGTGTACTTCGATATATTAGAAGGCTTTTGTAAAAATCACTTCCACTCTCTTTAGATTTCTTCATTAGATGTTTAATAGTTTGAATTGACCTTTCTACAAGTCCATTAGATTGAGGAAAGTTTGGACTTGATGTTTTATGTACAAAGTCCCATTCCTTTGCAAAGTTCTTAAATTGAAGACTTGTAAATTGTGGTCCATTGTCGCTAAAGACTTCATTTGGCACTCCATATCTGGAAAAAACAGCTTTCAGACATTTTATTACTGCTTCACTGTTTGTAGTATTCAATGCACACACTTCGGGATATGCAGAAAAGTAATCAGTGACCATCAGAAACTCTTTCCCATGACAGATAAATAAATCAACACCAACCTTTTCATATGGCCTTTCTGGTACAGGATGAGGTGTTAATGGCTCTGAAGGATTACTAGGTCTATATTTTAAACATACTGAACATCTTTCCACTTCATTACTTACATCTTGATTAATCTTGGGCCAATACATTACCTCTCGTGCCCTTTTCTTGCATTTTTCAATGCCTAAATGTCCTTCATGAATTTTTTGTAGCATCTGCTTTCTTAATGATATTGGTATCACAATTTTACAACCTTTATAGATGATACCATCAACAACTGTAAGTTTTGCCCGACAGTTCCAATAATCACTTACTTGTGGGTTGCAGTTATGCTTGTTTTCTGGCCATCCTTGAATAATGACTTCTTTCAGCGTCTGCATTACTTCATCTTTTGCTGTCTCTGTTCTAATAAGCTGTGTTTTGCTGTCTGACACTGGCATTGCTTTTAGCACCATATCCACATATGCCTTTATTTCCTCTGAGATCTTTTCTTCATGTCTATACTTTTCATCTACTGCTCTTGACAGGGTGTCGGCTGTAAACATCCATCTGCCAGGAGTGAATGTTACCTGCAGAGTATATCTCTGTAGCTTAATCATTATGCGTTGTATACGAAGTGGACAGTCATTAAGAGGTTTTTTAAATAAAGCAATCAGTGGTTTATGGTCTGTTTCAACCATTACAGCTTGTCCAGACACAAACTGATGAAAGCGTTCACATGCAAAAGTGATACTCAATAGTTCCTTCTCTATTTGTGCATATCTAGTCTCGGCTCCAGTAAGAGATCTAGATGCATATGCGACTGGCTGCCATGTTTCATCATGCTTTTGTAGTAGTACAGCTCCTAATCCAGATTGTGAGGCATCAGATGAAATTTTGATTGGTTTATGTGGATCATAGAACTTTAAAACCGGCTCTTTTATTAGTAGCTTCTTGACTTCATTCCAGGCCGTCTCTTGTTCGTAGTTCCAAGTCCATTCCACATTTTTTTCTGTCAGTTGTCTAAGAGGTGCTAAAATATTTGACAGATTTGGAATAAATTTTGCAAGATAATTCACCATACCCATAAATCTCTGTATGTCTTTCTTGCACTGAGGTCTTGGCATATTTTCAATAGCAGATACTTTTGATTTATCAGGTTTTACTCCTTCACTACTAATAATATCTCCTATAAATGTTAGTTCCTGAACTCCTACCATGCATTTTCCTTTGTTTAACTTTAAATTTGCTGTTCTTGTAACATCCAACACTTTCTTCAGCCTTTCATCATGCTCTTCCTTTGAAGAACCCCATACAATTATATCATCCATAGAGGTGTCAACTCCATCTAAATGTTCAAAAACCATATGAATTGTTTTGTGATAGACCTCTGGTGCGGATGCTATGCCAAAAGGCAATCTCAGAAATTGGTATCTGCCAAATGGAGTATTAAATGTGCATAATTTAGAACTAGTCTTGTCCAATTTTAGTTGCCAAAATCCTGAAGAAGCATCTAGTTTACTGAAATATTTTGCATTTGCAAACTGTGCCATAATTTCTTCTCTTGTTGGAAGTTTGAAATGTTCCCTCTTGATAGCTCGATTCAAGTCTCTGGGAACTAAACATATTCTTAATTTCCATCTTTCTTTTCTACAATAACCAGAGAGCTCACCCATTCAGTAGGTTCATTAATTTTCTTGATTACTTGCAAGCTCTCCATTCTCTCTAGTTCCTTTTCTAGTTTCTCCTTCAGGGCAAATGGGACCTTTCTGCAGGGGTGTATGACAGGAGATACACTTTTGTCTGTGATTATCTTGTGTTCCCCAGGAAGACAACCTAGTCCTATAAAAAGATCACTATATTCTTGGAGCAGTGCTTCATATTCAGTATTGCCCTCCATGTTAATAGTAAGCACTCTTTTAATCAAGTTCATTTTCTCACAAGCAGACAATCCTAAAATTGCCTGAACGTCTTTTGGCACAACCACAAATGACAGTGAGTATTTTTTGTTTTTGTACATAACACAAGCTACACATTGCCCTTTAACAGGTATTTGCACTCCTGAATATCCAGTAATTTTTATTTCTGTTTCTTGCAAACATGGTCTGGGCTGCAGTTTTCTATATTCATTTTCGGGCATGATGTTCACTTGTGCTCCAGTATCTAATTTAAATGAAATAACGGCATTGTTCACTTGTACTGGCAGAATCCATTCTTTCCTTCTCCCATTTACTTCAGTCAATGCATCTATATAAAATTCCTCAACTTCAGTTTCTTCTACAGTGTGCACTTGGCTTGGTTTCACTTGTGATTTACAGCAGCGTGCAAAATGGTTGTTCTTCCCACATTTTTTACAAACTTTATTGTATGCTGGACACTGTCTGGGAGCATGGTGTGATCCACAACGTCCACATGCCTGTTTTGTGCTGTACATTTTTTTATTTCCACTTTTATTTTGCTCTGTATTTAAATGCATTTTGTTCTTTCCTTTTTTGTTTAGTACATGTAATGCGTTTTCCTCATTACACATTTCTTTTACTTGTTCTTTAATTGTTTCGGCTGCCCTGCATATTCTTACTGCTTTTTCCAAATCTAAATCCAGCTCTCTTAGTAACCTTTCTCTGAGTGCGTTATCTGGTATTCCAGAGCGATCCTGTCTTTTATTAAAGATTCTGTTAACTCTCCAAATTCACACGTTTTACTCCGTGTGCGCAACTCGGTGACGTACTGATCAATCGTTTCACCTTGCTTCTGTATACAAGTAAAGAACTTGTGTCTTTCGAAAGTGACATTCCGTTTTGGAATGCAGTATCTTTCAAATTTATCCAGGATAACGTCTAACTTCATATGTTCACCCTGAGCAAACTGAAAGTTGTTATAAATCTCCAGCGCTTCCTCCCCAATTATATGTAACAAAATGGACGCTTTCGTTTTGTCGCTTTTTTCATCCGCACCAATTGCCGCTATATATACTTCGAAGCGTTGTTTAAACCGTTTCCAGTTCTCGGCAAGATTACCTGAAAGCTGAAGGCTAGGAGGTGGCTGTAGCTTCTCCATTTTAACGACGTCTTTTCTCTTTTCTTACTTTTTTTTTTTCAAAACAAAATTTCTTCGCACAACACGTATCTACTTCAACTGCACCGCTTCTGACACCATGTCATATTCTTTGGGTTCTGTGATATTTGACTCTAATACAGTTGAACGTAACACTGAAACATTTATTTAAAGAGAAACTTTACTAATGAAATAATCAAGTGCTTCACGTACAGGTCAGCCATTTAACAACACCGTTTCCTTCATCTGAATAGGGAGTATCCCCAATTTACAAGAAGTTAGTATAAACTGTAATATAAGGGAGTGTTTAAAAATTACTTATCTTGACAGCCTCTGTCATGTATCTCTGCTGAGCACTTGAGCACGGTGGCGCAGCGTGGGTTTCCTCCGGGTGCTCCGCTTTCCTCCCACAGTCTAAAGACATGCAGGTTAGGTGCATTGGCGATCCTACATTGTCCCTAGTGTGTGTGTGTGTGTGTGTGTGCCCTACAGTGGGCTGGCGCCTTGCCCTGGGTTTGTTTCCTGCCTTGAGCCCTGTGTTGGCTGGGATCGGCTGGGATGACTCTGTAGTTTGGATATAGCAGTTTGGATAATGGATGTATGGATGGATGGATGTGTAAAAGCTGAACGTTGCATGAGTATATACTGTATGTATTTATCTTTATTTTTGTATATTGTATAAAACTGCATATTTATTATAGGGATTTTTAACACCACATATTTAAAGATGTATTATTTCATTTAGTCTCTGATGGAGATAACATTGACGAAGGCTTGGCAATCATGGCTGTGGTTAGTACATAGGCCACTACATTAGCCTGAAGCAGTAGGAAAAAAAGTGGGTGTCAACTGTCAGAATGCATGAATTAAGATCTTAAAAATACACTTAGAATTGCCCAAAGGCAGCTAGGAAAAAAACGATTCCAGAAGGAAGTGTTTTCTTATTCTGGAAATAAGTAATGAGTTATTTGTATATCATGAATTAGTATGGAAGTAATAACAAAGAAGGAAATAACAAAAGTGTTTAATATGGAGTCAAGAGAATCATAATGGAAAATTAGTGACAGCAATCAACATGAACTGTATGTCTTTTGAATGCTAGAGAAAACCAACATGGACACAAGAATAACATGCAGATTAAACATAGGCACTGTCTATTAATGTAGGACCATGGAGCGGAGACTTAGTAATATTTATGTATGCACCTGAGTGATGCTCATATTATTAAATTTTTTATATATTAATATATATTAATATATACTTATTGTTTCCTTGTTTGAACTGTATAATTTATTTATATCTTGTGTCACACACGTGCGCATGGGAGGCAGCTAAAGGGCTTGAATGACTGTAGTTCTGAGGCATGCCGGGAGCTGGCAGAGTGCACTGACTCTTTTTCTCTCTTTCCTGTAGACCATTCCCGGGAGATTCCATCTGGGTCTCTTGACGTCACTTCCGGGACCGAGCCAATGGAAGGAGACCTTACCGGCTCCTGCCCCTGTGATGTCACGTCCAGGCTCAAACCAATGGCTAAAGAACATGAGCCTGATCCTTATGACCTCACTTCCTGTCTTCCCCTTTAAAAGCCTGTCCCTTTTCCCTAAGTCTTCAGTCTTGTTTTGGACTCATTTGTATGCACATCAGTGCTGTTTATTTTGATAAAAAACGACTTTGCAGCCAGGATACCAGAATATACGGGTGGCTGCCCCAAACCTTTATCAGAGTATGTCTCATTATTGTGACACTTGCCATACAGTATATGCATTTTTCTCTGGCAAGTACTTGGAAAAGTCCCATGTAAAAATGATATAATATGCCCCCTTTGATTATATGGAAGTATTGTTAGACATATCCAGATTATCTCCCAGATTTCACTTCTAGCTCTGCTAATCCACTGTGTTCCTTAATTATTCATTTACCTTGTTTACTTTAATACATACAGCACTATATGAATATGATGAAGTTTTGAAAAACACGCAGTAGTGCATGAAATTGAGCACATCAGACAATGAACACTCCATTGCCTGTTATTATCTTTGTGTGGAAAAATAAACAAATAGTATTAGAAATTTCTTTAAACAGGCCTAATAAATTTTAATTAATTTGTCTCAAATTATTTAATTTTTTTCTTTTTTCTTTTTTTTAATTTCGATTGTTTGTTTCTTCTTCTGTGTAATGAAATAGTAATTTTGTACCGTTCTTGAGCAGAACCAAATAAATATTTTCTAAACAGCTTCTAAATTCAATATGAACACGGGTGTTTATAAATCAAATCTAATCATTTCTATCAGCCTGTAAGCTTAATGATGACAATGCAGTATAGCTTCAAGCTTTTTCTTTCTCCATTTAATAAGCAGGAGTTTGTTAATATACTTTTTTCAACTCAGTGTAATTAATTAGAAGCCACAGCCTAAGGCAGAAAATATTAATGTTTGATGCTATCATATTTTAAGCTAATGATCACAGTTTCCCATAGGAATAAAAAATACATACTGTAAAAATGTATAGTGTATATATGTACCTGTATCTTGTGCAATTGTTAAGGAATGGTTTTCAATTAATGCAGTCTGTAAGCTTTCAAAGGCAATTACTTTAAGTTGCATTTTATAAGTTTTAATTTAAATGTATTTGTTTTTACTATTATACAATAGATAAAGTTACCAATGTGTCTTTATGCAGATATTATAAAGATAATTGGAAAAAAGGGTGTGCACAAACTGTTGTCTTCAAAGTCAGAATTTCTTTATCATTAAGCAGAAAAGAGTGAGAGCAGCCACTTGAACCCATGCATCAAACTGATAAGTTATTAAAACCCCTTTGTATTTGTAGTGGTTTGTTTAGTGAGTAATTAAAATTGTAGACTGAAAAAGTAATTTACTGCAAAAATCTACTCCACCCATCTGAGATGAAAACAAGATTAATTTGAATTAAAAAAATGTTTTAATTTTGCAAAAATTGCAAAACTGAGGTTCTTTTTCATTAGACAGGAAAAAAGAACATAAATCATTGCCTTTCTGCACGAATCTCAGGAAAGGTACTAATAAAAACATCTCTTAAATTGGTTTGGAGATATAGAGGATCAGTTCATGTGGCCCATATTGATCAAAGAAAAATAATATCTGATTCTCAGTAGTTACAAAACTGTAATGACGGATATCACATAAATGGAATATCTTCTTGCAATTAAACAGCTTGACATTCTTACAGTTGCTGCATTTTTGCCGATATCAACAGTTTTGCCTGCTTTTGGGCTTCAATTTAAATTGCCCGAACTGGGTTGTCTTTTCAAATAGCATTGTTGCTGGCAGGCATTATTTTATTTTTCTCTTGAGGATAAGCATGCCAAGCAAGTCAAATATATCAGTAGACCAATTTTACTCTTTTCATTTCATTTATTTATTGGATAGGCTAGGTGTATGGCAGCATAGTATTTATTTCTATAAATGATTCCCCGTAGCTCCACTTTGATGGCCTGACTAAGAAGTACTCTGAAACTTCTCAGGGTGATTTCACAGGGTTCTGATAAAGGGCATTATATGGTGAAATTTATGTCTAAATATTGTAAAAACTGCGGTGGCTTGGCACCCTGCCCAGGATTGGTTCCTGCCTTGTGCCCTGTGTTGGCTGGGATTGGCTCCAGCAGACCCCCGTGACCCTGTATTCGGATTCAGCGGGTTAGAAAATGGATGGATGGATATTGTAAAAATATTTTGGAATACCACTTCCTTGTTAACTAAATATATAATATTGTAAAAATTCTATGTGGTATTTTGAATGTCCTTTCTGCAGCAATATTAAATAATTAATGTTAGAATATAGATGCCCATCATATTTATTTTAAAGATATTTTAACAGAATTTTCTTTGTAATGCTGACAAATCTGTTTATATAATACATATAGCCACTATATGTGCTAATACTACATACATCAAATAAGTAAAAGGGGAACTTGAATATATGTATGTATGTATGTGTATATATATATATATATATATATATATATATATATATATATATATATATATATATATATATATACACACATACATACAGGGTGGGCCATTTATATGGATACACCTTAATAAAATGGGAATGGTTGGTGATATTAACTTCCTGTTTGTGGCACATTAGTATATGTGAGGGGGAAAACTTTTCAAGATGGGTGGTGACTATGGTGGCCATTTTGAAGTCGGCCATTTTGGATCCAACTTTTGTTTTTTCAATAGGAAGAGGGTCATGTGACACATCAAACTTATTGGGAATTTCACAAGAAAAACAATGGTGTGCTTGGTTTTAACGTAACTTTATTCTTTCATGAGTTATTTACAAGTTTCTGACCACTTATAAAATGTGTTCAATGTGCTGCCCATTGTGTTGGATTGTCAATGCAACCCTCTTCTCCCACTCTTCACACACTGATAGCAACACCGCAGGAGAAATGCTAGCACAGGCTTCCAGTATCCGTAGTTTCAGGTGCTGCACATCTCGTATCTTCACAGCATAGACAATTGCCTTCAGATGACCCCAAAGATAAAAGTATGAGGGGGTCAGATCGGGAGACCTTGGGGGCCATTCAACTGGCCCACGACGACCAATCCACTTTCCAGGAAACTGTTCATCTAGGAATGCTCGGACCTGACACCCATAATGTGGTGGTGCACCATCTTGCTGCAAAAACTCAGGGAACGTGCAAGCTTTAGTGCATAAAGAGGGAAACACATCATCATGTAGCAATTTCGCATATCCAGTGGCCTTGAGGTTTCCATTAATGAAGAATGGCCCCACTATCTTTGTACCCCATATACCACACCATACCATCAATTTTTTTGTTCCAACAGTCTTGGAGGGATCTATCCAATGTGGGTTGGTGTCAGACCAGTAGTGGTGGTTATGTTTGTTAACTTCACCATTCACATAAAAGTTTGCCTCATCACTGAACAAAATCTTCTGCGTAAACTGAGGGTCCTGTTCCAATTTTTGTTTTGCCCATTCTGCAAATTCAGTGCGCCGATCTGGGTCATCCTCATTGAGATGCTGCAGTAGCTGGAGTTTGTAAGGGTGCCATTTGTGAGTAGCTAATATCCGCCGAAGGGATGTTCGACTAATGCCACTCTCCAGTGACATGCGGCGAGTGCTACGCTGTGGGCTCTTGCTGAATGAAGCTAGGACAGCCACTGATGTTTCTTCATTAGTGACAGTTTTCATGCGTCCACATTTTGGCAAATCCAACACTGAACCAGTTTCACGAAACTTAGCAAGCAGTTTGCTAACTGTAGCATGGGAGATGAGTGGTCTCGTAGGGTGTCTTGCATTTAAATCTGCTGCAATGACCCGGTTACTGCGTTCACCAGACATCAACACAATTTCTATCCGCTCCTCACTTGTTAACCTCTGCGACATGTCGATGGCTGTAAACAAAGAGAAACTTGTAAATAACTCATGAAAGAATAAAGTTACGTTAAAACCAAGCACACCATTGTTTTTCTTGTGAAATTCCCAATAAGTTTGATGTGTCACATGACCCTCTTCCTATTAAAAACAAAAGTTGGATCCAAAATGGCCGACTTCAAAATGGCCACCATGGTCACCACCCATCTTGAAAAGTTTTTCCCCTCACATATACTAATGTGCCACAAACAGGAAGTTAATATCACCAACCATTCCCATTTTATTAAGGTGTATCCATATAAATGGCCCACCCTTTTTTTTTGCAGCTGGAGATCCACAAATAGAGAAAATGAATCACGTATCAAAAGTAGTTTTTTATTCCTGAGCTTTCAATCCCTGCCAGGGGTCTTCATCAGATGATAATGCTTAGACTTACAAGAATCAAAGGCAATATATAGCAAAAAATTACATGGGGGGGTGGAGGAGGTGGCTAAGTCAGTGTGGTCGGGAGGGGGTATTGGGTGTAACGTCTTGTTTATTATGAATATGTTCTTCTTAAGTTTGCATATGCTGGATTTATGTCCATGTGTCTGTTGATGGCGTTCTCATTTGATAACCAGGATTTGGCCAGCTCTCTGGCACTTTTCGTACTGGCCTTGAATTTTACTTGTACATTGTCCCAGTTAAATGTATGTCCTGTTGATTTAGTGTGCGTATAGATCCAGTTTTTCTTCAGATTTAATCAGATGAAATGCAAAAAATGATCTAAAATGGTGAAAAGGTAAGCAATAAACTGCAACAGGTTTAAACATAAACTTTAGGTTAGCAAAAACTGAAAAAAGGAAATATCACACTATTACAAATAGGCCTTCTTCAGGTAACAACTAATTGGTTACAACCTACAGATAGATGTTCAGCAGCAATTAAAGTAAATTAAGCCTTGCAAGTTGAAGCAAACAATTTGCACAGATGTTTCAACTTGTGTTGATTACCTTCTGGCTGTCTTAAAGCAGGGTTGGAACAGACTGTGTTACTATACCATCACAAGTCCTACTTGGACAATATTCCATTGCAGTGACAACTTCAAGAAAACGTCAATTAACAAACGAAATGAGACAACAGTATCAAGCACTAGAGAAACTGCAAAAAAAAAAATTAAAGCTTCAGTGAGTATGGTGTCCTAAGCAGTCCAAAGGCAACTGAAAACTGGAAGAGACACTGGGCAGACCCAAAGTCACAGCCTAATCAGAGGACAAGTTTCTGAGGGTTACCAGTTTGTATGATAGGCGTCACCCAGCACAACAGCTTAACAATGCTCGAAAAAAAAAACAGTCTCAGTTTCTACTGTGAAAAGGAGACATTGTGCGGCAAGTTTAACAGGACGAGTGGCAGCAAGAAAGCTATTCCTTAAAAGACAAAACAGGGCTTCGAAATACCAGCTGTGGCTTACTGTAGACTGGACAAAGTCCCCACTTCAAAGTAGAAACTGAGACCTGAGCTGTTTAACCATGTTTGTGAGTGCAATGTGATGGGCAGGTGCCAACCAAAACTGGATCTTTTATTATATATATATATATATATATATATATATATATATATATATATATATATATATAGTCACGCATGCGAGTAGGAGGCGCTGGATGGACCTTAAGCCACATCGAAAGACGTTCACCGGCAGGGAGTGGCGGGTACTAACCTTTCTCCTTTGTTTTCCAGGACAAAAGACGCTACGCCATAGGAACTTGCCCGCACTACGTCCACTTCCGCCCTTCCTCCGCCATCTTCCCTGATGTCATCAGTCCCATCATCCCTCACGCCTCCTTCCCAGTATTCCTCCACTTCCGGCTCCACCGTTATAAAATGGCCGCCGACGCCTAGTATGGCGTCGTGCATATGAACTTGTTTATGTTTATATCTGACCAGAGTTTTTGTTTTTCAAATTGTGGATTATCTACAATATACGGGGCCGGAAAACCCCAAACCTTTATGCTGCTTACTGTTGCATCTTTTACTATATATATATATATATATATATATATATATATATATATATATATATATATATATATATATATATATATATATATATATATATATATATATATACTTGCTATATCATACACTACCGTGGCTGTTCGTTTGTCTGTCCAGGATTTTAAATCACCTGTAGCATGGAAACCGTTTGAACTATTGACCTGAAAGATTCTTCTTGAAAACTTGCGACTGGCACAATGGGTCTAATTGAATCATACATTCACCCTGGATAGTGACAAGGTAAGTATACTTCTAAATATTGTAGCCAAGATCATACATAACCATGGAGACAATCGTAAAGCAGATCATATTGTGACAGGTGCCTGGTCACTCTTACAGGTATTCTAACTTAAACACTGTTACCATATCCGACTACGTCACCCAGTTTTATTAAGAGAACTTGAGATTTACAGAAAATAGCACACAGGGTTCTTTAAATTGGGCAGTAATTGAGTAAACACACAATGAAAGACACAACAGTAATTTTAGGAAAAGCAACAGTAACATCTATTACACAAGACAATAATTACATTAAAAAGATAAATGAACATAAACAAAATCTAACAATATCAGGAACAAAATTCCTTTTTTAGAAAGGAAAGCACACAGTCCGCACTCTAAAGTCCATTAAAAACAAGGATTGGAGGATACAACCTTTAGTGGTGCAGAGTCCAGTTTGTGCGCTGTGTTACCCCAACAACTAACCTTCCAACTGTCCACCGATGCAGTCTGTTCACTCGTTTCCCAACAGAAGTTTTATCAAAATCATGGAATCCCTGTCAGCGTCTCTTCATTGTTCCTTTTTTTCCACTCTGGGCTACTTGTGTTGCTGTGATCTAGGCACGCCTCAATTCTTGTCTGCCAGCTTTGCTCGGTCCTTTCATGCAGCTTCCCTTTCTCGCTGGACCCACAACTGGTGTCTCCTTGTGGAGCTGTCTCTTCCTCCCTGGAAGTAAGTGTAGCCATCCTTGTGCCTCACATCGTGCCAGCCACATATCCTCGTCTGCCTGCGAGCCCCTGTGCTTTGTGTGAGTGTCTTGGCAGCATTCTCAGTGGACTGTCCCTCTTTTGCCTTCTCGTGCCCAGAAGTTTAAATCTCCTTCGGTCCCTGTTCTGGACAATTGGATTAAACAATGGCACATCTAAATTTCCTGGGTTTAACAATTAATGAAAACACAAGTTAACAAAATGTATTGTTACCAACCATTAATGAGTACAGATCTGCTGATTAGAAGCCGATATTGTCAAACATGTTAATTTCCAAGTCAGGTAAATACAGGCATCCTTCAAGGAAGGAGCAGTTCTGTTATCACAACTTAATATTGTTTGTAATCTCAACCAGCCAAAAACTTCAAAGTGGTGACTCTTTTGCAATACAGCAAATACCTGATATCCTGCAGACAGCCTTTTAACTTCTCACCCCCAGTCCCAACAATGGGTGCCTAATGGAACCACCCAGTCTACAAAGATGTCCCCCTCTGACAATATCTTTAATTTGTGTTTCTTTATTGTTATGTGTCACTGTGAGCAGTGCCAACCTTCCACATTGGCTATCATCAACTAAAATAATATCTTAAATCTTTTATTGCCAAAACATGAAAAAAGTACAAATCAGTGAAAACGTATAACAAATATAACATTTGTTGACATGCAGGTCATTTATCTTATTATTGTCACTACACGATGCACTATTCTATAATGACACAGCTATAAGCCAAAATAGTTCTGTAACAGGCAGTGGAGTTTGATCCATCAACAAAAACTAAACTTTCCTTTAAAAAGAAGTAACATGCATATCTTTATTCCCCATAGAGTCGGAAAACCTACCCATGAATCTCTTTGTGGACCGAAATTACTCTTTTTGAGCCTAAAGGCTATTCTTCCTATACTTCTTAGAGGTGGACACATTGGAATCCCTCTAAACACTCTGGCAACCTTGAAAATGGGTGAACCTATTTCGGAAGACTAAACATAATTCAAGAAGCTAATGTGAGGGCTTACACTCTTTTCCTGAAAAAAGTGATGCTTTTCCCAGGGAAACTGCAGAAGACACAACCAAGACATTATTACTCAGTGTGAGCTGAAGAAGACAACACTACACCTTGTGGTAAAGACAATGAGTACACTTCACCTGAGATCTGGAGCCAAGACATGCAAGTCCACACGGCACTGCGCATCATTTTTAAAAGCTGCATTACTTGTACAAAGACAGAACTCTGCAAAGCTAATAAACAGCCAGCAAGAGATCTGCTTTCTCACATTTAAATATTATTATACAGCAAGCTCATGATTGATGGTGTCCAGTAAACGTCTAGCAGGTTTTAAAAATCTTTGAAAAGTTTTGGAGACAAAAGAGCTTTGAGACACAATTCTAACGGTTTATACTGTTATCAGCAATAGCTGTGCATTAGAGTAAGGGTGAGCTGTGATGTCACACTGAAATTTCCTGTGTGAAATACTAAACAAAAAGCTGGTAAAAAATTAGAAAACCTATAAACAAATCAAAAACAACATGTTCTGTTATTTGTTTGCCTGTCTCATCTGTTTTAGTTCCATCTTAAATGTCAATATATATTGATATATAATTCAGTTTTTGTTTTTTTTTTTGTATATCAATATATTGTGTCATTTGGCTTCTTAAAAGAAATTTGGTTCAGTTACCTTGATATAAGTCTAAAGGTTGGGAAACATCATCTTCAGAGAAAGATAAAAATATATTGGAAGCCTTACTGAAATGCCCCATTAATAATTGCAATGGCCAAAAGCCACTAGTTAATTAAGTGATTGAGTAATAATCAATTGATCAATTCTTCTTCTCCACAACACCTCGTCCAGTATTGACAAGGTACTGACTTGCATCCTGTGCTGCCAGCAATGGCTATGGCCTCCCTGCAACCCTGAATTTGGTTAAGTGGGTTTCAGAATATACGTTGAAAATGTATTAGCTTGCAAATATAAACAAAAGCAGTAATTGCATATATAGGTCTAGTTAGTCGGCAAAAGAGACCAAGTCATAAACAGTTGCCATGTCATATGTCATATATATTGCAAAGCCATGCATGAGACTGAGGTTATCCATTTGTACTTGCAATCTCTTTCATTAATTCTGCAGAGATTATATATTGACTCTTAAATCTATCATTATGCAAATTTGATTCAACTATCAATTATACACTTTTGAAGATACACTTAATGAATAAATTATTTCCAAAATGTTCACAAAAATTTTACAAGGAGAGTTGTAAATGGCAAATGACAAAAATACAAACATTCTTGTAGTATTTTTTATTCTATCTAATTTTCTGTTTTTCACTATTATGATCATATATTAGGTTTGTTTTATTGTATACTTCCAGTGCAAACACGTGAGCTTTATAACCCCAATTTAGGAAAAGAAGGTTTGATAATGGACGGTTGTAGGTTTGGTGACCCCACATAATTTGAAAAAATGCACAAAAATGAAACACACAATAATTTACAGAGATGTCTTTCCAGATGCAAGTTCAGAACTGAAAACAAAATGGCCAATTCCCAAGTTATATAGTCATGCTACAGGAATGGACGGTCCAGGGTGGCAGACAACAGAACTGACACCAGCAGTGGATTGGCTGTCAGTCTCCGGTTCTGCAGAGGGAGGAAGAGAGATGGCATTAGACCACAGTGCCAACTCTTGATTTGGTAATTCCCTTCACCAGAGCACTTAAGCTGTGTCCCATGAGGATGACATGAGATAAATAATAAATGACACCTACTGTACTGCACTGTTAATGGCTGTGACCACCTTTTATAGTCTGTCACAACCACCTGCATCCTCTAAAAGGTGCAGCAAAGGCTCTTCTTCTTGAGGAAGCTAAGAAGCTTTGGGTTGGGAACCAAAACACTAGTGAATGTCTAACGCTGCACTGTTGAAGGTATTCTGACTGGATGCATCACAGTGTGGTTTGGTAATCTAAGTTGCCAGGATGATAAACTGCACCATATTACTGTCTATACAGCTTTGAAAATCATTGGGCTGACTTTCCACAGCTTCATACCATCTACACCACTAGATATCAGAGAAGAGCTGAATTAACAGTAGAATCTATGAAGCCTACAAAAAAAAACGTGTAATCCTGGGCCACCTTCAATTCCTTCACACCTCTCCATTAGCGTTTTTTGTTTTGTAAATGTGTTTATCAGCACAAGCAGCAAGCAGCCTGCTATCCCATCCCCCAACCAGCGCAGCTCAATCTGAGCAAAACGTTCTCAAGTCTTGTTTATCTGGGTGTGAGGTGCCTGGAGTTGTATAGGGTAAATAATATATTGTTATTTGGAACACATGCATTTCATGTGTGTTCTGTGTCTACAACAATCTATGTAAATGTAGGATGACAGGAAATGTGAGAAATCCAAGAAATGTTGAACACATATGTAAAACAAACCTTTTCATGTTATAGCATGAATGTTATATTTTGACATGAAGTGTATAATGTGTGAAGACTGAAGTTCAAATATCAAAACACTTTCACAAAAGGTACACTTATAACAAAACAAGTGTGCTTTTATTCAAAAATATAACTGAAGAAAAATAAATCAGGTTAGGGTACAATGCTATCACCACCGCTTGGGTGGTGCAGCGATAAGAACTGCTGACTCATAATCAAAAGGTTTCAAGTTCGAGTCCAGCTGCTTCCTAGAATTACTGTTTTGAGTAACTGAATAATGGAATATTTTTGCTAAAAACATTGTGCAAATATTCAAGGTCAAAGATAGAAAAAGTGCACAAATATTAAACATTAGTTACTGGTGAAACCTACTTTAGCAGTACTTAGCTTAACCAAACATTTTCTGTAGCTGCTGATCATATTTGCACTGAACTTGTCCATTCTTGTGGAGTGACTTTTGCTTAAGTCAGTTTGTCCATTTTGTCCATTAGTTCAGTGTTTGGAGTCACTGTCATGCTTTATGACCAAACCTTTTTTGAGCTTCATATCACAAGAAGATGTTCAGATATTCTACTATAGTATCTCCTGTTCTATCTTGGAATTTGCACTTTCTTCAGTGACTTTCAGGTGCTACCTTTCATGGCCATGATGCAATAGAGCATATTGGCACCATGATATTCCCTCCAGCTTGCCTCATAAATAGGTTGAGGTTTTTGTCTTAGTATAAAGAGTTCTGTATTTTTCAAATATAACGATTTTCTGTAAAAAGTTCAGCTCTCTTGCAATATTCTTTATAAAACACCAGATAATATAAATGGTAGCAATAGTAATCAATTTCTTTCATTAATAAAATACTTAATTTTAAACTTAAGAAGGCCTAGGACTTCAGAAGTGCTTTTGCAGCCCTTTGTTAATATTTTCTTTGCCCTTTTGTAATCTAAATTGTGGAACTTTTAATAGGACAAGACCCCTTGAGTTCATTCCAGTTATGCTCTTTCCTACAGATTAACATATGTTTTCACTTTTAACCTTGGACTTTTGAATAAAATGGTTAAGAAATGTATGAGAGTGTAAAATTGTAAATTTAATCAGACTGTCTATTATTACGACTTACTGATATTCACACTTTAGTTTCTAAGGAATGTACACAGTAATCCAAGAAAATTCAAAGGTTTTGCAAAGTTTTCTCTTGACAGTAAGCAGTTTTCTGGGTAGATTTATTAAAAAAGAAAAAACGTACCAGTGAATGATAAAAATGTCAAGTGTGTCTTCATATGACAGAATGTGATAGGTATATAAATAATTAGGCTTCATGAAAATAGTTCAATAAAATTTCATTAAAACAGTAGGTCCAGGGTTTCTTCTTTTCAATTTATCAGCAACAGTATGGAATCAATTAATAAACAGTTAATTAGCTGTTCAAAGTAACTGTTCAATGGATTGTGCATATGGAACTGATTTCTGAATGAGAGCACCGAGAAGAACAAGCCATTTTGCCCAACACAGCTCATCAATTCCTATGCTCCTAATGTGTCTGAAAAAATGCCAAGTCAAGATTTAAATGTCCCCAAGGTACTACTTTTAACTACACTACTAGGTAAATTATTCCACATCTACAGTGACCTACATGAACAGTTTTTTCGAATATCTAGACAAAATTGCCCCCTATTTTAAATATCAACTAGCATCATCTTAGCTTTTTCCTGTTCATAAGTTTAAATATTTCCATCATTTCTTCTCTTACATTCCTCTTATTTAAGCTAAACAGGACAAACTGTTTTAGACATCCCCCAATGGCCCAAATCCCACAGCAAAATATTAAATCTAAGCAACACTTTTATGGACTTTATGTATCACTGGCATTTCCTACTTTTAACAGAGAAAACAAAACACAGTGTTAGAGATGGTAAAGGTGGTAGTGCTTTATGCTGGATTATGAGATTCAATTACAGTAGCAATCTGATTTTCATAAGTAAAGTACTAAGTGAACCTTTCTTTAAATAGAGCAGGTGATACCGGATCAGGTTGTAAAAGTGGCATCTAATGGATGTACAAACTACATCAGTGCTTCAAAGATGGTATAAGTGGAATAAGAGACAGCATTAGCTGATCCAGAAGAAAAATACAAAACTAAAAAAAAATGAAACATTGCTAATTGAAATGTGGTAAACCAACAAAAAATGAGTAAATGTCAATGATAGGGTTTTTACTGAAGTGTTTTATAGACCATTAAATAATTTTTTTTTTATCATGTAACAGACAGCACAATAGTACTTTATTGTAATAAAGATACCTGACTAAAGCACACTATAGACTTACTTTTAATTACATTTAACTTTTTAAAACAGTAACACATTTCTGAAAGTGTCAAAAATTCTAATTAAAATGCTTTAAAATCCAACTCTCAAATGCCAGTGAGTGTTTTAGCCCAGTGCAGACAAAACAGGAGAAGTCCACAAGAATAGCACACATTTATAACAATTGCCCAGTTATTGTAGACAACAAATCCACTCACATCCAATGATTACCTCTGCCACTGGACACCAGTAAATGAAGGAAAAATATAATAAGTCAATTAAAATAATTGCTTCAGTTATTAAAAAGCCATTTAAATAGCCTATGCTAAAATATTAAGTGATTAGCCTTGACATAAATGCTGACACAGAAAGTGTTCTCTTTTACTTCTTTACTTTCTATGACAAACGTTTGTTGAATTTCTAGGCTGCAATAACTTTGAAAAAAAATTGTACTGTGTCAATTACAAAACAATGACCTAACAATTTTTAGAATGGCCCCTGCATTGTTCACATTTTTTGTTTAAGCAAGCTCCATTTATTAGAAATAGCGTTTTAGAAACCGAAGAAATGAATGGAATTTTCTGGAAACATTTACATTCTTATGTAGTTTAGTCTTTTTGGCATTTACTTTTCTGAGTTTGTCCCCTGCTCTGTTTGGTGTGAATTATCTTTTTTCTATACAGGATCAATCTCCTGACATTCATCAAATGAGATTTACTTTCTCCTTTAGTGTCATAGAAATAGAGAAGAAATTGTATATCTGTGTTCCTACAGCCCAGGGCCTGTTCTATATTAATTTTATGAACTCCATAGATAGGAGGAAATTATTTTCATGAACTTATTTCTATATTCTCTCAAAACCTTTAGAGGCATCAGGTGTTAAAAATTAACCTAAAATTATATCATTCTCTCTATTAAATCCATTTGGATTACACTTTACACTCTTGAATTCTGTTTGTCTCTGTACAATAGGCTTGTCATGATTGTCAATGATTTCCAGGTGCTTTTCTATTTTATTTAACTAGCTAAGTACACAACTATGCCTTGAATTTTTATGTTTTAATGCTTTTCAGAAAATGTAAGACAATATAGGTATAATTGTAAATGTGATTTTGATGTTAGCAGCAGGAAATGCTATTTCTCAAGAATGCTGAGACTACAATGTGGGGAGAAAAGTTGCTTAGCCGTCATAAAGAAAGTATTAATTTTACAGTACAAAGACTTCACATGAAAACTAATAGCATTTCAAAAATTATGCTCCATATTGTGATTTTTGCAATCAATACATTTGTGAAAAAGAAATGAGTATGCTGTTAAAAATTTTAAAAGATAAAGTTAAAAACATATTTTATTTGCTGTTAACTTGAATTTTGAGCTTTCAAACAGTTACATTTATTGAAACAGTTTCAAAATGTCACTTTTACCCCTGTTAACAGATGTAATCTAATATTCATTTAATATAGATGACACTTTAGGAGAATTCTTATTTTTGACAGCATATTTAATATGTTATGTGAAAAAGAGGAATATGTCTTTTTTCATCTTAACCTTTTTTCTAGCATTTCCTTCCCTTGTAAGATATCCAGTTTTCTCAGGAACTGTACACAATTACTAATTCACCCTCATTTTTTAGATCTGAATGATGAACCCTATTAACTTTGCTTTAGTCAATGCAGAGTTTATTTCCTGCAAAGTGTTATCTATTCCTTTTGTAACTTGGAAAGTACAGATTCATTTAAGCTTCATTGATTCTTGTATAGTACTTTTCCATACAGAGGCTCAGAGTGCTGAACACATTTGCAAATACAATGCAGTTAACGTAAATAGAGAAAGACTGCAAAATATACATATATTTTAAAACTTTTAAATAGGATATGCAGTCTTCCAATAAAAGTAAAACAGAATTAATATAAAGTACGACAAAACTCACTGGAAGGATTGTGCCTTGACAGAAAAGGGCACTGTATCAACATCTGGTATATCTGTCTGGAACACTGCAGAACAAAGTGGATGGAAATACTTCATTGTGCAATCTTTCTGCCAATAGTGAGAAGCCGAAGAGACTTGTAGAACTAAGACGTGGCCATCCAGGAAAATGACAAACAGGGATCCACATATACACAAGGTGGAGATTACAAACTAAAGAGCAAGAACTGCACACACTCTTCTCAGCTAACATTAAATTAGAGGAAAGATGTTTTAGCTTCTGTCAGGATGATGTTAACCTGCAGTCCAGAGGTAAAGTGCAATCTTTGCCATTGATACTTCAAGACTTCCAGATAGACAGCATATATTAGTCTGATGCCAAGAAAGACTACTTTAGGTGTGGTTTATTTACCTTCAGTGAGAAATTATGTTTCTGCTTAGGACAGAATACCTGGGGAATATGCTCTTCCAAAGAAAAATGTTGAAAATAATTTGGGAAGCGTTAGCATAGAACAGGTTTCCTACCTGTTTATCATTGTGATTACCTTTAATGAGGGTAGACTGAATAAGACAATTACCTTTAATGAGGGTAGACTGAATAAGACATCTATGTCCAGCTACATTAAGGTGTACAGTATATTTTGCTACTAAGGTCAGCAAAAGAATGTTTCTTTAGACTAGATGGTTGCTAAACCTTTTTTGTGGGCATCACCCTCTACATAGCTGACCTCAGACTTGGTGTGATATGAGCTGTTTTGAGATGGAAACCCCGAGGGTAATTATTATGTAGACTTGAACAGAGTGTCCAAAATCCCCACTATAGACCTTAAAGATTTATGCTAACCAGCCTTTCGCAAAGATACAACTGCAATTTACAGCTCCACTTGTCCATTTTCTTTTATATTTATGACCCAGGCAACAAGATACACTACCAAAACATTCAACTGAGAACATTTACACTTTTATTTGTGCTTTACATGTTACATTAAAATTGCTAATATAAGTGTAACAAATCATTCCAAATACAGACTAGATGGATAGCAGCTATTTCTTACTATTAGTATAGGCATCCAAAATGCCTAGATAACCAGTAGTTCTGTTCCTTAGAAGGTTGACAGGTCTCTAATCGACGGAAAGATAGAGACTTCAAATCTGACCTTTTATGATCTGGCATGGCCTCTGGATGGATGGAATGACAATAACACTGGGCTTCTCTATTAGCCACTATTTATGCCAGTTTTGTGGCACTTTCTTGTACCGCTTGAGCCAATCTGGCATTGTAGTATATTGACCAATCCTGTTAAGGCATGACATAGCATTTCACTGTTGGGATAGGACAAACTTCTTTTTTTTGCACAGTTAATAGAGTGCAGTTCCCTTTACTGTTAAGGTGTTGTAATCTAAGATTATACACTTACTAGCAAATTGATTTAATAAAATGGTGATGAGGAAGAGAAGAACATCACATGTTGCATTAAGAAAGTAGATTATTTCAGCGTAAGCAGGAACACTCGATAAAACTGAATTAAAAAAATCAAGTGACAATCAGATACGAATAAGGCAGATTCACCAGCGTTTGTGTGTCAGCTTTTATCCATCCAGATTAGAGAATTTCAAGTTTGATTGTCTTAAAACACCACTCACATCTACAGTTATCCCCAGTTTCAGATAAAAAGTAACAGCATCAGATTCCTTGGGGGACGATAGTATGTATTGTGATCATGTCTGAGAGAATAAAAGTGAAAAAAAAAGGTAACTTTTACAAGTACTATACATTTACAGCGGCTGTTACAGACGCAAATTAAATGTATGCGTTTATTGTATAATATTAACAATAAGAGCAGCTCACTACTCAAAACGGTAACTATACGAGGCAGTCAAGATGGAACTGGGGACTCTTGATTACAAGTCAGCAATTCATACCGCTGCGCCACGGAAGTTGTTGCATCATCCTTGAACCTTTTGTTAAAGTGTTTATTTGATCTTTGCACTTCAGGCTTCACACGTTATATAGTTTATGTCTACATCTGGTCATTTATTACTAAAATATGAAAAATGTTTCTGTTTTAACAATGTGTTTACATAGTTAATTATAGAAATGGAACAAACATGAAATGCATGTGTTCCAAATAATGACCTATTATTTCCATTATAAACTGCAGCACTTCACTCCCAGATAATGAAGGCTGGAACAGGGAGAATTTTGTGGCCATTCTGCTGCAGTGGGGGGATGGAATAGTAGGCTGCTTGCTGCTTATCTGGATTGGCACATTTACAAAACAAAAGAAGCGGACGGAGAAGTGCGAAGGGATTTAAGGTGGGCCGGATTTACAAGTTTTTTAGTAGACTTTAGTAATTCTAGTGTTAATAACAAAGAATCTATATTTAATTATGAGATTTGCTACTAAGAAAAACAATTAAGCCTGGGAAATAAGCCAGTAAAGTTAGAAGACAACACACTTAAAAATGATAAAGAAAACAAGGGAAAGAAGAAGAATGACACAGTGGCAAATCAATGAATGTAACAGTTAAGGAGGCTGTGTCCTTGTGATACCACAAGTGATCACTCTGTGTAGACTGTGTTTTTATTTAGTATTTTATTTTCTTTTTACCATCTTTCATACTCTCACAACAATGGCTTTAGTAGTTTAAGACAGGGCAATGCTTCAGGACATTGGGAATTAAGCTTCACGATTGGCTTCTGAATTTTGTATACCCAATCTATCATAGTTGGCTGAGATACTCCGGAGTGCGGCTGAGGACAAAAAATGCGGCCATGAGATTTGCAGTGACTAACAAAGAAACATTGGGGAACTTGTGCTGGTGTCCGAAACAGACTAAGGAAACGAGTCCATCGCCCTTCACTGAACAGCATTCTGCTCACTAACGTACAATAGTTGGACAACAAGCTGGATGATCTCAGAGCAAAAGTGATTTTACAACAGGATGTGAGGGGCTGCAACATTCTATGTTTTACTGGGATATGTCTGACCCCTCCCTAGTACTGGTTCAAGCAGTGACTCCATTAGACTCCTTTTCCGTGTTCAACATAAACAGAATGGTGGAAGCTAACAAATCTAAACGTGGGGAAGTCTGTATCATGATGAGCACTAAGTGGTGCAAGGCTAAGGGCATTTCTTTTCTCTCATGCTCCTGCTTGTCTTATCAAATCCCATCCATTTTACCTGACTCATGAGTTCAGCTCAGTTACCATTGTGGTGGTCTACATCCCACATTATGTGGACACAGGTATAGCTTTGTCTGAACTACACGGTGTGCTTAGTGCAACTCAAAACAAACACCCAGACACAGCGTTCATTGTGGTGGAGACTTTAAAAAAACCGAACCTCAGACAAATTATGCTGAATCTTTATATGTGTACAACCAAAGGAGCTAACACACTTGATCACTATTACATGCCATACAAACAGGACTACAAAGATGTTTCACAACCTGCGTTTGAGAAATCAGAGCTTAACAATGTTTTCCTCATCCTGGAATATAAACAAAAGTTTTGAATGGAAGCTCCGGTCACAAGGTAGGTACAGCACTGGTATACCCAATCAGAAGCCAGGATGTGCTCAATGGTGCAGACTGGGACATATTTCAGTCATGCAGAGATGCCATCAGCAAGTTTGCAGAAGTAGTTGTTATCTTTGTTAGCATGCTTGAAAAATGATATTATCCCCATGGTAACAACAAAGGCTTTTCTTAACCAAAAATCATGGGCTGATGGAACTATCTGTAAGGCAGTGAATTCCTATACTGCTTCATTTAATGCAGGATTTACTATTGTTGATCTAAGCACTTGCCAAGCCTCTTCATATGACATACTGCACGCAGTAAAAGATTCAAAGCACCAGGGGCCTCATGCATAACACTGTGTGTAGAATTCACACTATAATGTGGCGTACGGACAAAAGCAGAAATGTGCTTATGCACAAAAAAATCCAGATGCATAAATGTGTGCGAACGCCAACTTCCACAATCTTCTGCTACATAAATCCCAGTCAGTGTGAAAAGTAATGCATGTGCATGCATCTGCTGTCCCGTAAAAAAGAAGTTGTCAGATATCAAAGTCGCCATGAAAGGCGAGTCGTAGCCCACCGTCTGAGTGTCCTATGAAAGCTTATTATAGTACAGAGAAAGAAAATAGACACACAGTAGGAAAAAAGCACAAAATGTCAACTTTAATCTCGAAATTTCCACTTTAATCACATAGTTTATTTTGTCATAAAAGTAAAACACCATAAACTTCATCGTAAAATCGTTTAATTTTCAAGTTTCTCAAATCCCACCATAAATAAAGTTGCACGTTAAATGCTTTGTTTTGTAATTGATCTTCTATGTGCTCTGTGTGTGAATCACTACCTGCTTCTTAAACAGGCTTTCTCTTTCTCCAACAGGACACAGAATCCATTACATTCATAATACAACAGCTCTCTGAATAATTAAAATACTGAGAAGGTATACGTGATATCATTTTCATGATGATAGGACTTACAGCATGTTATTAAACATGGGAACATGGTGGCGCAGTGATTGTTTATGTCTCATGCAAGATGCTTGCTGCTCCATGCACGACCTTCGATGAAATTCTTTATTACATAAGTACTGTCTCTTTCAAATGTACTAACCCCCAATTCCTGTCCTTACTTTTTTTTCTCCAAATACCCAATCGCCACACAATCAGCTCTGTAATAGATGTTAAGCCATCTATAAGCTTAGAACGCCGATTCTTCAAAACTTTTAAGGAACATTGAAATATCTTCGTAATGTTTAATTATTCTCTCTATCTATCCTTCCCGTGTCACGCCAGCCACAGCAAGAATACAGCGCGAGGCAGCAACAATCCATGAACAGAGTTCCAGATCCTGGCTAGCACTGTGGCACTGTATAGTTAAAGTTTTATCTGTATAATATAATAAATATATTTTGCTGCATTTAATCTTAAAAATTATATCGTCATCATATGTAAATACACGCTTTATAAAGTGGCTCAGGTTGTGCAATATTATAACTGTATTGCAAGTTTACAGTGAGGTGATTGTACTTATAAGTACAGACAGTTCTACAAGGAGCACTTGATGGAATGACGGAGTGCATATAGAGTTCTTGTGATGAAATTGTTTCTGAACCACGAGGTCAATACAGGAAAGACTCTGAAGTGTTTGTCGGGTGAGAGCAGTTCAAATAGCGAATGGCTAAGACAGCGTGTGCTTGATGCTGTATACCGATAATTTTCTTTCCGATCAGCTGCTGTACAGCTGTGATTCACACTCAGATGCAGTGATATAAATACTCTGAGTGGTGCAGTGAGAGTAATATGGAAAAAGATGATCTGATGTGGTAACCTCTAATGGGAGCAGCTGAAAGAAGAAGAAGAAGGTGCAGTGAGAGTAACAACGCTAAAGCAGTTATGGTATTTGGAATAGTTTGACCATTCTGTGGACCATTATATTCTTACAGGTTAATTACAATCGGATGCATTAAACTAATAAGTAATATGTGGTTAATTGCAGTGTATTTATAAAGCCGTGTCAGGGATGTGGATCTGAAAAAGAAAGATAAACCACACAGGAACAGTAGCACTGCTTTGACGCTGGGTGCTGCCAGCCTGCAAAACCGAGCAGAAAACTTGCGTATGACAGGGTATGAGCTACCGTGTAAATGTGTGTGGCTTTATGGCAAGTTTAGGTTTTGTACATCGTGATTTGAACGTGGAAATGTTCTTATGCAACATTTTTGTGCGTATCCACCGTTTATACATGAGGCCCTAGGTGTCCAAATTAGGTACAGTAATCCCTCCTCGATAGGTGAGGCTGCGTTTCAGAACCCCCGCGATAGATGAAAATCTGAAAAGTAGAAACCATATGTTTGTATGGTTATTTTTATATATTTTAAGTCCTTATAAACTCTCCCACACTGTTAACATTATTAGAGCCCCCTAGACATGAAATAACACCCATTAGTCAAAGGTTTAAACTGTGCTCCATGACAAGACAGAGATGACATTTCTTTCTCACAATTAAAAGAATGCAAACATATCTTCCTCTTTAAAGGAGTAAATGTCAGGGGCAGAGAATGTCAAAAAGAGAGAGCGAGCGAGAGAGAGAGCAAGAGTAATGCAAACAATCAAAAAATCAATACGTGCTTTTGTGCTTTTAAGTATGCCGAAGCACCGCGATAAAGTGGCATTTCGTAGAGGAGCATCCGTATCTTCTAGGTAAACAGCCTCTGTGCAAACAGCCCCTCTGCTCACACCCCCTCCATCAGGCAGAGAGAGTGAGAGAGACATAAAAAAGCAAACAATCAAGCACCGCGCGGGAAGCACATCGTACATCATTGATGAGTTTTATTTAATATGTAATAAATGCTCTGATTGGGTAGCTTCTAAGCCATCTGCCAGTAGCGTCCCTTGTATGAAATCAACTGGGCAAACAAACTGAGGAAGCATGTAGCATAAATTAAAAGACATATTGTCCGCAGAAATCCGCAAACCAGCGAAAAATCCATGATATATATTTAGATATGCTTACATTTAAAATGGAGTGAAGCCGCGAAAGTCGAAGCGCGATATAGCGAGGGATCACTGTACTATATATATAAAAAGCTGTGGTGGGCTGGCGCCCTGCCTGGGGTTTCTTTCCTGCCTTGTGCCCTGTGTTGGCTGGGACTGTCTCCAGCGGACCCCCGTGACCCTGTAGTTAGGATGTAGTGTGTTGGATAATGGTTGGATGGATGGATATATAAAAAGACAGGTTTTGCAATCAGAATTTAACCTCGTGACTACTAAAGACATGGAACAGCTCATCTTTAAATTCAAACATCATTATTATGAACACAGAGAGAAGGCCAGTAAGATTTTAGTCCAACAAGTCAACAAGCTGCAACTCCACATTGCAGTAACAGCAATTACCAACACAGACAAAGATACAACAATTGACCATAAAAATATAACACACACATGTACAGAGTATTATAAGTCCTTATATTTTACTCAGTCTAAAGAAGATGAGACACAACCTAATGAGCTCTTTGACTCATTACAGATACCACAACTAGACACTCTTAGTGCTGCGGAACTGGATACACCTCTGACACTCTCAGAATTACTAGACGCTATAAGTATTAATTTCCATCTTTCCTAAGAAAACTAAGGACTTACTACAACGTGCATCATATAGACGAACCTGAATGTTAAGGTATTCTCCAAAATTATAGTTGGAAAGATTGTGAAAGTGCTTCCTTCTGTAGTATCACAAGACCAAACTGGATTTATTAAAGGCAGACATTTAGCTTCTAAACTTCGACATTTTTAGTACAGTAATCCCTCTTCGGTGCGGGGGTTGCGTTCCAGAACCCCCCGTGATAGATTTTTTCTTCAAAGGAGCGCCGTCAGGAGCAGAGAATGTCGGACAGAGAGAGCGAGATAAAAGCAAGCAATCAAAAAATCAAGTAAGTATGCAGAAGCACCGCAATAAAGCGGCATTTTGTAGAGGAGTGTTCATATCCTCTAGGCAAACAGCCTCTGTGCAAACAGCCCCTCTGCTCACACCCCCTCCGTCAGGCGCAGAGAATGTCAGAGAGGGTGAGAGACCGAGAAAAGCAAACAATGAAGCCCCGCGCGGGAAGCATATCTTATATCATTGAGAAGTTTTAGTTAATATGTAATACATGCTCTGATTGGGTAGCTTCTAAGCAATCCGCCAATAGCGTCCCTTGTATGAAATCAACTGGGCAAACAAACTGAGGAAGCATGTACCATAAATTAAAAGACCCATTGTCCGCAGAAATCTGCGAACCAGCAAAAAATCTGTGATATATATTTAGATATGCTTACATTTAAAATCCGCGATAGAGTGAAGCCACGAAAGTCGAAGCGTGATATAGCGAGGGATTACTGTATAATATATTCACGTATTTTATCTAACACCTCAGAGATCTTACTATCTTTGGATGCAGAAAAAGCATTTGATATGGTTGAATGGGGCTGCCTATTTACTACATTGCACAAATTTGGGTTCAGCCAAAACATATGTCCATGGATCATACTACTTTATACTAGTCCAGAAACCTCAGTTTGTATTAACATTATTTTATACTGGATCAAACTAGAACATGGTATCCGACAAGGATGTCTGCTCTTTGCAATCGCCATTGAACCATTGGATTTTTACTTTCAATTTGCATCAGAGATGAATGGGATTTTCGCAGAAGGACTTGAACAGAAACTATCACTATATGCAGATGATATGGTACTGCTGCTTTTAATGCTTTGCTTTGCTTTGTTGGCTCTTCTCCCTTTCTTTTGGGTGGGAACTTAATTTTGGTTTATTAAATTTGATTTCAGTGTATGGACCATTATTTGGTTTTAATTAAAATCAATAAATAAATAAATAAATAAAAGCTAATCCAAAATTTTTGTGAACGCCACCTCTCTGTTTGCCAATGAACTTAATGTGGTCTACACATATTTTGAGGCTATCACCAGCCACAGCCTTCTGACAGAGCACGGTGATGTCATCACCATCGCAGAGCGCAAAGAGCTATAGCAGGTCAACATCAAGAAAGCACTGGGGCCGGATGGCATCTCTGGGAATCTGCTATGCTGCTGGGCCAACCACCTGAGTTGTGACCTCTGGCTCAGTTTTTGGTCCCTACATGATTTAAAATACCCACTATTGTTCTTGTACCAAAGAACAATAAGTCCTTGTGCCTGAATAACCACCAACCTATTGCACTGACCTCAGTAAACATCAAGGTTTTTGAGTAATCCATTAAAGTCTTCATTACAGCATCCATCTCCAGCTTCCACAGATTGCTGTTCATTGATTAGAGTTCAGCTTGCAATAAAATTATTCCCCATAGCCCCCATAGACTGCTCACCAAACTGAGGGATCTGGGACTGAACAGCCACCTGTGTGCCTGGGTTTTCATCTTTCTCACAGGGAGACCACAGGTGGTGAGAGTTGGTAGTTGTACCTCCAGCATCATTACGCTCGATACAGGAGCCCCACAAGGCTGTGTACTCAACCCTCTGCTCTCTATAATCATGACTGCATGGTCACACACGCCTCCAACTCCTTTGTCAAATTTGCTAATGTCACAGTGGATCCAGGCTTCATCTCCAACAACGATAAGACAGCATACATGGAGGAAGTGGAAAACAATTAACTCACTTTCTTTGACCCATTCCCACTTTGGGAGTATTGTGACTTTTTCTAATTAATTTATTACTTTAGTGTTTATTCATTTTATTATGTATATAACCTAACTGATATACCGTACCTTCTATTACATAATAGATTTCATGAAAAAGAAGTCAGTGAAACTTTGTTTAAAAGACTATGTTTAAGAAAACTTGAAAAGATACTTTAAAAGTATCTGTCAGAGTAAACTTGAAACTGCTGAAACTCAAAAATATCTTTATGCTGCCCTTAGGCAAAGAGTGTGCTAGGAACAGCCTTGAGGAAAAGAGCAAGCCCTTCTAGGCCAAATAACCCTTTCTTCTGTGAAATGTCTCAAGGTTACATGATTAATACGTATGCTTCCATTGTGCCAAGTTAACTCATCTATTTCATAACTATTGTCTGAGTTAATTGCAAAAATTAATGCAGTATCATACATGAAAAGTAAAATGAATTGTACTTACAATAACAGATTATCTTTCATGTTTATCTTGGTAAAAATACATTTTTATACTGAGGGCACTGTAGTTATATCTTAAACTACAGGAAAAGAAAAGTATTGATTTTATTTCTCACCTTGTAATTAGAAGTTTAAAAGTGTTTCGTGTTTTGGTGAATTCCATTTTCAGAATCCTTTTCCATTATTATGCATTTTAACTTTATACAATTATAGTGTAGTTTCATGAACTTTAAGCCAGTACTGTATTAACCCTTTAAGTTTCAAGATATAACCATTTCTAATTTTATAGTTTTGAGCTGCAATTTCCGTTTAAAACGCAATTAATAAATCACATGGTTATAACATCATTATTTCTTTTTTTATTATTACAATTAGAGTACAGATTAGGTAAGTGACTATAATACTATATGTATTATATACTATAAATATAAAAATAATTTAGATTGAGCAAACTAACAATACAAAATTATTTTTACAGCCATGAATAAAACAATGTGCATATGTACCTGATTTAATCTATATCATCTTTGTTTAATGCTGTCGGTTTACCTAGTTCTAAACTAAAACAGCACACTGAGATGGACAAATACTGCAACAAACCCATCTTAGTTATAAAATGAGTTTACTTTAGTCTTAATTGCAAATTAAAATGGTAGAAGTATAGTAATGATTGTAGCTACTTCGCAGTTCCAGGAGGATTTTGAATCCTGACCTTTCTTCGCTCTGTGAAGTGTATGTGCTGTATTTGTCTTTGTGTGATTTTCTGCAGGCACTCCTAATTTTCTCTCACTTCCCAAAGACACGTGTGCAAGGTATATTTAAAACTCCAAATTGGCCCAAGTGTCGCTATGAGCATGAGTGCACCCTGCAATTACCAGCTTTGCTTTGACTTCTGTGCTGTACCCCATCCTTCACAAACCTATTATAGGACTAAGAGGTAAATATAATATGAATATCTTCACAATATTATTTAAATGATTATTTTGTTTTAACTCAGTACATTGTTAGAAAACAGCTCTGTAAGTGAGTAAAAACATGCTGTAGGTTTCAAATGATCTAAATATGTAAAACCTCTCCAGTAATTACAACAATAGGTGTGCTGATAATCCAATAAATATCTGAATATGTTACATAAACTGGTGCTTGTAATAAAAAAAAAAGTTTTTTGAAGAACACAGTTCAATTTTTTTTACTTATATACAAATCAGTGAATGATTGTAGTATTCATTTATAAACCCCTGAGAAGCTAAATACAGCTTTCAAGGTTTTCAAGGACTTTCAGCTTATTTCAGTGAAATGCACGATATTTAAATTTGGCTTATAGATTTAGATGAATGAGAATGTGAAACACAGAAAACATGTGTCTTTAAACAGGACATTGATTAAGTTGTTAAAGGACACCATCCATCCATTATCCAACCCACTATATCCTAACTACAGGGTCTGCTGGAGCTAATCCCAGCCAACACATGGCGCAAGGCAGGAAACAAACCCCAAGCAGGGCGCCAGCCCACCGCAGTAAAGGACACCATGCACGCTACTAAATTAATGGAGAGAGTGAAAAAGCCAAAAGTTAGGCAAAGGTTATTTGAATATTAAAAAACAGAATGCAAGATTTAAGACAACTTGATAGCCTGTCCATGAAAATTCTAAAAATGAGAGGACGCAAGGTGCAAACTGGTTGGAGTTTGATGTTCACACTGAACAGCCTCAGCTTCACAAATACAGACAGATGGCACAAATCACTGACACCAGCACTCAATATACTTGTATTGCTTTCCACAAGATGCCATAGGGTACATGGTTATAAGCTTAAATCATGTCCACAAATCACATTTGAACAGGATTTTTAAACTTTCAAGACCCATCAAGTACTGGTGCAAGAACAAAATGTTGCACTGCTTCACTGCCAGGACTAAATCCACATTGCTACTCCTAAATCTGATACAGCTGGGGTGGGTAGGGTATCCAGTTTGAAGCCCTATGTGTTACATTACTGCTGTTTACAGATGACATGGTCATCTTGGGCTCATCAAACTGTGTTCTTTGATGTACATTGCAATGGTAGTTGAGAAGAGAATTGACACCTCCAAATCCAAAGTCACGGTGTTCTCCTGGAAATTGCAAGCAGGTTGCTTGCATGAAAGGAGTAAGCAGATGCCCCATGTTGAGGTTTACAAGTACCCTGGGGTCTTTTTCATCATGATCAGGAAATCAGTACTGCTATAGCAAACATTTTATGAAAATTGTACTGGACATTGATGAAGTTTTCCTTTTTCCACATCATAACCCATAATCACAAATATTGGGTGGGGACAGAACAAATAAGATTGTGACTACAAGCAGCCAAAAAGAGGTTCTTACGCAGGGCTGCCAGACATGACACTCAATAACACAGTGAAGAGCTCGGCAATTTAGTAGAATCATGGATTTACAATTACTACCTCTTTAGGTTAAGAAGATGTTAATTAGGATGCCCCTTAGTATTTCCAAAGTGAGTTGTATAAGACACAAACTGGAAGTATTATATTTTACAAGTGTCCAAGGACCAGCTGGGTATAAGAAAATTTACAGGGCATAGGGAAGCCTGGAGAGCACAGCTCAGGGTGGTGATCACCACTAAGAGTAAAAACGTAAACGGTAATGATGATGGTCAGTGAAACAGTGTTGTGACTGTAACCTCTGTTCTATATTTCCTAATAAATAAATTCCAAGGTATATTCATACCTACGACTTCAAGTTTTCCAGTGTGGCTTAGTGTCTAAGACATTCAACTCTAACCCAAAAATATGTGAATCAGTGAACATCAACACCTATAAATCCTGAGTATGTTGCATATCGGACCACTATGCCTTTTGCAGAAATACTTAAACAATTCATACTAATGTATTGACATATTAAAGCAATGGTAGAAAAGCTACTTAGAAAATATATTTTTCATGAATACAGTATGACTAATATTAACATTTTTTTCATTCAAAGTTTTGGTAGCAGTACTTACCATATCTGTAGAGTTTTACTTTACTAGAGTGAAATACTGTAGGGAATGTTCACCACTGGAATATAACTATTTTACACACAAGTATTTAGACTGTATATTAGGAGAGAGTAGGATAAGCATTATGCGATTAAAATACTTTTTTTTAATAAAAGTTATATTCTTTTAGTGGTAATATTGAATTATTTCATTAATTTAAAATGACTATTTTTAAAGAGACTGGAATAAACAAGAATATCTAAACTTAACAAGGAAATACTGATAAGAAGTTATTCAAGGAAATTCTAAACATTTTGAATACTTAATCAATCGATTCTTGTTTAATGTGCCATTTTTCGGTTCACCGACAAAAGCGCGTTAGACATATGCGCCCCGACAAAACTGCGACGGACAAATGAGCGCCGACAAACCCGCTAACTGGTTTTTGACAAATGCGCGCCGACAAAATCACCACAACAAAATCGCAAGAGAGGCCAAGAGAGTGGGACGCCCTTGCTACAATTCTTCCTACATATGCAGAGTGTGATCTTAAGGACTATCTGCCTGCCGTGCTGATGGCATGCCACGTCTCATAATACTGACTTCAAAAATAAACATTATTATATATGCTTTAAACTAGTTATTCATATTTAATGAAACTGTCTCGATTTTGTCGGGGCGATTTTGACGGCACATTTTAATCTGCGCTATTTTGTTGGCGCGCATATGTCTATCGCGCAAATGTCGGGTCACACTTTTTTTATAGTAATTACAAAAACTAGAAAGATAGCCATAGTTAGAGTTGCAAGCACATTCTTATCAAACCAATACAGACATATATAGCATCCACTATACCAGCACTTTTTCACTGTGACCTATGTCACAAACTCAACTCAGAGTCATAGAAAGGTTTGGGGCAGCCACCGGTATAATTGATTTCCTGGCTACAAAGTTGTTCAAATAGATACAGTACTGATGTGCACAAAACCAAGTCTAAAACAGAACTGAGGGAATAGGGAAAAGGTGGAAGCTTTTAAAGGGGAAGACAAGAAGTGAGATGAAAGGGATTGGGCTCATGAAGGTCTTCAGCCATAGGTTTGAGCCTGGACTTGACATCACAGGGACTGGAGCCGGCAAGGTTTCCTTCCATAGGCTCGGTCCCAGAAGTGACATCAAGAGGGTCAGGTGGAATCTCCTGTGAATGGTCTGCAGGAAAGGGAGTAAAAGAGTCAGTGCACTCTGCCACATCCCGGTATGACTGGGAACTGACCTTACTCAAGCTCTTTAGCTGCCTCCCATGCACACGTGTGTGACACCTATTTTATTTATTCTGGTCGTTATATTGTTTTTCATGTACACAGATTATACTTGGTTACATTTTCCCCTTACATCTAAAGCTGCATTCTTTTTTTCATTTATTGCCATCTGTGCATAACCATATATAGTCACATATATACAGCCTGTGTACTAACCATTTAACATTTGTTAATGCACAGTAAATGTCACCATTAGCACATATGATTTAGCAACATCTGTGTGTTGGTTAAATTGACTTTATCCATTTCATCTTCACAGGAATCCCAAGGCACTTAGCAAGGACTAGAGTGTGAATGATATATCAGTGGTTTCTTCCCACAAGACCTCAATTTACACATCTCATCAGAAGACAAAGCACAGTGAGATTAAGTGAGTTAGTGAAAGTCACACAGAAGGTCATTTAGGAGGCAGGAATTTGAATGAAAATCTTGTGGGTCTGAAAAACTGTCTTGTTTTTAGCATACTATAAGTCTCCAGCAACCTTAAAACAAGTCATTTCACTTGAGACATCTACTTAATGGGTAACCCCTCTCAGTGATAAATTCACTTTGAAAGGAGCGCTATAAAATAAAGTGATGTCATGATTGTCTGGCAGATGTTAATTCTTTCTCACTAAATTGTCCTATATAGAATATGTTCTTTAGTCTAATTGATAAGAGATATCTAAACATGCTAAATGTACTGCTACTTTAAAGAGCTGCTACATCACCCCATATTGGTGGTCATAGTATACCAAGCTTAAGGCAGGCAATATTATGAACACAACTGAAAATGATTCAAATGTAACATAGTAACATAAGATTACTGCCAAACTGTGTTTAAATACAAAGGATTATATATATATATATATATTTATTTTGACAGATGGCCGGGTCCATGCATGGTTGGGACACCTCTTCACCACATCTGCCAGGGGGACAAAGGGGGAGGAAGCCCAGTATCTCCCCCTGGATGCTAGATGGCAGCCTTCCTGGGTTGCAGCAGTGCCTTGGACTCCCCCAGGGCCTAATGGGGGTTGGAGTTCTATGTAGCTTTGTGGGATTCCGCAGGCATCACCAGGGGGTGCTGCAACAGGAGCGGCTGGCCCCTTTTGGGCACTGGGTTCACCTTACCCGGAAGTGCAGCCGGATGTTGGCAATCAACCACCTGGAGCACTTCCGGGTGCCTGATAAAAGGGAGCCAGTGACCACCACTCAGCGGCCAGAGTCAGGAGGAGAGGACGAAGCTTCAAGGGAGGAGTGCTGGTGCCAGAAGGGCATGTTACTTTGTGTGTTTTGTGCTTTATTTTATGTGCTTTGGGACTGTGTTGTGGCTAGAGGGTTCATGGGGATGATGTGCCCTGCAGCTGAAGAAGTGTTCTTTTTACACCTTCCTCAGTGTGAGTCTGTGCCAGGTCGGTGCCTATATAGCACCTTTTATTCACTATATATATATATATATACTGTAAGTATATTGTGATAGATTAAGGGCTCTCTCGCTCCCTTGAACCCTCAGACCACTCGTCAGACAAAAGATAAAAGTCCAAATAATTGATTTATTATAATAATAATGTGCACAAAGCACCCTTCACTCCCAAATACTTCAATAAACAATACAATAATCCAATAAACAATCCTACAATCTCCCAGATGCTTAGCCACCCTGCCTCCCAATTCAGCTCAATTGTCTGGGATTTCCCAGTCCTTTATAGTACTCGACCCGGAAGTGCTTCTGAGCCCTCAGTCCATGTGATTATCCAGCACTTCTGGGTCAGGTAAAAACTTCTCTTTTTCTTCAGCCCGGATGTCTATCATTTCTTCCGTTCCCGTGACTAGGAAATACTTCTATATGGGAAATATAAATCCCTGGGCCTCCCTGCAGCAACTCCTGTCGGCCCCCTTGGTATCCAGCAGGGCTGTACATTATAATTCCACGGTCCATAATTCCATGCTGGCATTCGGGGCACCTCTATGCTACAAGGAGGGCTCCATCTGGCAGCGTGGGGGTATTGGCCGGGGTGAATGGCCGGCCATATCTCACAGTACTCCCCCCCAACTGAAGAATCATGATTCGGAGTGGCCAACCCCGTGAGGGATGTCTTCCTCCAGGAGGAGTTGTTGGTCGGGCCCTGGCGAAGTCCAGAAAATTTCCGGGAGAACCTGGGGGGAATATTATATGAAAAAGGATTTATATTCCTCATCCTCCCAGGACAACTTCGCCATACATGGCCCGGTCGGCGGCATTTGTAGCACAGCCGCCTTCCTCCAGTGTGTATCCCTCTGCGAGTCTGGAAACAGTCTGGAAACTTTCGCTCCGCCACTTTGTCCACTGAGGAGGGTTCCACGGCCGCCCCTGAGCTCTCAGCTCGCTGCTCTGCTTTGTCAGGAGACCCACACTTTATTGTTGGGATCTCCTGTTTAATCTGGGGCTTGTCCACAGTTTGGGTCTTTCTATTAGTGAAAGATAGCCCTTTTACTGTCTGCACGCCCTTTGATTTTGAATTGACAGGAGGCGGCGTCTTCAGCACCGCATCGCTCCGGAGGACAGCACTTTTCAGCTGCTCCGGATCGATTGGTTCTTCCCAGTCCCTTCTGTCATCATTCCACAGTCCCTTGTAGGGCTCGTAATTAACCACGGGCCCGTATCACTCTGCGTCCCCTTATTCTGTACGGTACCGGTAAAACTTACCTGTACCACCAAATCAATCATGACGGGAGACTCCTGACCAAATCGCCGTACGAATTCATCCACCTTTCTTAAAGGCGCTTCAGCTGCTGCTCCCAGCTCCCCAGTGATCTTCTTTATTGTCTCCACAACCTGTAAGAAAATGTGCACGGGCTGAAGCAACTTCTCCAGCTCGCGCACGTCCAAAAAGTTACTTAATTTAGCCGGAGGTATGCTCAGGAGATCACTAGCCTTACCCTCTGGCTGGGAGCCAATAAGCATGCCTGCTCCTGGCACGTGCTCTGGCGGGTTCCGCAAGGGAGCCTGGGATTTGGAGTTCCTTTTGGAGGTTTGCGGTGCCGCTTTTGGCTGACTGCAATCCGTCTGTCTCAATTTATCGACGGAATGATCAGTCATTTCCCGGACCTCCTTACATTTTTGTAGGGAGAGTGGTGCTTCGCTCGCCTCCCCTTTCCCTTTCGGAAAAACCAAGTCCGTCTTTTCTTGGGTGAAGACACAAACAGCTGGACACGGACCTTCCCATAATCTTCTGGGGTGTGTCACATGTCCTTCGCCGGCACCCGACATGCGGAAGTCCTTCGCTATACTTGTTTGCCTGAATGAGAGCATGCCATCACCTTTGTTTTTCTTCTGCCTCTCGCAGAGCCTCCGGATAGACACCTGGGAGGTATGTGCACGGGACAAAATGTGTTATTTTAAAAAGATTTTCAAACCCTTCCCCGGCACATACCTCCTTGAAGTCGTCCTCTTCCGGATGCTTCTCCCGATACGCGTAGCCGCTCCATGGCTCGTCTTGAGTGCAGGCAATGCCGAGCGCTAGACCTCCGCTTGTGCTACCACTTTGCTTGTTCTTTCTTTTTTCCATGATGGACTTGATAAAGGTAAGGTTTGGCGATTTTTCCTGCGTGTCGTGACGCTGCCTTCTTAGGGTTCTGGTTTTTTAAATACAGGTCCTCTGCCAAACCAACGGCCAGAGAATTCTGCCGACTGCGTCAACTGTGATAGAATAAGGGCTCTCTCGCTCCCTTGAACTCTCAGACCACTTGTAAGACACCAGATAAAAGTCCAAATAATCAATTTATTATAATAATAATGTGCACAAAGCACCCTCCACTCCCAAATACTTCAATAAACAATACAATAATCCAATAAACAATCCTACAATCTCCCAAACGCTTAGCCACCCTGCCTCCCAACTCAGCTCAATTGTCTGGGATCTCCCACAGTCCTTTATAGTCCTTGACCCAGAAGTGATTCTGAGCCCTAAGTCCATGTGATTATCCAGCACTTCCGGGTCAGGTAAAAATTTCTCTTTTTCTTCAGCCCGAAAGTTTATCATTTCTTCCGCTCTGTATTACTTGGAAATACTTCCGGGCTATATTGGAAATATAAATCCCTGGGCCTCCCTGCAACAACTCCTGACGGCCCCCTTGGTATCCAGCAGGGCTGTACATTATAATTCCATGGTCCATAATTCCCTGCTGGCATTCGGGGCACCTCTATGCTGCAAGGAGGGCTCCATCTGGTGGCCTGGGGGTATTGGCCGGGATGAATGGCCGGCCATATCTCACAATATATAGATACACAATACATTTAAATAACAACCAATCAGAATCCTCTTTTGGAATTATAGCATAAATATGGAGTACCTTCATCACTCACCAGACATGGAAAGACAGCTGCTAAATTAAAAACTCAATACTGATTATTTTACATTTTATCTACTCGTGCATTATAAAACATGCCTACTCCACTTCAGCTTCTTGGGGGATATATCATTGTGAGAAAGTCACTTTTCTGCCCTGAATGCATATAGCATTAATTAATTCTCAAAAAGTGACAACACAGAAAATCTCAACCTTTGCAAAAGTCAGTGACGGACCAAGGAACAGCATGACACATATTTTGCAAGACACTAGGATATCTCCAACTCTTTGTAGTCATTTAAAGTTATAATATTGCTATATTTATAATTTTTTGCCTTTGCAATGTGTACTGCTTTTTGTACTTGTAATATTTCAAAATTTTATTTCTAGCAGTTGTAGCAAACACATAATTCTATAAGACAGCTACTAAGTGTTTGTTTCAGTACTTGGAGAACAAATCTCAACTAATATAAAAACAAAATGTTTCACACCTTAATTTTTTTATAACTAGATACATTCATTTTTTTTTTATATGATGTTGTAGTTGTACTTTTCAGTGAATTGTCTCTCTGACAATTTGTTTGAGGCAGAACATTATGCATGATGTATGGTACATAATTAACAAACCTCAAGAGTATTTCTGCAACACCTGCTCACTATTAATAACAACATCTAATGACATCACAAATTAACTTTATGTTGACAGCACCCACTCTTGAAAAAATCTTGCCGCACCTATGGCAGGTTGAGTGAGTTTTCTCATTGCCTTTAAATATTTTCTTATCATTTATGTTTTGCTGCTCCTTTTTATAGTTCTCATTTTCTCAAGGTTCCAAAACGGACTCATCAGGGATTGAACCCATGAAGTTGTGTTTACCAGTCAACAGATGATATCATTGCACCACCAAAGCAGATGTAATAAATGCATGTCAATGTCGCACCTTAATGCGTGTTCTTTTTCTGCAGTTATATTTTTAAATAAAAGAGCACCTGTTCTGTTATATTTGTACCTTTAGTGAAAGTGTTTCTTTGATATTTGAACTTCAGGCTTCACACATTATAAACTTCATGTCTACATTTTGTCAATTATTACTAAAACATGAAAAACGTTTCTTTTTTAACAATATGTTTACATAGATCATTGTAGACACGGAACACACACGAAATGCATATGTTCAAAATAACGATATAGTATTTATAAAAGGTGTAATTTTGATTGACTTCTCACTCTATACAAATCCAAGCAACTGACACGTAGGTAAACATACTTGAACTGAGAAAACAGTGCGCTGGTGGGGGATGTGATAGCAGACTACTTGCTGCTTATCAACACATTTAAAGGAAAAAAGATGCTGACGGAGAGGTGAGAAGCGATTTAAGATGGGACGGATCTACAAGGTTTTTCGTAGGCTCTGGTAATTCTAGTGTTAAGGACTTAAATGCAAAAGGGCTGAGTCTGGCATCTCTAGATAGACTGGAAGAGCTGATGATCTGACCTGATTTCCAGGTCGGCTTTTATAATGTTTGAAAAAAGATGCCAAATTCAGGTGACCACATACACCATCACATTATATTATCTGGTACCAATAATGTAATAATGCAGCTGACATTTTAGATCTCTAGATATAACAGATTAGCAAACAAAACAAAATAACAGTGAATGCTATTTGTTTATTTTTGGAAAATGCCTATTATTTTTATGCTCAATGTTGTTATGATTTGGGGCTTTTGGCACGTACTGACTGTGTTTGCAGGTGTTTTGTAATTTTTGTTATGGTTACGATTATTTTTTATAAACATATTTATTAGTATTTGTGATGATGCCGGTCCACTACATACTTCCTCTTACCACATGGGAGTCTTCTGAACCAACACCGTCGATAGTTATGACCGATATAAGCTGACATATGAGGACAATTCACTGATGAAGCCAGAGGATGGTGGAAAAAGTGCTCAAGTGCCTTTATTAAAAGCAAAATGAAAACACAAGTAAAAACAACAAAAGTGTCAATGGTGCAGTGTGCAAAAACAAAGTACATATATAAATCCATAAATATCCAATAAAAAGTGGGAATAAAAATCAATAAATACATTAAAAATCCAAGGTTAAAATGCAGTCTAACTCCTCCTGATCTCAGTCCACCTCCTTCTTTCTCCCCAGCTTGCCCATTGGTCACATAGCCGGTGGAGACTCAGCAACCACGAGGTTCTTTCTGCCGACTTCCATCTTGGCTGCCTTAAGACATCATGGCCAGACCATCCGAGGTCAGCTCTCCTCCCTTCTTCCTTAGCGCGCACGTGGTTGCACCTCAGAAGCTTAGGGAGGGCACCTGCCTTGCTCGCCACACTCCACCTGGATGTTCAGTGGGGCGAACTAGCCCCTAGAGCGCCACAGCTAACAGTCCTTCACGGGGCTCCAGCTCGTGCTGTCTCCTCCTTCCAGGTGGTCAGATCCTCCTGCTAAGACTGCCTTTCACTTCTTTTAACCTCATTCCTTCTTTTCTCCTTTTCTTTCATTTAACTCCCATCTTTGATTTCTCCAGTCTTTGATCTCCCCCTCTTTCCTTCTGCCGACCCGTTTATATACACTCGCGTCTCCTTGGGTGCAGCGCCTTAATCACACGCCGCAGGAAGCCAATGAAGCAATTGGGAACAATCACACCTGCACGTGCAGGTGCAACTCACTCCAACTACCTCATTAACTCCCTGTGGTCGTGCAATTGCATCCACAGAGAGCGACACAGCTCTATGGATTTAAAACTGGCCCTTTGTTTTTTTTTTGAAGCCATGGACCCACTATACCACAGTATTCATGTATGACCATTTCATTTTGTTCATGGACACTGCCATGTTGTATGTTTCTACCTTTTGTGTGTTTCTTTCTCGCCTTGGCCATACTGGGCTGCTGCTATCATGTGACCAGACTTTGTCATGAACATCTCATATTTAAGGTCGCAGGACACTATTAGTAGCTTATAAATTGCTAATGATAAATATTATGCAATACTTTTGGCAACTACAGTACATAGGGAGATAATCGTGATCATGTACTGTAAAAAGATGCCAGGGATCAAATAGCTAGACAGACAAGAAAACTTAATGTCAAAGCCCAATATGTAAACCAAAAACTAAAGTCAAAAAGCAGCAAGTGAAATGTCTTAACTGCCTAAATTGTTTTTTTGCAATAACAAATGAAAGATTCCAAAGAAAAATCCAGATATTAGATACTATTCATTGTGCTTCCATCTTTAATAGGAAATGACTAATGACATCACGTCATGACAAGAGGTCACGTGGTAGCAATGGCCCTGGCAACCATAAACATAACAGCTGTCACCAAAGACAAATTCTCAAAATGCAAAGAAAAACAAAATACAAAACTGTAGTTTGAAATACCAATAAAAATTATGATAAAAATACTTTAATAAACAGAAAATGAAAAGGAAATAAACATATGTGGAAAAATAGATGTATAACTTGCAAAAATCTCCAAATCATAACACCACTGAGCTCAAAAATACCACCAATGATAATAAGTATTTTAAAAAGAAGATGAATAGCATGTATAATCTCTTTGTTTTATTTGCTGGTTATCTTCTGTTACAAAACACAAAAAAACAAAATAAAAGGGTTGGGGACCGTCCCTGTTTTGTAATGTAGACTGACTCAATAAATAGGTCTTTACAGAATTGAGTCCAGAATTGAACTGACTAATACAGAAATGGTTGACATATATATAATGAAACAGCAGGAAGTGATGTAACAAGAAAGTGTCCTTCTCGGAGTGACATCATCTAGAAGTCGGACCTAAAGGGGTGGAACTGGAAGTGACATCATAAGGTGTTCTTTAGCTGGAAGTAATTTTTGGACTGGTTCTTCAGTTGTTCTGTGGGTAAAAGAAGAGAAAGAGTTAGATTACAGCCCCAACCTCTGGTCTGGCAGTAACATACAATTATTTGAGCCAGTAATCACATGTGTGTGACACTCCTATTATTCCAGGGAACTAAAATGACACATGCACAGATCCCCAATTTATAAGGAATGAAAGGTAGTAATACTGAGGCAGACACTTACTATTTACAAAGCAGAGTCAGGTGAGTAGACTGCCCAAAACAATCTGTGCTAAAGTCACCTTTCTCAGGTAGACATTAGGCTCTGCAGGGTCTTTAACATGATCAATGTTTTTCATTATCACCCTATCACAAAAACAAACTGAGCAAGAATAATTTGGGTAAATCCTGAAAATTGAATCTTTTGCAGTATGTGCTGGTAGAGTTATCGCATATAAAAAGGTGATGAATTAAGTCAGTTATCAATGGTTCATCAAAAGCAATTTGTAAGAATCTTCTAGAATTACATAAACATGAAATGAACATTACCACAGTACAATAAATAATAAAAAGGCACAATGGGTCACATTCTATAAACATTCTGAAGTTGATCATTTGAAGTCTTACTAGCTTATTCAAAAACTAGCTTATTCTAAATAGCATTTTCATATCAATTTACTTACACTGTATAGTATTTTTTAACATACCTTATTTTTATTTTAATACACACTATTAGGCAAAATAGTTGTAAATGCTTGTCATAAAGTGTAGTCAATGCTAGCCTATTTCTGGCTATGAATGAACTTGAACATGTGGTGCCATTGTGTTGCAAGTGGCACAGATGGAAAAGCTGTAATAGCTGGCAGACATATATAAGCACAAAAGAGAGCAGAAGATGTTTCAGGAAGAGGGGAGAGAAGCACACAACATTTATCCTGGGGCCAGGGCAGCAAAAAATCTGGCACAGTTTCCTTCAGATGAAATTCTTTTGTAAAGCAGCACAAAACTTCTCATATTTATATATTTATTTATTTATTGTGCTCTGTACATAGAAAAGTACAGTGATTATCCCAGCAGTGTCAAGTGCTAAGGTAAAAGTGCCAGCATGGATCTGGAAGATGTATTGTGATCTGCAAAGTGTTGCCAAGCTGATATTTTTGGCAGACATCAATGACCAGTTTAATCAGCTTAATATGTCTATAGAGATCTGTGAAACCATCTTTCGAATAACTGATAAGATCATTGTCTTACACAAAACACAACAATACTCCTTCATTTTAAAAGACATGTTTCATTTATATGATAGTAATATCACTTAGCGCCTCTTTATTGACAGTTTGAGTTTCTAACATGTTTTCATCTGAAAATTAAATTAATTTTTGATCCACTGTTATCATAGACAATACAGTGTCTTTGTTAAAAATGTTGGGATTACCAGTGCTTTGCACGTGACCATGAACTGGGGTTTCAGTTGTCTAATTATTTTCTACTATAGTGTAGATTTCAACTTCACTTTGCTGATCTACATATTTTTATGTATCTGATTAAAGAAGATTAATCATAAATAATGAGTGTCTAATGATCACTTATGAGTCCAATTTTGTGTACAAATATTTTTGAATAGTTTATAAAGTAGCAGCCTAGATTTGCAAAGGCAGTGAATGGCATGAACAAAATATTGTGACCACAGAGGGAGATAACAGTGGTATACAGTTACACAACAATAATGGGATGCAGCGTCATTTAGATGCAATCTGGCAGAAATGAATTTTCAAGTCTGAAATAGAACTGCAAGCCAGAAGTGACTCACAGTCCGAAGCTGTGCTGCATATTCAATTTCGTACTTCGTAATTACTTAATTATGAAATAAAGTGAAATGATCTGTCTCATTTTAATGTAACTTAATATCATCTCATTTCTGCTGATCTGGGTGTATGTTTCTAATTAAGTGAAAAATCAGACAATAATAAAGTTCTACAGTATTTTGTTTGATATATTGAGTTGTCTGAATATTTTACATAAATATTGTCACAAAATTAAGGAAATAAATTAAAAAAAGAAATAGAAAATGTAACAAAATCATTACAAATTTGTGCTTGTGGCATATTTCTGTTTGAAATTTACATGCCCACATGAGCTTTCTCTTGATACTTTGATTCTGCCACCCCGTCCTAAACACAATAAGTTAAAAAACTGTTAATGATGTTATATTATGCATTTAGTGGTCCTGACATCTGTTCTTAAATCTAAACCCTTGATACCACCAACAAAAAAACACATCAGAAACATACACATTTTGCTGACAAAAGTTCAAAAGGCAGCTCCACTTTACAATACAGCATGATTTCTTCACAAAACAATTCCTGTTTTTCAGGTAAATAATGAAGAGGGGCATTGCATGCAAATTATATTGTAACACTGTCTGAGTTTGTTAGGTAGGGAGCCGAAAATGTATACGTACCACAGTAATGTTTTCCACGGTCCAAAAAATGTTTATATTAGTAGGGAGAAAAAAATCCATAGGCCAGCAAGCTACATACAAATGTAGATGCACTATAGCAGTGTTCCTCAACCACTGGGTCATGACCCACATGGTTTGCCGCCAGTGGGTTGCAGGTGGCCGTTATTAGATGCACAAGTGGGTTGTGGTAGGTTGCGATGCAGCACCTTAGTAGAACTGGCTCTACAGTTTTTTTGCCCAAGACGAAGTTGTAAATTGCACCCCTCACACCTTTGTTTTCAGTGGAATCATCACTGCCAGAACTGTACATTTAAACTTTGAAACAGCACTAAGGGCAGCAAAGTATGGTGGGTTTGGGCACAAAACAGTGAATCTACAATTTGAGAATTTCAAGGATAATTGTTGATTACTTATAATAATGTCTGTTTACATGACTGTCTCAAAAAAAATACACACTTGAGGAGTACCATTTCAGAAAACAAATAGGAATCGATCTGTTTTACTAGGCTTCATGTATTTATTGCATTTAAAATTTTGATTAGGTTAGATTATTTATTTATAAAAGCACATTTAAAACAACAGAAGTTGCACCAAAGTGCTGTACAAAGAAACATTAAAATAACACAATGCAAATAATCATATAAAAGCAGATGAATAAAACAACCAATTAAAACATCCCCCACAATCCTATCAGACACAATGAAAGGCAGAAGAAAACAAGTAGATCTTAAGCTGACTTTTAAAAACCTCAAAAGAGGATGAAGACTTGATGTGGAAAGGCAGGTCATGCCAAAGCTGTGGTCTTGGAACTACAAGGAGTAGTTGTATGGATGACCTCAGTGCTCTTGGTGGTGCTCTAGGGGTGAAGGAGGTCACAGATGCATTTGGAGTGAGACCATGCAAGGCTTTAAAAACAATCAACAAGATTTTAAAATCAATGTGACACCTCAGCAGTAGCCAGTGGAAAGAAGCTAAAATGGGGGACATATGATCCTTTTTTCTTGACCCAATTTAAAATCTAACTACAGCATTTTGAACCAGAGGAAGGCGTGACAGAGCAGATTTGGACAGTCCCACATATAAGGAATTACAATAATCTAGCCGAGATGTAATAAAAAACATATAATAAATGTAATAAAACAACATAATACAGATGTTTCCAAGTCCTTCTGTGAAAGAAAAAAATGTAGTTTAGAAATTTTCCTCAGTTGTTAAAAACTGGACTTTACTACCATGGAGATTTGTTTTTCAAATCTTAGTGACGACTCAAAGATGATACATAGGTTTCTGACATCATTATGAATCATTACTGTCAAGGAGCCTAACTGAGTGCTGATGTGGTAGGTCCAAAAATAATGACCTCTGTTTTCTTTTCATTTAGTTCAGTTTCATTTAGTAAGAAATATTGTGCCATCGGATATTTAATATCCTCAAAGCTTTTTTTACAGATGAAATGATGTCAGGACTATCTTTGAGGTACTGCTGTGTATCATCAGCATAGCAATGATATACGACATAATGTTTTTGAAAGATGGTTCTCATGGGGAGCAGATAAAGGGAAAATAGAAGGTGATTCAGAATAGAACCTTGAGGGATGCCTGGAGTGAGAGGAGCTGGCTGAGAGAAGTTCCCATCTATGTTAACAGACGTAGATCTACCTTTAAATTTGGACTCAAGCCATTTCAATGCACAGCCCTGAATGCCTAATTCATCCTCAAGCCATTTTAAAAGTGCCCCATGTTCCACTGTGTCAAATGCCGCACTGAGAGAGTCCAGTAAGACTAAGATTACAGAAGAACCCAAAGTCCAAAGTTAATAGAGTATCATTTGTCACTTTCAGCAAAGACGATTCAGTACTATGAAGCTTTTTAAAACCTGATTGAAACACTTCACATACATTGTTATCCTGTAGATATGAAAGTAACTGCAAAGAAACCACTTTCTCCATACTTTTGGACAGAAATAGGAGCTTAGAAATAGGCCTATAGTTTGAAAGAGCTGTAGGATCAAGTGTGGGCTTCATCAGCAGAGGCTAAACAATTGCAAGTATAAAAGTTGTCTAGCATTATACCAGATTTTACAGTTGTTAATAATAGCCAAAACAATTTGACTAATAGCTCTAAACGTATCTTTAAATAGGTGTGAGGGTAAGATATCAAGTGGATAATTAGAAGGTTTCAATTGCAGGATTATATCAGCTAGCTGAGAAGAGGAACTACGTTGAAAGGAAGTAAAATGGCTGTGCACTGGCCTTAGAGGGGCTGGTGTCCTCCCACAATGATCAACACCTGCTGGTTCGAATGCTGGATCGAATGGCTTGAATTTTATTTTTAAAATAATTGATGAAAAAGCTCACATTCTTCAGGCATACTCTCAGGGAATCTGCTGACATGTTGGTTTAAGAGAGTGTTTAGATCCCTAGATCTCAAGGCCCCATTGGCAATTAGACAAGATAAAGAGAAAAGAAAAAAAAGAAACAAAAATAAAGAAAAAATGCTTCCATTTCAAATTATCACATTATCCTTTTAACCACAATTACTTGTTCTATAGGTCTCTATTTAAACCTTCGTCCAAACATGCCCTTTACGATGATGGTGATATTTCAGTTTAAGGCAACTCTGTAACTTATATGTGTCATTTAAACTAATAACATAAATTAGCAAACTTAATAAAATCACAAAATTCAATGAAATCAAAGAATAATGATTATCTTTAAATAGGAATCTTTGTCCACAATTCCCTTTCACTTTCTCATGTTAGCAAGTAATCCAATGTAACTATCCAATCAATGCAGGACCTCATAGAGTGCTTCCAGTAATACATGGACTATGAAGAACCATTGTAGCATTCCAAGAACAAATCTCATAGATGGTGGTGAACAACTAAATAGATTTTTGTAGTAATGTAGGCTTACTGTATATGGGGAATGATTATAGTTAAAATTAAATCAGCCTTTAGTAATGTGTACAAGAGCTGTAGTCCTGTTGCTGTTTTGATTGTTTAATTTTATTTTGCCACAGCTATGTTTTTCATGCTATAGTTTGAGGATTATTATCATTATCATTGTTGTTGTAGTTTTTTGTGTTATTGTTGGATTGTGTAGGTCGTCAGATTTTAACATTTAAAATCAATAGCATGTGAAAATAATATAAAACAATATATTTGGACAGTTGTATTGAGTCTGAGTGTTCATAGGCCAGTTTTATTCAAATAACTGCCATACCCCACCCAACCATTTTGTCACCCTAGGCAACTGTGTAGTTCACCTCAGTGGTAGAGCTAGCCCTGTGCTTAAGTGACTGACATCGGTGTACAATATTTATCCCCGTTTGTACCATACAGTCATTTCATGAATGGTAACACCCCAGCCCACTCTTACACTCATGCTCAATTCACCAAATGCGTCCCCTCAGCAACCACCCTTTGCGGATTGTAATTGAATGAAAATTTGTAAAGTTTGAGAAACACTACACTATACAGTATATAACAGTGTTAACATTTAAGGAACAACAAGTTAGGGAAGAGTGAACAATCACGGTATATACCCTACAAGATTTATTTGTCCCATTAAATAGAGGAAGACTGGAACTCACAGGCTCTGTGGAATGAAAAAGGCTAGATTAATAGACAAGGGAAACAAAGTTTATAAGTCATTTTATCATGAACAAATAAACACATCTGAGAATTGAAATATTTATCCATTTACATGTTCACACATGAAATCCTAACTCATTGACAGAAATAAAATTTGCAAGCTGAATCATGAACAGAATGGAACCCTTGCAACTACAGGATAAACTAAAGGCTTGATTTGCAATTATATGAGAGTAATGGTTTTCACTGCTTTTTCAATAATGTCAGACATTGCATTTCTCACAAATCTGTGACCTAGTAAAATACACTGACCTCACCCTAAGTAAACATTAAACATAAGCTCTGAAGGTCTGTGCAGAAAATATAATAAATTGTTTAATATTTCTTTTTAAATTCTAAGTTATATTTGCTTAAAAATCAATCATATTATTATATTTTCCATATTTAAAACACAGGTGGGCTGGCACCCTGCCCTGGATTTGTTTCCTGTGTCGCGCCCTGTGTTGTCTGGTATTTGATGTAGCAGACCCCCGTGACCCTCTAGTTAGGATATAGCGAATTGGATAATGGACAGATGGATATTTACAACATGTGCCACCCAGCTATTCAAACATATTTCTTCTTAAATAGAAATATCTAATGCTGTAACATTTTATCAGTTACAACTAAAACTTTATCCCAGAAACCAAAATCCCAACTGATTCTGGTGAAACCTTTAATAGATGACACCTCAGTTGACCTGGTTCAACCTAATGGCCCCTATGCTGGTTTCTAATGAGTAGCACAAGATGACATAACAGAATGAAGATGACAATCTTTAAATCAATTAACCAGTGAAAGCCAACATAAACCAATATAATTAAAGAGGCAGGTGTTCATACTTCCAGCTTATACTATAAAAATGAAAGAGAAACAGATGTGGAACAAGGGTCTATTGCAGTCCTCTTTTTTTGCTTTCGCTAGTAATCAAATAATTTAGCCAAATAAATCATGTATCTTAGACCAGTAAATAATGTTTGAACAGCAGCTGGCAAGCCTTTAAATTTGAGTGGTGGAGGTTGAGTAGAGAGCATAAAATAAAACTTAAACATTTTAAGTGAAAAATACACTATGGAAATGTGTAGCCAGCTGATGCCATGATTGATGATGTTATTGAAACTTCCAACAACTTTCTTGCTGCACTGTTCAAGGGCTGTTTGCAGTACGATGAGTCATAATTGCAAAAATGCTTCAGTTCCCTTAGGAATGACAAGCACAGCCAGCTTGACAAGACAAGGGACAGCTAGGCTTTCATCCTTGTTTCAGTCATTTTCTGCAGAAACTCATGATGCAGTAGACAGAAAATGTACATAAATGAGAAGGCTTTTACTCATCTACGTTTTGTAAGGAAAGGGTATCACATATTGAAAAAAAAAAACAAAACAAAAAATATAATAGTCTCGTTATGGTCTAATAGTTTTAGCAAGTGGCAATACTTATAACAAGGCAGTCTTTCTGTGTCTTTTAAATTTAAATATTAATTGCTCTTTTATATATATATATATATATATATATATTGTTTGGTGATAGGAAAAAAAGCATATGTAGTTTTTTTAGCATATCAAAAAATGTTAAAAGTGAAAAAAGTCAAATTTAACCAAAAATAAAAAACTCGAGACAGCCTTTAGAAAGGTGGTCAGCCAAACCTGGATATTGTGTGCAGTCTTCTTCTTCTTTTTCTTCTTCTTTCGGCTGCTCCCATTAGGGGTTGCCACAGCAGATCATCTTCTTCCACATCTTTCTGTCCTCTGCATCTTGTTCTGTTACACCATCACCTGCATGTCCTCTCTAATCACATCCATAAACCTTCTTTTAGGCCTTCCACTTTTCCTCTTGCCTGGCAGTTCTGTCCTTATGGATATTGTGTACAGTGATATTTTTAAATCGATTATTGGATGTAGAAATTGGATTCAATGCACACAAGACAAACCATCTGGACATTTTCTTCAGGTATTCATTTACACTGTGTTTTATCTTGTAAGGTTCTATGGTGACTCTATTTTCCTCTTTAAGTTCTTTATTGTGTAGACCTTAATAAAATGTCTAAAATGCAATACACTTGCTACCCTGTGATCAGGTACTTTAGCCCTTCCTCCTCTCTTTCCTTCTACATCTGTAACCTCTGGCAATTTGAGTACAGAAATAGGCAGGGGCTAAGTTACACATTTAATTAAGCATTAGTGATAATAATGCCCAAAAATATTAAGGAAGCAGAATACTATGTGAATATTAGCAAACCATACTCTTACAGCCTAAGCAGCAGTGCATCTTGCATCCTTAGGCAGCTCTCAGCAGATTGTCAGTCTTGTATCTTAGTTTACTACCACATGGCTTTTATAAGGAGTATTGAAACACGATATATGCCTGTCTCAGTATGGCCACCAAGATAAAATTGTCTTCATTATGGTTTTTTCTTTATGACCAGATGGTGTGTGAGAGAGAGAGGGGTAAAGACAGGATGACCAACTTTATACCATTCTTACAACAAAACATAAACCAATGGGGCCTTGTAGTACAGAATGGCCTCCAATTAAAAACCAATCATAAACAACCATACTTTAGATCAACAGATCAGTTGCTTTGTTTGGTCAGTTTATGGCCTTCCTGTGATGGATGGCTTATAGACTCTAAGTCCAAATACAGTCACCCTTGCCAAGCTGGTTTGATGCTCCATCCTCCTCACCACAAATTCTTCATCCTGAGTCAGTTCTAAAAACTGGGGGGTTGGTAATAAAATATCAATAAAGTAAAACATGCCTCCTGAAACACTATCTAATATTACATTTGCTTTGTCTAGTTTACAAATGCAGACATACAAAATATGTATCGACTTATATGCTATAAATCAGTCCACAACATACGATATGTAGACATTTTGAAAAAAATCTGATAAGGTAATAACAATAATAGTAAATTGAATTTATAGAGCACCTTTCCTATGCCCAGAGAACTTTATAAATATTTTCCACAGTACAACTGTTGACACAGTTCTGGAGTTAGAGCACAGGCATGTTAAGTGACATGGTTAGGATCACACCATAAATCTAAGGTACATATTGACTCAGTAATGTCCAATGCTCTATCCTGTCATCAAAATACAAGATTCATAAATTCAAGGGGCAACATTCAAATGCTGCAGAACTTACTAATGCATAGAAAACAATGTGTTATGGTGCAAGGAATTTTTTCCTCTATTATTTGTTTTAATTAATATTGGTATCTAGAAGAGTAGATATTGGTCTCTTTAATTTATGTAAACAATTTAGATTAGAAATAAACTAATAATTGAATTATATTTGAAGATGCCACTAAATCACGTATATTATCTTGTTTTATCCTTTACACTAGTCATCTGTAGTAAGCTAAAATGGATACATTTGGAGAGAATTAATATATGAACAGATATTACTTAGAAAGTGTAATTAGGCAATATTTGGGGTGGACATCTTCTAGAATATAGTACTTATAAGATAAGGTAGTCCTGGAAGACTTGTCATTGAAGCAGTGTTCTGATCAAATTAAAAACACTGAGCTATATAGTACACTGAGTGCTGTGCAATTTGAAAACTTTGAAAATGTTAGGCTACACCTAGATGGTTTTTTTGATTTATATGTATTAAAAGAAACAACAGTGACAGGGAAAGTCCAGAGAAAAAAAATCCACGAGTTATAAGAAAAGCATGATGAAGTTCAATTATTTCATCTTAAGCAAGAACTGACAGAGTAGGATGGACTTCTGTATCTGCTCAGTTCATAAACATGAAAACATGGCAGATTGCAACTTTATTGTTTAACATGAAAATTTTGTTTCAACTGTACTGATTCCAATTCCACTGCATTTTCAACTTATATTGTTACTCCACTATTATCCATTATCAATTCATATTTATTCATCTACACTTGTCTAAGTTTGTTTTCTGGTTGTATTGAATGATCTTGTATTTTATCTTTTTTATTTTAAATTGCACTTTTCTTGGCTTCACAAAACTGGTGTCTCGTATTAAGTCAAATCAGGTCCACCATCTGTGTTTTTTCTTTCTTTTTTGACTTCTTTTTCAAATACTGTTTTAAAAAGAAGCAATGACAAGCAAATTTGTTTGGGATTTGGGTGGAAACTGCTCTGTTCCCTTTTTAATCACACCATTTTGATGCATGCAGATCATACTCTGTTTGTGAAAGGCTGTTTTTAAGCATCAAGTTCATCTGAAGGCTGCATTTTTCACCTGCGTATTTTAAGCAACTAAACAGAAGTTATAAGCATATCATGCTTAAAAAAGTAAATATATTATGAACAAAAAATATAAAAAAGGCACATGTGATACAAATATATATGCAGCACCCAGAATATTTAAGCTACATTGAAATATATTTGAATATATACTTTTTTCATATGTTTAATTTAATTTTTGGCTAATTTGACATCCCTGCTGCAGATGCATTTATTCTATATTGGAAACTGACAATTGGAATTTAAGTTGTAAAACAAATTAGGGCATTACCTTTCCTGACACCACGTCAAGCCACTTTATGACACCTAGTTTGGAAAGTTTTTCTTTAAAGGTTCCTAGTGACCTTGCATTCCTTAAGTCTTGTAGCCCTGTCTTCTAGTGCCCTGGAGAGATCTCCATAATTGTTTTAGAACCACCTCTCTGTCTCTTGCACTGATGCATCCGGTTCTTACAGGGTCAGATTCTATTGCCCCTTCAGGGATACATGCCTTCCCACACTTCATTCTTAGGTCCATTCCTTTTCTTAAAGTGATGTTGTCTCTGTTTTCTCAGTGGATGTGTTACTCTAGATTTATTCTGTGCCATTCGTGTGGTGTTTTCCCAGCTGGACTAAACTTCTATGCTGGTGAGGATCACAAGACAGAAGTCATGTATAAGGTAGGAATGTACTGACAAGTTATAACTGAATTCACCTCTTTCCATCGCATTGCTGCTTGTAATTTGAGGGTGGGGGCGGGGGTATTCTGCCTCTGAGTTCCTCAGGAGTTGCCTCACAGGAGAAGTCTGAGTAGGTGTAGGAAAATTCATAATACCCTAGCTAGGTATCATACAATTGGAGTTGACGCCAGTCAATGGGAGATGTATATACACCCCCCTTATAAAGTGCCCACAGCAAAGACTTTGTGGTTGGAGAGACAGGACAAGAACCAGAACAAACTGAAAAATTTTTTTTTCTTAGATGGCCTGGGATGTCCTAGACATTTTACAGGAATAACTGGACAATATTGCTGAGGATAGAGAAGTAAGATATGCCTAGTTCAATAAGTACTCATATGCCTTCTTTTAGTTCAAGATAACCCCTTTCTTAACTTCCACTGATTATGAACATATTAACATGCTCCAGCTCCAGAAAGGGTAGCTTAATCTGAACGCAGACTGTTATTTACAATTGTCTACTGAGATGGCTGCTGGCGATTAAAGAAACAATTTTAAGGAAGGCACTGGTGGAGAAATGCTAGTGATGATAAGAAGTTAGCTTTTTACAGGGCCTTCACTCATTTAGGGCTAGGCACATATCTGTGGAAAAACAGATAAGAAGACACAAGACACTCAGTTCAGGTTATAGCAGAAATCTGCTATATTGTGTGACTGAATTTACACTAAGAAAATATGAGAGTCAGGACCATATTCATTTAACAAAACAGTAATTTCTCAATAAATAAATTCTTTATCTTAACAAGAAGAAGTCTCTTACTGTACCTGTGGCTAATGGATAAGTATGATTCATTGCAAATGAGAAAAGCAAAAAGGTGGATTCAGGTGGATTCAGCAGGCAGCAAATTGTATCTGTCTCATCCAGCTGTGAAGTTTCAAGCTGCAAATCGGAAACCTTCCCTTGACAAGCCAGAGCAGAGTGATGGATGAATGTGGAGAGTGTTAAGAGATCAGGGACCTGTGAGCCACTGTGCAACATGAAAAATATATCAGGTTTAAAGGAAATTATTTTTAAACCTGATTACTCTACAGCTAGTAATCTGAGAGAGAGAGAGAAAAAAGAAAAGAGAGTGAGAATAAAAGTAGAACACAATAAAAGCATATTCCATTGAGGGGGAGTTGTAAACATTTTGCAGCATATTGAAAAAAAGCAATATCTGTCTGAATGTGTTAGTGTGAAGATGAATTAAATTATCTAACATTGTAAGATGGGTATCACTGTGGCACAATGCTAAGTGCTACTGCTTCATAGATTTAGAAATCTCAATTTGAACCTGAATTTAAATGTTGAGATTTTCTCTAAGTAACCCATTTTCATCTCATATTCCAAAGACATTTAATTTAGTTGTATTAGGAAAAATAAGTGACCAGTTGTGTGAATAAGTATTGATGTATGCAACATGTGCCCTGTGATAGACTGTTGTCCCGTCCACTTCTGGTTCCTGTCTTGCATGTAATATTAACCAGACAGTCTCTGTGGTCCCAGAATTTTAAAAACAGAAAAAGCAGCTTCAGAAGGAAGACAGATAGGTAGATGAATAATTACAAGTGTTATGTCCCGTGACTTTGAGCCCTTGCACGCACCTTATCCCTAGGCATCTGTAATTGCAATTGACCAGATCAGTGAGTGAGAATGGAGACACAGAATAAAAATAGTAGATGTTGCAAAAAACACTTGATGTTTATTTACAAGTGCCATAATCCAAGTGCAGTTTTAATGCAATCAATCAGTGGAACAGTTCATTAGCAATGACATACCCTAACACATACTAAAAGAACTAAACTGCAAAGGAAAATATATCTCTCTACAAAATGATGAGCAAGGAAAATTAAGGATGTTCAAAGTAAAAGTAATTAAATGTTGGGCTCACCAGCTATATCCCACTAATCTCCTCAAGGGAGGTTATGAAGAGAACTGTGCTTTCGCTTCACTACTACAGGTTTGTTCAGAAGGTCTTCATGCCAAAGACAAAAGCTAATCGACAAAAGATATCCTCTATTTTGTCTGCAGTTCCTTTTTAGATGAATGTTGAGGTATTGTTACCAATCCTTATTGATCCCTATCCCATCCAATCTCTTCCAATTTGGAAGAGTGTTATGATGCAGTTTATGGTCTGTGCATACACCAGCATGAATTCTATTATACCTGACTTCAAACTCATGTGTGTCTATGCCTGCATGTCCACAGATGGACAAGCTTTCACAGCTTTCTCCAATAAGTACTGCTGTATTTTATTCATGTGTGCTCTGACTGACTAGATCAGCTACACTAAACCGCTTCTTCTACTTTGCAGCCTCTGACTAATGTTGTGATGGCCTATACCTCAAGCGCGACTCTACCTGAAGCATGTCCTTGTCCATCTACACTGCCATTTTCTACCGTAGCCTACACCTGCATTCCTTCATATACCAAAAGTAAATGCCTTATAATGATTTAAATAAGGAGAGAAACACTATAAATAGTTATATGTTTATCTGAAACAAAATGATCCTGTGACTCAGCCTGTCACATATCCTACCCCATTAAACTTTCAGGTAGCATGGTTCGGACAAAACAATTGTTTTACTGATTTCTCTTTCATGAAATGTGGACCTGCAACCCATGCACTTGGGGAACCCAAAACACCACTCCTTGCCATTCTCACCATCCATCATCAGACCTCCCTTTACAGTTATGACAAATATCTTATATATTAGAGGGAATATCCTTTATTTCCCCTTTTGGAGAACAAATTCGCAGCAACATTTCCTGAAGTGGTGTCCTGCAAAAATAAATAAACAGGTGAAAATAATGCCTTCATACTATAAGAAGAGTGCTTTTATAGAAAGTTTAGTCCATTTCCTCCTATTGGGACCATTTTGTCCTGTAGGAAGTCATCCCTAGGCATTGTCTCTTTTGAAGTGTCCAGACGGACCTGAATAATTAACTTCTTCAGCTCCACCTTTTTACAAGACACCATAGACCAAAAACTGTGAAACAGCATGTACTGTAAGGCAACCAATCTTTGAAACATCTTTCTGAGGGGGTTGTTGCACCTGTCTTTGTCTGAGGGTAATAGGGTGTGGTCTTAATCAACCCTGACCCTAATATCCCAATTACCATTGTAATAACTGAGTCGATTAATATAATCTCCTTCCAGTCAATAACTCCCTATGGATACTTACCCTTACAAATAGTTTTAATAAGTATTCCTGCAATACATATTGCACTGGGTTTTCTTAGGGGAAATCCCTATAGCCATCCTTTTGTAATGTCGCACGCAAAATATGTCTTGTGTCCAATGCGACACTTCCACACAGTTCTCAGTTTGTCTGCCAGCACTCTTAGAAATGGTTCTCCCCACATTGGAATATGACCTGATGACACCCTATATTTAGTTGATCTAGTTCATCCTTTTGATATTCTGCACTTTTTTGATGTACTTCACCACATACCTTAACCACTCTAACCAGTAAAAACACTTGGCCAGGCTGTTTTGCCCTCAATAACCAATCCATTTGTGGTATATGGCCAGCCATTCATCCCGGCCAATGCCCCCAGGCCACCAGATGGAGCCCTCCCTGCAGCATGGAGGTGCCCTGAATTCCACCAGGGAATCCTGGACAATGGAGTTTTCCTTCACAGCCCTGCTGGATACCATGGGGGCCACCAGAGGATGCCGCAGGGAGGCTCAAGAAATATTTTCCCTACAGCCTGGAAGTACATCCCAGTCACGTGGACAGAAGAAATGACACACTTCCGGGTTGAAGAAAAAGAGGCGTTTTCACCTGACCTGGAAGTGCTGGGTAATCACATAGACTGAGGGATCAGAAGCACTTCCGGGTCAAGGACTGTAAAGGATTGTGGGAAACCCAGAGCATCGAGCTGAGTTGGGAGGAAGGGTGACAATGCGTCTGGGAGTGGAGGATTGTATTGGATTATTGTTTATTGTTATAGTTAATGAGTATTGTGGAGTGGAGGGTGCTTTGTGCACATTATTGTACAAATAAATCAATTATTTGGACTTTTAACTGTTGTTTGGTGCCCCCTATCTGTCACACTTTCCACACTCATTTCTCAAAAAGTGATCATTATGCATAAAGTTTTCTTCTGTTTTAACCTGAAATCTTCAAGCAGCTTTTTCAAAGTAAACACTAGAGCTTGGGTTATTACGTTGAACAGTGGCCACTTTGCTTGGGCAAGTCAATGGCATTACCTTAGAGAATAGAAAGAGGTATGGCTACCACCTCAGAACCCAGACAATCCTTCCTTACCAAGGACTATGTGCTTCAAGTATTTGGAAGTGTGTTGCACTGCCTCCCTGCAGTTGCCACCCATATTACCTTTCCCCTACTAATCAACAAGGTCTTCCTTTTAGGTATTGGGCAAGAAACTATACATAAGTGGGCCTCTTTCTGTCTAGCTTGGCAAAACTTATAAATGTGGTATTTCTCATGACAACCATAGCAGATAATAATTCCCTCTACTTGCTCTCTTTTCAGGAGGCCTATCTTCTGCACATTGTTAGAATCAGGGGGTGGGCTGCTTAGAACACCTCTGCCAGGTTGACAGCTTCCTATGTTGTCTTCAGCAGATGCTCCTCCACCCAGGTCTTCAACACCTGCAGGAGTTTTCCTTAAACAATAAAATTATATAACAGGTTAACAGTGTGATTTTTTTGGTTGTAATCATTTCACACATAGGTTATTCTGTTGTGCCAAGTGATCATTGAGAGACTTTCTCTTTGCCAGTTCTGTGGAATGAAATCGTATCCTATAGATTTCAGCATTAATTTCATACTTCTCTAAAATGGCACAGCAACAATTCATCTGCTAGCATAGCCAAAAATGATGCTCTGGTCTTTCCTGTCAGCAATGGTATCATCCACATTGCCAAAATTGTCTTAGGCCTCCTACATACTGTAGCCATCATCTTGTAAGTGGACAGATAATGTACAGTGTCTTTTAATCAATGAAAGACATCATGCGTGGGAATCCCACAAATGCGCAGGTGAATCTCTGCTCCTATTTGCCGTTCCAACAGGGGTTGGAGACTATGACTGCTGCACTTGGTTCATTTCTCCTTGTAGCTGAGTGAACTGGTGCTATACGAGTATGTTCCTTAAGTACTGCTCCATGCATGGTTTATTGGCCTCCTGGGCAACGATGCAGTGGCTCAAGAGTACTTAAAGACATGCATATCCCCTGTGCTGGTAGTGCCCTCTCTGGCTTGTCCTGTACCCGGGTCAACTCCAGGTGAACAGTCTGGAGTTCCAACTGCAGGAGCCATACTGTACACAAATCTGTCTTTGTCTATACTCTCTTCAAAACCAATCCCACCTGCGAATGTTGCAATTGAGCTCCAGCCTCACTGGACCACATGTTTTGGGTGTGTACCAAATGAACATAATTCTGGACCAGAATCATTAAATACCTTTCAGACAGCCTTGGTGTCACAATCACTCCTAATCCATTAACAGCTGTGTTTGATGTACTCCCAGATGGGCTGAAAGTGCAGAAGGCCAAATAAACTATCTTTGCCTTTGTAAATTTGCCTTTACCTCACTACTAGCACATAAACGTTTCTTGCTCAACTGGAAGAATCCTAGCCTACCTCTTTTCAGTCAGTGGGTAACTGAAGTCATATAATACATGAAATTGAAAAAAAATTAATTCTCACCTAGAGGGTCTGTTCAAAACTTTTTTAAAACCTGACAGGATCTAATTAATAACATTTTAGAATAAGCATTTATATTGGGGAAAAGGATTCTCTTCCCTTTTTTCTACTCTTAAAGTTTTTTCTCTGGCTGTTGGCTTTCCTCTCTTTCTCATGGGTGGGGATTGTATTGAATCTAGTTTTGCTTGTATGAAATGTTACTTGCTTTTAATAAATTCAATAAAATAGAAAAAATGCAATGTCCTCCTCTCACCACTGGTGTATTCCTCCCCTGATACCAAATGTGATGCTCTGTGCCTTTGAACCCTTGCGCATACAGCACAGTCCCTGGGCATTTGATGTCTTAACTGAACAGACCAGTAAGTCAGAGAATAGACATACAGACCCAAAAATAGTAAATGATCCATAAAAGAGTTTATCTTTATTTGCATACAAGTGGAATGTAATGCAATCCGTTATTGAAACAGTTCACTAGCAGTTGTTCCCACTAAAGTAAAATGCAAAGGAAAATATTTACAGGAAAAAAAAACAAACACACACAAAAAAAAAGGGAGCTCAAAAGTTAAACTCCACTAATATCCTTGACGGGACTAATAACAACGTCTCTCTGCCTTCTTCACTACAGGTTTGTTTAGAAGGTCCTGATGCCAAAGACAATAGATAATAGCTATTGACACAGACAATCTCTAACATCTGTAGTTCCTTTTTTATGGCCACTGGGTTTTGCCAATCAATCCCTATTCAAATCTATCACAGTACTTAAACCAAAAGGAACTCTGTACATGCCTGACTTCAACCTCACATGTGTGCATGCACACCTTTATACAGATGAGCTTCTAAACCCTTTTCTGGTAAGTACTCCTATACTTTATTCACAGGCCATCTAACTGACTAGAACAGCTTCAATAAACTGCTTCTTTTACATTTGAGCCACAGAACAATGTGGGAATGGCAGATATTTTTTTCTCAGAGGTTTAAGTGGCACTATAGGCCACTAGAACCTGTGTATACATCGAGTGCCACTCCACCCAGTGTGTGTCCTTGTGCATCTACATCACCATTTCTTACAGGAGCCTACTCCTAAACTCCTTTGTATGCCAAAGGTAAGTGCCTTATGACTTTTTACATAAGGAGAGCAACTCCATAAATAGTTATGTTTATCCAAAACAAACTGATCCCATGATGTAGCCCATCACTGAGAGGCAATATGTGATAATACACTGCTTGAAAATATCTTTGTTCAAAAATTTTACAAAATTAACAATAGACTTAATAAATTGTCGAGTCCAAACCATTAAACTTGTTTATAAAACTTTAAATGTGGAAAAATTGCAACTAAATGGTAGTGTATTTTAATATACCAGAATGAAGTAAACTGAAAAAACAATTTTTATTTTTATTATTTTTCTGAAGTTGAGGTTTTGTAAAATTTCTAATGACGTGCTGTGACATATAGAGGGCGCTCCTCTTGAACCCTCGGACAATATGTTAGACACCAGGTAAAGGTCCAATAATTATTTATTCGGGCAATAGTACAGTGCACAAGCACCCTCCTCTCCACAATACTCATTAAATAACAATACAATTCTCAATAAACCAATCCACCACTCCCAGACGCGTTGCCACCCTTACACCCAGCTTAGCTCAACGCTCTGGTGTTTTTCCCAGCCCTTTATAGTCCATGACCCGGAAGTGTTTCCCATCCTTCAGTCCATGTTACTCCTTATCACTTCCGGGTCAGATAAAAAGTCCTCCTCTTCATTCCGAAAGTACGTCATCTCCCCTGTCGCTGTGACTAAGACGCACTTCTGGGTTTTAGGGCACAAACAACTCTCTGGTACTCCCTGCAGCATCCTCTGTTGGCCCCTGTGGTATTCCAGCAGGGCTTTAAAGGAAAACTCCATCGTCCATGATTCCCTGCTCGTATCCAGGGCACCAGGTAGAGCTGCATCTGGTGGCCTGAGGGTATTGGCCAGGATGACAAGCTGGCCATAGACCACAGTACTCCCCCCCCGCAACAAAAAACATGGTTTGGAGTGTCCAGCCCCACAAGGGACATCTTCCTCCAGGAGGATCCAAAGGTCGTGCCAATGACACTCCCGTGCAAACCTAGGAGAAACAGTATAACAATAAGTCTATTGATCCCCTGTCCTCCTAGGACAACCTCGCCATTTGTGGCCTGGCCTGCGGCATTTGTAGCACAGCCGCTGTCCCCCTGGTTGCATCCCTCTGCGAGACTGAAAGCACCTCGGTACTACTGGCTCCGCCCTTTTTTCCCATGAGGGGGATTCACTGGCCGCCCTTGGGCTTTTATTGCTCTTTTCCACTTTGTCAGGAGACCCCTGCTTTTCTTTAGGGATCTCCTGTTTAATCTGGGGCTTGTCTATAGTTTGGGTCTCTCTATTAGTTAAAGAGAGCCCTTTTACTGTCTGAAACCCTTTTGATTTATAAATGACAGGTGGCGGTGTCTTTAGGACTGCATCGCTCCGGGAGCCAGCACTCGATCGATCCTTCACCCGTCCACTCGGTTAAGGTTCGCATTAGGGTGCGACATTGACACACATTTACTATGACTGTTTCAGTGGTGCAACGGTATCAGCTGTTGACTAGTAATCAAAACTTCATGGGTTCAATCACTGACAAGTACATTTTGAGAAGTGAGCTGCTTTTATTCTTACTATTTTAGAATAAAAACATACATTTGATTTCAGTCTGTAACAGCCGGTGTAAATGTATGATACTTGTAAAGGTTAGCTTTTTTTTTTTTTAATTGAGTTTCATTCTCTCAGCCACGTTCACGATTCTACCCTTCTCCCCATCTGACACTGCTGTTTTCACATAAAGACACGCTATAGCTCTGCACTCTGTAGGAAGTAAGTCAAATATTATTTATTTGGGTTTATTTGCATACTTCCTACAGAGTGCAGAACTATAGCGTGTCTTTATGTGAAAACAGCAGTGTCAGTCTGTTTTGATTGTAAAATAGTAAGCATAAAAGCAGCTCATTTCTCAAAAAGGATTCGTCAAGGATCGAACCTGTGAAGTTTTGATTACCAGTCAATACTGTTGCATCACCAAAGCAGTCATAGTAAATGCATGTCATGTCAACGCATGTTGTTTTTCTACAGTTATATTTTTGAATAAAAGAGCACTTGTTCTGTTATATTTGTACCTTTTGTGAAAGTGTTTCTTTGATATTTGGACTTCAAGCTTCACACATTATAACCTCAATGTCTACATTTTGTCAATTATTACTAAAACATGAAAAAGTTTCTTTTTTAATGATGTGTTTACATAGATCATTGTAGACACGAAACACACATGAAATGCATGTGTTCCAAATAACGATATAGTATTCATAAAAGGTGTGATTTTGCTTGACTTCTCACTCTATACAACTCTAAGCAACTGACATGCAGGTAAACATACTTGAGCTGAGAAAACTGTGCGCCGGTGGGGGATGTGATTGGTAGACTGCTTGCTGCTTATCAACACATTTAAAGGACAAAAGACGCTGACGTAGAGGTGAGAAGCGATTTAAGGTGGGACGGATCTACGAGTTTTTTCATAGGCTCTGGTAATTCTAGTGTTAAACATCTGAATTTTGTTTCTTCATCAAGCATTGAAAACTTTGTTTACACTGGACAATATCTTATCAAGGTCAGAAGTCTGTCCAATGTGCAATTTGCCTTTGTCATTTTGTGAACATTATGCAGGAAATGCACTCAAGTTTGGAAACAAGCCAATTAGAATGGGATTGAAAAGTTTGCATTAATTTTCACTGTCCATAAGAAGCCCAACCACAAATCCAGGTTAAAAACATGTTACTGTTTCACTATTCAATTTTTTTGAATATATAAAAGAGTAGAAAAATAACTTTGGAACATAGGATTTGAAAACTATAATCAACAGCACAGCCACAATTTGGAAAAGCACATTCTTTGCCAAAAACAATGTTGAAATGATTACACTTTCAAAAACCTTGAATGGCATTTAAATGACATTTGGCTAGAAGGTGAATGACAATTGAATTTTGAGAAATGTGGTTACACTCTCTACTGAAAATAATTCAAAAAATCTTAGGATTATTTATTGGAAGCTGGCAAAATGTTATATGGCTAAAGCCATGCATATATCTGAAATCTGGATTAACAAGAATATGTCAGATGGCTTTTACAATGGCTTAGACAAAATATGTGTTATTTCCAAAAAAAATTGACTTAATGCTCCTTAGAAACTTTTGTAGTGGAGCTGGACAGTGCTACCTTTTTAAGTACCATCATAAAAGAAACAATTTACAAAAGAAACTTAGTGTATACGCTGAACAAATATGAGAAGTTGGATCATTCTGTCATTAATGAATGTTTTTTCTATGCCACCCATTTTATGTACAGCTGAAATCCACTGCAGACCAACCCGCTTCTGCTTAAGGCATGGAAAACAATTATTAAAAGGCTCGATCAGCCACCATATCATACAAACATTCTTGGGGCAACAGCATATTGTAGATCTTGGATCAGTCTTCTCAGTCATGTGAGGACACACAAATGCTCTGATTGAGACCCATTCTTCATAGCCATGAACAGCTGTAGTACCTGCAGATTTTATTTTCAGACAATCTTTAAATAACAAGTAACTTTACTTCTTATTGTCTTAATTAACTCTGTTCCTTCATTACTCTTTTAGGCACTTGGAATCTGACATTTTTAAAAGTTATCTTTTTGATTCAAATAAATACAGTACAGAAGTGAAATAAAATGATACTCCAGCTTTTGTTTCAGTAATATAAACTGCATTGAACTGGCACCAAGTCCAGGGATTGTTTCTGTCTTGCACTCGATGCTTGCTGGGATAGGTTCCAGCTTCCCCATCCTCACAACCCTTCTCAGAATAAAATGAGCCTGAAAGATGGGTGGATGGATGTTCAATTAGAACTATAAGCAATCCCATATATCGCTGAAACAATTAAAATGTGTAATGATTAACATGGAAACTCCCATCCTCATCCAGAACAGAGAACCCATTTTTAATAACACAAGAAAAAATAAAAAGCACACTGTGTTGTATAGTCTTTTTTAATTAAAACAGCAGTTTACTGGAGACACAAGCAGAAGCACTACAAAGTTAATTTAAATTAACATTAATGTTTGTCTTGGCAAATTGTAGAGGAACTCTGGACAGTATCACAAAGAAAATGTGATTTTTTTTCTAGTTTTAGATAACATAAAATATAATTTCCCTGTTGATCTATAGAGGTTGCATTAGTATTCTTCCAATTGATTGAAATAATCTACATTCTTTCAGTGTAGTGTAGGAAATAATGGACAGTTTATCACCAGGAACTCTAAGACCATCTGAAAAAACCCTGAAGAATGCAGGAGGATCTGCAATGATCGGAAATCATACACCCGTGGCTCCTGTATACTCGGTCCTGGAGACCCCCTGTGGCTGCAGGTTTTTGTTCCAACCAACTTCTGTTTTTCATTGGACTCCTAGCTTAATTAAGTGAGTCATTATTTCCCAGTTTTTGTATTTTGGAGTCAATGTAAAATTACAAAACTATGTTTGGTAGATTTGTATTAAAATGTACTAAGCAGTTATATGGGTGTTTTGTCTTGGTAGAGTTCTATATTTCTCTACTTTCCCCTTTTATATTATTAAAGTGTAGCCTTTATCAGAATGCCTCAAATCTCATAGACTTTCCACTGTTTATAAGGTATTGTAGTATATAACTTCTCCCCACCTTCCCTTCTACATTTATAACCTCAGGCAATTAGGTGTAGTAAAGGACAAGCAGGAGTTAAATTACACTTTAAATAATGTATTGTTGATAATATTAATTAATGATAACAATAATCAAAGCACAATCAAAGTGAATATTGGCAACCATAGAACCTGATAAATGCTGATGTGTAGTTCAGGCAGCACACAGATTTGTTTGTTACTTAAAATGTCTCTAGTTAAGGCATCATTTATGGTCAGCTTTCTTCAGAACTGGCCTCATGCCTGTCTCAATATGGCTGTCGAATTGTGTTTTTCAGTGTGATCTTTTTCAGTTCAAGGTGTGCGAGATGCTCCTTCATCAGATGGTATGAGAGAGAGAGGGAGGAGTAAAGCAAGCAAATTTATAGATTCTCTCTCCAAACCCTACAGCCAACAGTGCATCGTGGTACTTAATAGCTTCTGATTTAAAACCAAATAGACAACTTTAGACCAATAGAATTCTGGTGTGACACAAAGGTTTCACATCTAGCCCCAATACCATTTGGTAAGGTGAAGCTTGCCATCTAGATAGTTGGCCTCCATGTGGAAGTTGGTTCAGAGAGTCCTGCAGAGAATCACTTGCAAAACTGGTTTTAGGCACTTCCCCTAACCCTGTCATAAAATTCACTATCCTGAATTATTACTAAAAGGGGGTTAAACATGAATGCTTCTTACTAATGAAACATTAATATTACACTGTTTTTTCTAAATTACAAATAAAGACATACAAAATATGTATCAACTTTTTTACAAAGGTTTACATCACAGCAATGGGGAATATGTAGGTTTTTTTTCAGTTGTTAACAGTATTTTCATCCTAATTTTCATTCTGCTCCTCCTGGTCATCTGGTTATTTTATTTATTATTTACTAATTAATGGGTCTTACTCTGAAGTAGTTGCAGATTTCATCATCTTGGGTTTCTCCTCTGCTTGTTGGCAAATTGTCACTATTAGGGATACATGAAGGGAGCAAAGGACACAGGAAAAGGGGAAAACAATAGGAAATTAACAAAAGAGAGTTAAGCATTTATAGCTTAAGAAAAAAAACAGAAATATTTCTAAATGTCTCATAAATGTAAAAGCCATACTGTTGTGCTTTTCTAAATGCAGAATAAGAGAAGAGAAATAAAGACCAGCTAATTAAATGGATCAGTTGTTATCGATTATTATTAGATCTTCAAAATAAAAACATGGAGCCACAGGGGGTCCCCAGGACCTAGTTTGGGAATCACTGTCCTATACTATTTGATGTATACGAAAAAGCCTTTCCTAATAGGAATTTAATTATGCACAGTCCCAAAATATATTCCAAGCCCTAAAACATTTATGATAGACGATTTTCAGCTGATATACAGCATGGTTTAGAATTTGAATTAGAATTTGAAATTGTAAATCCAGTGGTTTTTATTTCAAATGTCTGAAACGCATTTAATAATTCTAGTGCACAGGGATATAGTTATTTCTTTAAAAATTAGTAAAATGTGCAAATGAATTATGTATTGTAATACACGTATTATGACACAGCTATGTAGAAACCTCTGGATCACAAAAAATTAATGAATGAATAAATAACACATTAGTCACAGTACAAATGCATTCATGTGATTCTTGTGATTCAAATATTCATCATTAAAGCATAACTTTTGTAATTTTAAGTTAAAGGTTAATTAAGATTTTCCATGCTAAGCACATAAATAATAAAACAGGCAAACTAAAAAGCATTTCAGTTACAAGCTGGATGGAGTCGCTGATTTAGAAGTTGGCCTCAATGGAAATGTGTCTATGCATGGTCCTCTAGGTAACATTTTTGCATCATGTGATGTTTTGTAGCTATGCTGCAGATTGAAGAGACACAGCAAATAATGTAAAAATTTAGTCCAGATAATAAATAACAAGATTAGAAACTTCAGAACCAAAATTTAATTTCTTTAAACTAGTGAATATTTTTGTGAACCAAATCACAGCTTAAAACAAAGTAAATTCTTCATTAAGTAAATATAAACATTTGTGTGAAAAAGTCCTTGACAGTAAACTTAATCATTTTTCCAGTAACTATAGTAATAATCAGTTGTTAAAGAATATTGAGACAAAACAATGTAAACAACAATAATTTACCAGAGGTACAAATGATTAATGTTAAGCTTTGTTTTATATTTTGTTCCTTCAGTGAATATTTGGGCAGTTAAAATCATTAACAAATGTCATTTCACCAAAATTATTAGTTTTTCTGGTTCAGAACTTCTCAGAAGAGAAAAAAGAAAACAGAACAAGGAAATGGGTAAGATGTCATTCTGTTCACCATATATTATTAGAAAGAGTGTAATCACAAATACACCGTTGACTTTAAACACAGCGATGATGTCTCTGTTGAGTTCTCAGCTGAACTGTCCAGAATTTCTGTTCAACTTCTTTTAAATTTGTGTGTCCATCAATATAGGAGAGAGTGAGACTAAATATTGACATTACTAGACCTGGCCTGTATAACTCCAAAATAGGCCTCTGTCAGGTCCATCTGCCTTTGTCAGCAATGGACATATAGGACAATTTATATTTTAAAAATCACTAATACCATACCCCCTTTAAATGAGCTTGTTTTTATCCTTGCAAAAGGCAAAATATTTGTAATAATGACATTTTCAGACCTGCTTAAAAATACATGAGAAGCACATCTTTGGGATATGGAAGCAAAAATAGAATACCCAGAGAATAACTTTGAAGATAAAGGAAGAATGTGCCAAGTCCACGCAGACTGTAGCTGATTGCAAAATTAAAACCTGGCTGTTAGAACAAACTCACCACTACACGCCAGGGCCATGGAAAAAAGGCCCATGTTCTAATTTCCATCTATCCATTTAATTAACTATGCCTTAATAGAAGTGTGAGGCAGAATAGACTCCTCTCTTTATCATGGGTAAATAGGGTCCTGCAACTGCAGATACAGCACAGGAAGGTGACATTTCCAAGGCACTGAGGTGAAAATGAGACATCTATGACCAGAGAAAACCAAAGTGATCCTCATTGAAGAATATGGCCCTTCTTTTCCGAAGTAAAGCTACTTTGTGTGTCTGACACTTTGAAGATGATATGAGTTTCTAGGAACCACTAGAGCAAATAATGGCAAATTTCCACCAATTTGTAATTTATTTTTATTTGCTACAGTACTTATGACATTACATTTATTTCCTGGGCTGGTCTGTGCATAATGTAAATTATATTAACAATGCAGTGTTTTAAAAATTATAGTCATTGAGCTGAGCATGGAACCAGCAGGAAAAATGTGTCTTCTGTAATGTCTGCTTCTAACTGAAGCTATGGTGACTTGCGTCAGCAAGCGGGAATAAGGAGAATTTGCATTAAGATGGGGTGGCCTTCCATTTCGTTTGCAAGCTACCAGGTGGCTCTCAGAATGGCTCTAGCGAATTCTTAGACTAGTTCACAGAGCTACACATTGTTGACACAATTTAATCCATAATTTAAAATGCAAATTTTCAAACATTTAATATTTATTAATGCTGCTGCAGTATCCTGTGGCATGCCACAACCTTGAACTGGAATGAGCTATTTTAGAAAATGGATGGATGCAAAGTTTATATATTCCTCACTTGTAGTATCTGATGTAAATATAATGAAGGGAAATTGTTTCTTTTTTTGTACAGTATATTTTTCTCAGATCACTTTCCATATACTCAACAAACTCAACACAGTTAGTAAAACAAACATTAAATCTAGATTCTTACAATTTATTTTGACTACGTGTACAATAATGGCAAAGTAATCCAATAAAGAAGAAATGCTTTTCATTGCATGAGCTGTTTGTATATTTCTTAAAACCACAGGTACAACAGATGTATTAATAATTAATTTTTGTTTTTACTGTCTAAATTACCTTATAAAAGCATATATTCTTTAGTGCTCAAAAAAAATTAAAAATGAATATTTTTAAGCAACACTATTTTACAATCAACAATATTAGCGCATTGACTCGATTTCTGAAACTTTTGCCAGTGTTTTTCAGAAACATGACAGATAATAGAGCTATGTTGTAAGGAAAATGATCATTTATTAGGTCTGGGTTGTGTGGCTACTGAAAAAACGTGAGCTGGCTTAATAGTGAATTTATCAAAGCAAAGACAGGCAACAGTCCTTAGGACCCAGATGCATAGGGCAACTGACATGTGCAACTGGATATGTGAAAGAAAGAGTTCTGTGATTTTGGTATGTATTTTATTAAGGCGTCATTTGTGCTGTCTTTAGTGTAATTAAGGTATGTGCTGACTAACTGACTAATACATTATTTGCAAAAGTTGGTGTCTGTGACACAAATGTTGCAAGATAATATAGCACATTCAATCATAAACAGTAGCATAGCTCTAAAATACTACAGATATACATTTTATTTCAAAACATAGCTTTTACTCTTAATATATTAAAGAAATCTTTGCAAAATATTTTAGACTTTTTTACAACAGTAAGAGTATACATTAAAGTGATAATAAAATAGTTACCTTTTTCTGTTTATTCAGAGTTTTGAATGTATGATCTGAATAGGACTATGTGGATAAGTCTGGTCACACATAATGTTGTAGTTGGATGAAGTGTTATCGATCTAAAGGAGACTAATTCTTTTTAATCCTTAACTGTACCTCATTAGTTCTGACACTGAAATCCTTTACCTTTCCTTCATCACCAGTCATTTGGACTACTGAAAATCTTTTTAAGTCAGGGCTTACTGCCACAATTATCAACAAGGTGCAGTGAGTCAGAAGGCTACCATGAGTATCTCATGTTACATCCTGGATAACTTAACATTTAGAAAACAGAGTCATAATATTACGTAAAATGCAAAGAAATTTCTTATTTTGTATTGGGTCTCCTTACAGTACAAATTTAACTAGCACACATATCTTTATATAGTAGTAGTATTGTCATGTGTTTAGAGTATACTGGAATTCTTACTTGCATGTCTGAACAATGTACAATATAGCAAAAGAATAAAAATATGAAACTGAATACATTTTTAGATTATACCCAAATAGGTGTAATACAGATAATCTAGAGTCATTTTGCAACCATTTACCGTCAAAGTCCAAAACAAAGAACTAAAAAGAGCGGTTGTGTTGCAACAGAAATAATGCGTCACAGGTCCCTTTTTAACCTGTGCAGCTTCTCAAAAGTATCAGTTCTCTGAAGTCTGTCTGGGTTGGGGAGTGCAACACGTGCAGAAAGGACTGTGTTCCACCAACTGAGAAACCATCTTTTGGGAGCCTTCGAATTTGTGTTGCCATAATCAAAAGAGGCATGGTTTAGTTGAACAGAGGTGTGGCTGAGGTGCCATCACTGGGTGGCTTCTCAAAGTAATGGAGGAGAAAAGAGACAGCATTATTAGTGTTGACACCCCCTGTACCCCCAGTGGGGTATTGCATACCTTCTCTGAGCCAGGTAGGTGTAATCCACTGCAATGCATATACATATACAGAAGTGCCAGTAAATTTAAGTTTTTAAGATTGAAAAGCAAGGAGAACGAGTTTCAATGCCAAAAAAACACAATAGTATTCCACAATACACCAGTATTTGATTGGCAATGTGGTGTGTGATTGAGGGATCTGACATACATAATGCAAGCTAGTACTCTTGCAAAAATACTGTTTGTAAGTATATGCAAAAATAATTGAAAAGTGCCAGTGAATGCTGGCCCACTTCAACCCTTGACCAAGGTATAGAGTACAAGTCAAGGAAGGTTATATTTATTTAAGTTATATAATGCACTGGTGAGACCTCATGTGGTGTACTGTGTGCAATTTTAGTCTTCATTTTAAGAAAAAGACAAAGGAACTTTATACAAATCCAGAGAAAGTCAACAAGACTGATTCCGAGGCAGTGAGATATGAACTAAGAGGGAAGAATAAAGGAGCTGAACAGTTTAAGGAAACAGAAACTAAAAGGTAACAACACTGAAATGTTCTAAATTATCAGTTGAATAGGTATACTGAAAGTAAGCTATTGATTTAAAATCAGTTCTTTATCAAAAGTAGAGAGACACAATGTTTCTTCATACAAAGAGTTATAGTTGGATGGAATAAGTTACAAGTTAGTTTGATTGATAATAGAACTTCAGCATTCAAAACTTAATTCAATGTTATTTTGGAGAATTTAGGTGGGAAAGATTGATGAGCATAGTTGGCATGAATGGCCTGTTATTTCAAAATATTCTAATGCTTTAACACAACAAGTTATGAAACACTTCAAAAGAATAGCTGTGTTCACAGGACACTTCTAAGTGATAGTTGTCTCATCTAACACATTACATCTAGACCCAAAATTAATGCTGTGATAACATTATTACCTAAACTATCCAACCATCTTCAAATCTTTCTGCTGAGTTAAGAAGCTGTTTGCTCAAACACTCCATATAACCAGTCTTACTTTGCTTATAACTGTTAGATAGTTAAGAGTTTCTGATGCTAGCCTTTTTACTATTCCAAAAGCTTGTTATGCAACTCTCAGAAAATGTTCATTCAGCTTTGTGCCTTCTGTTCTCTGCCATTCAGTTCCTGTGTCTGTTTAGCAGGGTGCCATCTGTGCTGATGTTCAAATCCACACTGAAGTCTCACTTGGTTTCTGTTGCATTTCAGTTTACTTTATTTACTAATTTCAGCAGTAATTACTTTAAACTGCGAAAGAAATGTCACTACTATACCATACATGGATTTATATGTGGAAAAGTTGTATCTTGAGTGTACCAGTTTTTCCCCTCTTCTATTACTTTGTTTTACTTTAATGTAACCTTCTTTATAATTTTATACTGTAACTATGTTTGAGTTTAAAATATCCTTTTATGGAACTTATTCTTTTGTTTCCTAACTCCTCTTGGTATCTACAGGCTAACATTCTGTTTAACTTGTGCTGGCTGCTTTTGATTTTATTATATCAACCCACTAAGTAATGATTTCATGAAATATTGAAACAATTGAAACATTTATTTGCTTGGCTGTTTATTGTGCAAAATTACATCTAAAATTAAAGGAACAATATGATGCTGTTTATGATGGAAGTGAATGATGACACAAGCTTTAATTTCTGTGAATTCTGGACCAAAGAGGGCACCTTGTAAGTGGGGAAAAACAGTCAAGACAGTGGTAGTGCTACTGCATTGCAGTAAGGAGATTGTGAATTGGCTTCCCTGGTACTCCCTATGTTGAGAGTGCTTTGAGTAGTTAGAAAAGCACTATACAAATGTAAAGAATTATTAAAGAAAGACAAGGTGAGAGAGCAGGCAGTAATAAACTGAGGAACAAATGAGAAAAGAGGAAATTACTGTAAGTTTTCTTGACATGTACATTTAAAGACTGAGACAAATAGAGTTCAGAGTGTAGGAAGTCATACTTTTCATAATGATCTTCTGTATAACAGACGGAAAATCTTAAATCACAGTTAAAACTTTTTCAAGTCCAATATAGAAATAACAAATTTCAAAAAGCACTTAACAAATAATAGCAAACAGCAAAAAAAAAAGCCTGGAATTTCCTGTCTCAAACTTGCATAATTATACCATAATTATGACTTAATGTTTAAGTATTTTCAGTTTATTCTCACACAAATATGTTCAAACGTACTCAAGCGTAGCCTTTTCTTGAAATGGTTTTTCAATTTCTTAAAAAAAAGTTTGTACATGGAAAGTAAAATTAAAAGGACCATGACTTAACATGAAATAAGAATGCAGATTAGTAATCCTGCCTAATTAGAAACATTTACAGTTCACGGGTCCCAATTATTTTAACTTCAAATTAAAACATGTACTGTAACTATAATATCCCAGATGAGGTTTATTAATGTTAGCCTTCAGTTTCTATGAGTGTGAGTGTGCCCTGGGATAGACTGGCATCCTGGTCCAGCTAAGCAGGTCCACAAAATGGATGAATGTTAGGAATATAGTCAATGTCCTATAATAACAATAATAGCTATTACTATATCATTTTCTTGCCATCCAAGCACACTATACAAATGTATGTTAAAAAGCACAATTGTAAAGGCGCCAATGGTATCGGCTTCTCCACTTACTTCTGAATAATAAACCAAAAATAATCAGAATTGTTTTCAGAAATTTTGCAGCTTGACTGGAAATGAGATGCTTGGAGATCTAATCCACCGCACCATCTTTGGAAAGTGCCATATCACTGCAGTGCTAACTGGCTTATACTGGTCTCTGCAAATCTTTACAAAATGACTGCATATTCAGCCAGGCCTTTACACAAGATGTTGTTTTTCTGTAGAAAGGTATTATTCCATCCTTGAAGATTATATTCACTCTTCAAGGATTTAAATTGAATTAGTAGTGTCTCATAGAGTGCTATGTCAAGGTTTACGAAAATATAAACATTTTCAGAATCAGATGTCTCAATTATTTCCTCAAAGAAATCAGTCATTTTCCACTAACAGATTTTTTTTCCTGATCTTCTGTAGGTTGGAGGCAGAATTGGCACTCCAGACACCACAAAAAAACTCACATCATTCAATTCCATCTGATTTAGTGTGGTGCTGAGGTGTCACCTATTGCATGGCTGCTCTCGGCTCCTAATCTGGGATCCTGAGTTGGTTTGTCATGTGGTGGTGGTGCTGTATCAGTGTGTGCGTGTGCTCCTAACCTTTCTCTCTTCTGTAGATTGTCTCTCAAACCTCACTTTCTATTAACTTTCAGAATATTTTCTCTGTCACTGACCCTTCCGTCATACAGTCTAATGAGCTTAATATTCCTTTTTAATTTTGAACTTTATTTTTTAACTTTATTGCCAGGCAGCATAGTTGCCAATTAACCACATAGTATACAATTTGTGATTCTATGACAGAATTAACTGCAGTACAGTAATAGAGAATGTTTAATATGTTGCAAAAAGAACAAAATACAATCAATATGCAGCATACAGTATACTGAATATGGTGCTCTTCTCTCTATATTTAAAATCCAGCATCTGTCCCTCTGTATGTCTGTCCGCTTTTCACGAGAGAACTACTTAACAGATTTAGATCTGTTTTTTTTTTTTTCTATAATTTGCTTGAACATTCCGGTTGATTTTGCGACTTCTTTAATCATGCTAAGAATCACAGTTTGCTTGCAGGAGCGATATATTTGCGCTAATCCGAGACAGAGGCTGTAGGCTGAGGGGAGAGGGAAGCGTGACGTCAGGAGTGGGGATCCAGGCAGATCCCTCCTCACTGTCCTGTTTCACTACTACATGGGCAGAGCCGCTCGGGACAGCTAGTTACAGAATAACTTCTTTAATCATGCTAAGAATCACAGTTTGCTTGCAGGAGCGATATATTTGCGCTAATCCAAGACAGAGGCTGTAGGTTGAGGGGAGAGGGAAGCGTGACGTCAGGAGTGGGGATCCAGGCAGATCCCTCCTCACTGTCCTGTTTCACTACTACGTGGGCAGAGCCGCTCGGGACAGCTAGTTACAGAATAACTTCTTTAATCATGCTAAGAATCACAGTTTGCTTGCAGGAGCGATATATTTGCGCTAATCCGAGACAGAGGCTGTAGGTTGAGGGGAGAGGGAAGCGTGACGTCAGGAGTGGGGATCCAGGCAGATCCCTCCTCACTGTCCTGTTTCACTACTACGTGGGCAGAGCCGCTCGGGACAGCTAGTTACAGAATAAACATAATTGAGGCTGGGTAGAAATGTTTAGAGAACTGGGAGAAACAGAGATGATTCAAAGACTGTGTTTAAACTGAGCAACTTTAGTAGGAGAGCAAGTGGCTCTTATTTTAAGCAACTTGCAATGTTTCTATGGTGGTAATAACTGAAAGAGATGACCAGTTGATCCAGTTCCTTCCATTATTTAATTTTGTCATAACCTGTATACATAACATTTATTATTATTATTATAGTATCGTCAGAAAATTTCAACAGTTTTATTCATTTATTATTCTTTTATGCACTGAAGATGCAGTTATTGGTGTTGGTAGAGAATGCTGAACTAAATTCAACAAATAAAGTCCTGGCATTAGGATACCCAAAGAGTCTAAATGCTGCACGATGTAGTGGAGGGTAATACATATTGCATCCTCAACTGACCTTTTGGCTCATAAAGCAAACTGTTGAGGATTAAGAAGAGAACCTGTGATGGACTGCAATTAAGCATTCAGATGTCTTCACTATTACAGAGGTCAATGCCAATGACCAGTATTTTGCTTATTAGGCACAGAGATGAATGTGAATTCCTTAACATGGGCAGGGACTTTACATTGAACCAAAGACAGGTGCTGACTGATCAACACAATGACTTACTGCGGAGGGAGAGATACAGTCTGGACCAGAAGCTTTGTGACATTTCTGTCTCCAGACGAGGAAACGGACTTAATGCTCAAAAATACAGAGGAAAAAAGAGAAGTTGGGGAGTAAGAGATAAGTCAGATGGTTCATTACAACAAAAAAGATCTTGAGTGGTAGAGGGCTGCTTCTCAAATCTGCAACAGAAACTGTGTAGCTAATTATAGAACCCATTCAACTCATTTTAGAATATTTACAGTAATAGGTATATAAACTGCTCAAAAAAAATTAAAGGAACACTTTGAAAACACATCAGATCTCAATGGGAAAAAGAAATCCTCCTGGATATCTATACTGATATAGACTGGGTAATGTGTTAGGAACGAAAGGATGCCACATCGTTTGATGGAAATGAAAATGATCAACCTACAGAGCCCTGAATTCAAAGACGCCCCAAAAATCAGAGTGAAAAAATTATGTGGCAGGCTAGTCCATTTTGCCAAAATTTAATTGCAGCAACTCAAAATTGTACGCAGCACTTTGTATGGCCCCTGTGTTCTTGTATACATGCCTGACAACATCGGTGCATGCTTCTAATGAGATGACAGATGGTGTTGTGGGGGATCTCCTCCCAGATCTGGACCAGGGCATCACTGAGCTCCTGGACAGTCTGAGGTGCAACCTGGTGGCATTGGATGGACCAAAACATAATGTCCCAGAGGTGTTCTATTGGATTTAGGTCAGGAAAGTGTGGTGGCCAGTCAATGGTATCAGTTCCTTCATCCTCCAGGAACTGCCTGCATATTCTCACCACATGAGGCCAGGAATTGTCATGCACCAGGAGCCACTGTACCAGCATAGGGTCTGACAATGGGTCCAAAGATTTCATCCTGATACCTAATGGCAGCCAAGGTGCCTTTGTCAAGCCTGTAGCGGTCTGTGTGACCCTCCATGGATATGCCTCCCCAGACAATCATTAACCCACCACCAAACTGCTCATGCTGAATGATGTTACAGGCAGCATAATGTTCTCCATGGCTTCTCCAGACCCTTTCACTTCTGTCACTTGCTCAGGGTGATCCTGCTCTCATCTGTAAAAAGCACAGGGCACCAGTGGTGCATCTGCCAATTCTGGTATTCTATGGCGAATGCCAATCAAGCTGCATGCTGCTGGGCAGTGAGCTCAGGGCCCATTTGAGGACATGGGTCACCCTCATGAAGTCTTTCTGGTTGTTTGGTCAGAGACATTCACACCAGTGGCCTGCTGGAGGTCATTTTGTAGGGCTCTGGCAGTGCTCATCCTGTTCCTCCTTGCCCAAAGGAGCAGATACTGGTCCTGCTGATGGGTTATGGACCTTCTATGGCCCTCTCCAGCTCTCCTAGATTAACTGCTTGTCTCCTAGAATCTCTTCCATGCCCTTGAGACTGTGCAGGGAGACACAGCAAACCTTCTGGCAATGACACGTATTGACGTGCCATGCTGGAGAAGTTGGACTACCTGTGCAACCTCTGTAGGGTCCAGGTATCGCCTCATGCTACCAGTAGTGACACTGACTGTAGCCAAATGCAAAACTAGTGAAGAAACAGTCAGAAAAGATGAGGAGGGAAAAATGTCAGTGGCCTCCACCTGTTAAACCATTCCTGTTTTGGGGGTCATCTCATTGTTGCCCCTCTAGTGCATCTGTTGTTAATTTCATTAACACCACAGCAGCTGAAACTGATTAACAACCCCTCTGCTACTTAACTGACTAGATTAATATCCCATAAGTTTCATTGACTTTATGCTATACTCTGATTAAAAAGTGTTCCTTTAATTCTTTTGAGCAGTATAGTAAGTTATACTATGATATTAATATAAATCATTGTTATACTTTCTGCTATGTACAGTACATACTGTATTTTGTTTTACTTTATACTAGCAGTAATTTTAGCTAGAGTTAATATGTATTGGGAATTGGGTAGTTTAGGATAGGGCAGGTTTAGAACTGTATATGAAGGAACCGACAGTAGTGTAATAACAAACAAAATACTGTAATACATTAATTTGTAGCCAAAAGTTAAAATGACAAACTAAAATAAGTAATACATTAAAACTGCTGCTTTTTAACACACTGTGATGAAAAAGGTTGGGCGAGGAGCCTTTTCAGTATTTTGTATTAACCAGGATAGAATTCTGGATGTAGAAGTGATTGAATAACTAGGGTCAAGTGATCATAATGTAATAAAACTCACAATATTTTGGAAGAACACAAATGCAAAAAACAAAACTGTTAGGTTTATTTTTGGTAGGATGAAAAGTCAGGGTTGGGGGAGGGTGTACTGTGATTAGCATTTAAGTTTAGAAACAGTTGAGGGGCAGTGGAACGGGTTTTAAAAAGCTATACATATAATGCAGGACAGGTGTATCCCAAAATTTGGAATTAGTAAGAAATTAAAATGAAAACTCCACAGTGTATAAATAAGGAGTTGAAAAATAAGCTGTAAAGTGAAAAAAAAAAAAAAACTGTATAAGGTGTATTAAGATTAATAATTCCAAAGCAGATTGTAGGGTGTATGAGAGCATGAAGGCAACCAACCATCCACGAGTATATTAGGGAAGCTAAAACACAGTTTAAGAGTAACATTGCAAATAAGGCAAGATGACCCAAGGAGATTCTTTCAGTACTTTAGTAATAAAAGAACAGTCAAGGAGGAGGTGAAGTGCATCAGACATAGTAAAGAGAAATTAAAAAATACAGATGTGAAATATCAGATGCTCTAAACTTGCATTTTCTGGACTGTTTACAAGTGATAACAGTGACACCAAAAGATTAAGAGGCAACATGATTGAAGTGTTTAAAATTGTGAAGGAAATTAGTAACAGCAACAACATTTATTTATATAGCACATTTTCATAAAAAAATATAGCTCAAAGTGCTTTACATAATGAAGAATAGAAAAATAAAAGACACAGTAAGAAAATAAAATAAGTCAACATTAATTAACATAGAATAAGTAACGTCCGATGGCCAGGTAGGACAGAAAAAACAAAAAAAAAAACTCCAAGCAGCTGAAGAAAAAAATAAAATCTGCAGGGATTCCAGACCATGAGACCGCCCAGTCCCCTCTGGGCATTCTACCTCACATAAATGAAACAGTCATCTTTGTATTTAGGGTTCTCACGGAAGGACTTGATGATGATGGTTATGTAGACTTCTGGCTTTTAGTCCATCAATGTTGGAGCATCATGATGCTTTCAGTAGGTGGTGGTGGCGCAGGCCACCACCACAAAGAAAACGGAAAAAGAAACAGAAGAGAGAGTAGGGGTTAGTACGGATTTTAGAGCCGCCATGAATAATTATTATAATGAATTGAACATACAGAGTATCAGGATTAAATTAAAGTGAAGTTATGAGAAGGCCATATTAAAGTAATGTGTTTTCACCAGTTTTTAAAGTGCTCCACTGTATCAGCCTGGCGAATTCCTATTGGCAGGCTATTCCAGATTTTAGGTGCATAACAGCAGAAGGCCACCTCACCACTTCTTTTAAGTTTTGCTTTTGGAGTTCTAAGGAGACCTTCATTTGTGGATCTGAGGTTACGATTTGGAATATAATGTGTCAGACATTCCAATATACTGTATAAGATGGACCAAGATTATTTAAGGCTTTATAAACCATAAGCATAATTTTAAAGTCAATCCTGAAAGACACAGGTAACCAGTGTAGTGACATCAAAACTGGAGAAATGTGTTCGGATTTTCTTTTCCTAGTTAGGATTCTAGCAGCTGCATTCTGCACTCGTTGCAAGTGATTTATGTCTTTTTTGGGTAGTCCTGAGAGGAGTGCGTTACAGTAATCTAGTCGACTGAAAATAAAAGTGTGAATTAATTTCTCAGCATCTTTCAATGATATAAGAGGTCTAACTTTTGCTGTGTTTCTTAAGTGAAAAAATGCTGTCCTAGTGGTCTGATGAACAGTACAGTGGATCAAGACTGTTACTTTAAAATTAGTTCAACAAGATCATGGGGACACAGTTGGAAACTTTTTAAGGGTAAACATCTTGCCTGAAGAAGGGGCCTGAGTTGCATTGAAAGCTTGCATATTGTAATCTTTTTAGTTAGCCAATAAAGGTGTAATTTTGCTTGGCTTTTCTCTACATTCATAATGGCTAACACGATACAACACCCTAGTACTACACACAAACATTAGTAAGTTTTTATTCATACAGTAAACCATAGATACATGCAATAAGTCACCAAGTAATGTGGTAGACAGTAGGACTTTAGGGACTTTCAAAACACAACCTGATGTTATTTTGGAAGAATTAAGTGGATAAGACTGGCAAGCTTTGTTGGGTTAAATGGCCTGGTCTCATCCAGATTGTTTTAAAGTCTAATGTCCTAATGTCAAATGTTTTATGTGTTTTGAGATGGAATCATATAAAATAAATGTTTTTATTACCACATTGGTAAGTTTTTTCATTTATTTTTGTTATCTTGTGAAGAAGTAAATTGTATTTTTAAGATTAGAGGTAGTTTTACCCTAACCATTTTCTATTAGTAATTCTGGAATCATGCTCATTTTAAAGTAACTCCTAAGATTTCACTTCTTTACTCTTCCATCATAGAAATTACTTGACATCCTAGAATCAACCTAACTACTCTCTTCTACACCTTTACTATTGCTGCTATGTCTTTTTTTGTAACATACACAGAGGTCAAAACTGTGCACAATATTCCAGATGCAACCTCACAAATATCTTAGGAATACAGTCCTTTGCTTTGTATTACACACAATGTACAATGTAACCCAACATCCTTTTAGCCTTTTTTATTAATACAGTATACTTTCCCGTTCCGGAGAGTCTTGAGTTTACTAGGCACCCCAAGTACTCCTCTTAAGGTATACTTTTAAGTGTTATATTTCAGTCTCTTACTTTTTATTTACAGTATATTAAATATGTTTACTTTGTACATGAAAAACTTTACAAAGTCTACATTAAAGTACATCTCCCCAGAATTTTTCTAAATCTGAATTCTTTCCACATACATCAATCATAATTCTGCTAACTTCAGGGAATCTGCTAATCCACAAAATGAAATGTAATTTTCCGACCATTCCATCTTGTTAGTTTTTTATTTATTTATATATTTTTTATAGAATTAAAAAGTCAACAACCCCTGCACCAATCCTTGATGGGCCATATTTCAACATTACCCAAATTAGAAAAGCTTCCTAGCATAATAATCTGTTAGTTTCTATTTTTAAGACAGTTTCCCTTCCATCTGCCCTGTGCCTTGAATACCATCTTTTTGTAGCCTCTTGTAATATCATATACATCACCTTGATCTGATGATATTCTTTCATCCTCATAAATTTTCCAATATATGTGTGATGCATGATCTCTCTACCCAAACACCTTCCAAACAGGCAATTTTGTAAAGCAAAGGTCAGTCATGATTTATGTCTTTAGTGGAAACAGATTAATCATAGAGGTTAGTTAGAAAACATATTAACAGACAGTTAGATCCAAACTTTATGGCACTTAATCATACTTGTTTTTTTATTGATTTTAATGATTAATAAACAATGCGGAAGCCCATGTCTTTTCAAAAGGGATCCACTTTCTCCTCAGCTAATATTAATCATTCATACAGATGTTTGGAGATACGGTCTCCATATAGTCTGATTCCAATGATCATATAAATGTAAAAAGGGTTATAAAGATTTTTAATGGAAATATATAAGTGCAGAGTTTCATCTGATTTGATTTGCAGGTACACAAGGATTAACTAATAAGAACACTGTATTACTTCCATCATGTTTATGTGGTTACAGCCTGCTGTTGTTTCTTTTCACTTCATAATTTATTTTGCATTACTCATGCTCTTGTATATACAGTACCTAGAGTGCTGTGTGCAATGACTGATTAATTGCTTACTATAGGTGGCTGGTTATTAGCATGCATTGCCTGGTGTCTCTCATTAGAGGCAGGCATGGGGGCTATTAGGGTAATTAAGAACTGCTATTTAGAAAAAAAGAGACAATCAGAGCCTGTAGGCTGATCTTGTACCAAGTTGGAGGTGGACCCTGAACAAAAGGGGCCTGGTAAATAGACAAGGAAACTCTTATTTGATTAGAAATTTCCTATATGGAGTAGGAAGGAAAACAAGCTTATTAGATGTGTGTGGTGAAAACCTATATACTGTATAGTTTAATTCCCTGCAGTGCTACTCCTATGCAATAATCCATACTTCATTAATGTAATATATTTAGTGTTGGGAGTCATGATAGTATAATATTTTGGAAGACTTGGATTTGATTACCAGCCCAGACTCTGCCCATGTAGAGTTTGCACCTTCTTTCAATATTACTTTCACAAGGTAGTCTAGTTTCCTTCATAAGGTTCAAGTTAGTCTGATTGAGTCTTCTAAATTTGTTTGGTATGACATCTTTTTATATTTTGCTATCTTTTTTTAGCAATTGCATAGTGCTATTAGTGCTTTTAAAACCTGTTAAATTATTGAGATCTTCTGGAACTAGCCTTAAAAAGGGAGAGCCAACTGGTGCCTCATTCATTTGAATAACTGTCCCTTCATTTTAAAGTTTTGTCAATCCTTACTTTTCAGTAAGAAAACACAGTTAACATATTAACCCTCTTACGTGGACTACTGGTCTTGAACACTCTACCACAAATGTATCAAATTAGCCTATTGTGGTGCTATTTCTGGGACTTTATCTTTACAAAGCTCCTTTTGATTCTGGCTATCAGTGATGATTTATAACGTGTCTCTGTTTGCTCTGTTTGACTTATTTTACTGATCAATTTAATTATTTAATAATGTATTGTAATTTTCTTTGTTTTGAAAAGTGTCTTTTAATGGTCCTTTATGGAAAACGGAATTCACTAAGTGCTGTTACATGGACACAGAAAACTGAGATAAGGTAAATAACCCAGTTAAAGTCAGAAACCAGGTTTCTTAAAAGGGAGCTCTCCTTTGGAGAACACTCAAACATCATTTAACTGTGCAAAAGAGGGTTAAACATCATCAGTGGCCAATATGAATCTAAAAACACAGGTGATTAGAGGTTTAAATACTGGCCACTATGCCACCCAGTCACACTGTTTCAACATATCTGTAGCAAATAGCTGGATGAAAACTAAACTAACAACTAATAATGTTTCAGTTACTGGATTGTACACACCATTCTTTTTCCTGCTTGGCTGTGCAACTGAGCTCTGCAAAGGTTCAACACAATGCTATGTATGCTTCTTGCCTTACTCCCAGGGTTGCTGTGATAATAACGACGCACACATTTTTACTTGAATAAAATAAGTACTGCATTAGGTTACTCATTACTTTAAGAAGTAATCCGATTACTTACCGCATGTTACTTTTAACACATTACCGTACTGTTCTTGAGACTGCAATGTACGTTCCTCTCAGAAATTTAGTGATTTCTGAAATATTGAGACATTATTTCAACTAGGAGCATTTGCCTCAGGAAATTCATCTTCTGGACACTTCCACCATCTTCTGCTTGTGGTTGCTGAAGGCATGTGCAAAGCAAAGACATGCTAAGGGTAACGGAAAGCAACAGATATATGCAGGTTACAAAATCCTTGACCGTAACCCAGTTAATAGTATGCACAGCCAAATAAACAGGTTACTTGTGAAGAAATCTATGTGTGTTAATCTGTTTTCCCAGAAACCATCCATCCATCCATCCTCTTCTGCTTATCCGAGATTGGGTCGCGGGGGCAGCAGCTTGAGCAGAGATGCCCAGACTTCCCTCTCCCCAGCCACTTCTTCTAGCTCTTCCGGGGGAATCCCAAGGCGTTCCCAGGCCAGCCAAGAGACATAGTCCCTCCAGCATCTCCTGGGTCTTCCCCAGGGCCTCCTCTCAGTTAGACGTGCCCGGAACACTTCACCAGGGAGGCGTCCAGGGGCATCCTGATCAGATGCCCGAGCCACCCCATCTGACTCCTCTCGATACAGAGGAGCAGTGGCTCTACTCTGAGCCACTCCCAGATGACTGAGCTTCTCACTCTGTCTTTAAGGGAAAGCCCAGACACCCTGCAGAGGAAACTAATTTCAGCTGCTTGTATTCGCAGTCTTGTTCTTTCGGTCATTACCCATAGCTCATGACCATAGGTGAGGGTAGGAACATAGATCCAATGGTAAATTTAGAGCTTTGCCTTACTGCTCAGCTCCTTTTTCACAATGACAGACCGATGAAGAGCCCGGATTACTGTGGACGCCGCACCGATCCGCCTGTCGATCGCCCGCTCCATTCTTCCCTCATTCGTGAACAAGACCCCGAGATACTTGAACTCCTCCACTTGGGGCAGGATCTCACTCCCAACCCTGAGAGGGCACTCCATCCTTTTCTGGCTGAAGACCATGGTCTCGGATTTGGAGGTGCTGATTCCCATCCCTGCTGCTTCACACTCGGCTGCGAACCGATCCAGAGAGAGCTGAAGAGCACTGCCTAATGAAGCAAACAGGACTACATCATCTGCAAAAAGCAGTGACCCAATTATGAGCCCACTAAACTGGACCCCCCTCAACGCCCTGGCTGCGTCTAGAAATTCTGTCGATAAAAGTTATGAACAGAATCGGTGACAAAGGGCAGCCCTGGTGGAGCTCAACTCTCACCGGAAATGGGTTCGACTTACTGCCGGCAATGCGGACCAAACTCTGACACCAGTTGTACAGGGACTGAACAGCCCTTATCAGGGGGTCCGGTACCCCATACTCTTGGAGCACCCACCACAGGATTCCCCGAGGGACACGGTCGAATGCCTTTTCCAAGTCCACAAAACACATGTAGACTAGTTGGGCAAACTCCCAGGCACCCTCCATTAATCTGAGGTTCGACTATCTGACAGACCCTCCTCTCCAGGACCCCCGAATAGACTTTTCCAGGGAGGCCGAGGAGTGTGATACCTCTATAATTGGAACACCGGTCTGCCAATCCAGAGGCACTGTCCCTGATGTCCATGCGATGTTGCAGAGGCGTGTCAACCAAGACAGTCCTACAACATCCAGAGCCTTGAGAAACTCTGGGCATATCTCATCCACCCCTTGAGACCTGCCACTATGGAGTTTTTTGACCACCTCGGTGACCTCAGTCCCAGAGATGCGGTAGTTCACCCCCGAGTCCCCAGGCTCTGCTTCCTCATTGAAAAGCATGTTAATGGGATTGAGGAGGTCTTCGAAGTACTCCCCCCACCGACCCACAACGTCCGAGTCGAGGTCAGCAGTGAACCATCCCCACCATATACAGTGTTGACACTGCACTGCTTCCCTCTCATGAGACGCCGGATGTTGGACCAGAATCTCCTCGAAAGCATCCGGAAGTCTTTCTTGATGGCCTCCCCAAACTCCTCCCACGCCCGAGTTTTTGCCTCAGCAACCACCGAAGCCGCATTCTGCTTGGCCTGCTGGTACCTATTAGCTGCTTCCAGAGTCCCACAGGACAAAACGGTCCTGTAGGACTCCTTCTTCAGCTTGACGGCATCCCTCACCGCTGGTGTCCACCAACAGGTTCAGGGATTGCCGCCACGACAGGCACCGACCACCTTACGGCTACAGCTCCGGTCAGCTGCCTCAACAATAGAGGCACGAAACCCAGAAACCAATAACCCGGTTTCTCTAACTGGAATAAAGGTTTACATGACATTTTAGAAACTGGGTTTCTTTGAGTAACCGGGTTATTAAAGCTCATGCAAACACACTGATAGATAAAGGTAACAGGTTTAGAAAAAAGCTAACCAGATAGATGGATAATTGAATGATTGAGTGTGTTTGAGCAAATGTAAACTAATGATGGAATGTTGTTCTATCACTGATTGTTCCCTGCCTTGCATCCAATATTATTTAAAATAAGAAGGTTTACAAATGAGAGGAGACAGTTCAGTCAATCAGGTTAATAGATAAGCAACCCAAATATCTCATCCTGGCATATTTTAAAAGTTGTTATATTTAGAAATTGCATATTAATACAGAGACACTGCCATCATTCATACTCAACTTACAGCACCTGCTTAATTCAAATAAGAATTACCCTAGAAACAAGCCGTGAAATACTCCTTGTCCACCTATGACTGTGGTTAGAAATGGTTCTAGCACCATCAGTAAACTGGCTGATGACCAACAATGACAAGATAGTTTACAGAAAACAAGTTTGCCTGCTGAAAAAATGGTGCCAGAATAATAGTCTCACTCTTATTGTCAGTTAAACCAAGAAGTTGGGCATAGACTTCAAGATGCAGATGACACAAAAACAAACTTCAGTCTGGAATGAAATTGGGGTCCTAAAATTGAACTTGCCCCTAGCTTTTAATTATGTCATAATATCACTGCTAAGTTGTTCTACTGGAAAAGTATGTTCTCACTCAAATACTTTTTGTTGCCTCTTCTTCCATTTGCAATAATAATGGAAATACAGTGGGGTATAAGGTAAAAGCCTGTAAAATTTCTACATATAATTTAAGGAGAAGAAAATAAAGGCAGTAATTTAATTTTTAAAATATATTACACTTCCATTATTTCCAAAGTGCGCATATACTGTATGTTTTTTTCACAGTGGTTCTCCTGTGATTTCCTTGGATCTCTGGCATATGATATGTTGAAATGATCTTTTAGTTCTAATACAAACTTTATACAATACCTGTAACAGTACATTTAATTTATCAGTATATCCTTATTATATATTTGAAATACAATTAGAATTTATGAGTTCAAAAACAAAGTCTGGATTTTTTAATTCCATGGTATTCATTAAATCAAGCAGCCGAAGTCTCATTATTCTGACAAGGTACGTCAAATATGGCTTCATAAACCAGTACAAAGAAAGAAGTCACACAATCGAGACTATTATATTTTATATACCTTGATCAGAATTCATATAGTTAAGGGAACATTTTGTTTAATTTAATGTATGTTCTCTTTATCATTCTGCTATATCACGAATTCTAACCTGAGAATGTTTTAAGTTTTCAGTTTTGTGTACTATACTGGACTGAAGGTTTCTTAATGCTTTGTTTGCTTTCTGATTTTTATTATTTTGTATGGATGGCATAGTGGTTGGCACTATCACTTCAAAAATCCAGCATCTTCAGTTTGAATCTATTATTGTGGCAACCTCTGGAGTATGCATGTTCTTCTGATGTCTTTATATGTTTTCTTACCACAATTCGTAAGTTTTCAGGTAATTGGTGCCTCTAAATTAGTCCTGTGTGTGTATGGGTATGTGAATGTGGGCCCTTTATTCTAAAGACATCTCATTCAGGGATTTCTGTGTTGAAACCAGTGTTGGCAAAATAGCTCCCAACCTCTGATGACAAAATTGCATTAATTTGCTCACACAATTTAATTTTTTTTTTTAATCTGATTAAATTAAGGATACAAATAAAGTGACATTAAGATTGCGGTTTTGTTTTTCACATAAAGATGAATTAGTAATTGATTATTACTATTGTGTATTATCATAACTTTTGAAAACTGCTTGTTTAGAACTGGGAAAGCCATCTTCCTGAAAAAGATGGTCAATTAATTAAAATGAAATTATGAACTTTGCTGGAACAAAAGCCTGAAGACCCGGCATCCTTTCAGGACCTACATTGGTTATTGCTGATACGTACAGGTAAAGTTCCATTATAAAGAATATCTTTAAAACGAAATTTTCATTACAATGAAGTATTTTTATGGTCCTGACAGTTGCCCCATATGACACAAGTCTGTTGAAATCTCATTGCTACTAAGTACATTCAACAGATACTTTCATTACAACAAAGAGCCCAAAAGACCCTAAAATGCTTGAATGAATCAGTCACAGAGGAGCTAGTTCTGTGGCCGCAGCTTAGTTGTGCACAACGATCCCACAAACAGAAACATTGTAATTTTTTTTTCTTTCTTCGAACTTCCCTCATACTGTTTTTTTTGCCCTATTTCTTTCCTGCAGTTTTCAGTGATACCTTTTGGTTATTGCTCATCAACATTTGAAAAACATCCATTGGAATTGAATTCACTGTCACCCTCCTATAGAAACATCAGAGATGAAATAACGATAACAGTTCACTTTGGAAAAAAAAAACTTTACATTTTTGCAGCTCTCGATTGCGGCAAAAAGAAAAAAGACGTTGCTAGTGAATTCAGAACTTCGCCATTGACGCTGTCAACTTTCTTGAAAGACCGAGCAGAAGAAAAGAAGAAAAATCTTGGGTTGAAAACATATGTGAACTGCTGCATTTGAAGAAGTCGAAAAAAAGCAGTTTTTATGTGGTTCAGTGATGCTCATTCAAGAAACATTCCTATTAATGTTGCACTCATTCAAGAAAATGTGAGGTTTGTAAACTCTCTTTGGACCTCCCCCAACTAGACAGCACGGCGAAGAGCGTCCTGAAATCCGATCTCCGTGTCTATGGAAGACTTTTTATCTGTTGCCGGTGCAACAGCAGGCTCAAAGCTATGGTGCGTCTCTCAGCTATGCTGCCTCTCTCTGCCAAAGCAAACAGAAAAGATATTGATGGGTGATACAAGGAACATTGTAAATACAGGTAACTGGATTACTTGTTCACTGATCTGGCCACAATCCTGCCTGACTGCTGTGTCTGTGTATAGCAGAGTGGCAGATCATGCTAAAATAAATAAGTGTGCTGTTCCTGTTTCAAGCTGAATAAAGCTGGTTTTGCTAAAGTACTGAGACTAAACCTCGTGTTTTGGGGTGCAAGACAGGGACTTAGAGTGTGACCACCATCTTTTATAATTTGCTTCTGTGTTGCTTTACTGCAGCGCTATGAGCCTGTTGTTGCCCTGCCCCAGCAACATACAAACAATCTTCCACAGACACTGCAGTCACGCTTTGGGACGCACTTCAGTGTGTCATTCCTATTGGGTGGGGAGTAGGGGGGGGGTCTCAAAAGAGTTCAGAAACCTCACAATATGAGGAAGAAAAGGATGATTCGGCTCCTGATTGATAACTGTGCTACCCACAACCTGCTTGCACATTTAGATAATGTTCGCGTTGAACTACTCCTACCCAATTGCACAGCAATGCTTCAGCCATTGGATCTGGGCATCATTCGCACCCTGAAAGTGTATTATCGCAAGGAAATGCTGAGAAAAATTCTCGTCAGCATAACTTGTAGGCAGGAGGAGATTAAAAGTCACACGAAAGAGGCTATTGAAATGAGTGCAAAGGCCTGGGTGCAAGTTAAAGAAAGCACTATAGTAACAAATACAGAATCTCATTGCAACAAAATATTTTTTAGGTCCCTGGGAGTTCATTGTAATGAAATTTTACCTGTATATAGCATTATTACGTGCTACAACTCTTATTTTTTTGCATATCTTACATTAGTTTCAACAGCCTTGAATCAATGACAAAGAAGGGACTGTATCCCTATTTTGTATCTGTTTAAATCCTGCCATTGCAGTAACTACTTCACTTCTCCAAAATACTCATCATTATTCTCAAACATTTTCTCCCAGATGGTATTACTGATGTCATCAGAGAGGTAGAAATACATTTACTTCTGCTTGTAAATGTTTGTTACTGGTTTGTTCTCTATCAAAGAGTTATAAACAAATCCTGTTGTTTAATACACACTTCACCTTACAGTGTCAATTTGTGCACCAAGAACAAATGTGCAGCAAGTGGGACATTTCAAATAAACCACAATATATGTTACAGGTTTCTTGTTATTTTAACTGAAGTGTAGGAAGTGCAAAATACAATAAGAACAAAATTACAAAATAATCACATATGCATGAAATTAATTTACAAATTTAATATATTTCAAAACATGGCAACGATTAACAAAGCAAGTGTATTTCATAAAATCCAATAAGGCTTTTTGAATAATTCTTTGTTCTTAATCTTATTCTGCACAGTGAACTGTCAGATTCTATAAGTACTGTGTTTTATTAGCTTAATTTTCTGTCGTTTGTACTGAACTTTGTTTTGTGATATATTTAATTCAATTTGGTACTTTGAAATTATCTTACTAAGACACTTTACTGTATAGTGTACTTACCCTTGGATATAAAAATGTCAAGAACACAAATAAATGGCAAAAAATAAAAGTTAGACAGAATGAATAAAACAAAACTGAACCAACAGTGGTGCTCTATGCTTGGGAACAATTAGACAACCTGTCTGATTGTTTCTCTTGTGCTAATGTGCCATCCTGTGTACAGTAGATTAAAAATGCTCTATGATTTCTTTTAAAATAACAACAAAAATGTACAGAACATACTTGCTAGCTAATAACAGCAAAGGTTTTCCTCATGAACTTCTTGATGATGCAGAGGCTGTTGACAGTGGCTTTATTTTTTTAGCACATTTATTGGAAAAAAGAAGGAATTGAGCCAAACCATTATCATGACTCAAAGCACACTTTTCTGTGTGTCAAAAAGGTTTACTTGGCGAAGTCATCTCTTAATGAAAAATGATGTTTGCTCACACGAAGTGCCTATTTCCAAAGCTGTCTTTCTGTTGACGTTTATTTTATAAAAAATATTGGTCTGAAATAAAAAAGACAAGATAATCAATAACTACATTAGCATAGCATAATACACAACCACTTCTCCACTCTGGAGCAAATTTTCTAGATGAAGAGAAAGAAAACAAGTCTAAAAGAAACATAACCTTGGGTAAAATGTTAATTAAATCAAACTGAAATAACTAAGTGATAAATTAAATGGCATGGAAGCCAACCCGGAAAGAGGAGAGACATGTGGATGACAGAGTTAGAAGATGTGTAGATGTCTGCATTTTAAAAGGGTAAGAAATGGAAGCAGTTCCCTGGAAAGAAAGAAATAATGGTTAGGAGAATCTTTACATTTTTACCTGTCAGGTCTTATTTATACAGCCCTCATAATGGTAAAAGAATTTCTCTTTATATATATTGGCATTTTATTTACAGTATAAAATGAGGACTTCTAATTCATTATTATTAAAATGTATGGCTATAATTTGCTGAAATACCTTTTATTAAATCTTTACCTTATATTGTGCTGACCACATAAATGGGAAAAAAAAATATCACAATTTCTTAGTTATAGTGAACAAACTATTATACACAGCTGCATAAAAAAACAAAAACTGGTGAAAAGAATATACATTTACAGTATATATGAGGATTAAAGCAGTTATCTGCTATATAAGATGCTTGATCAAGGATTTACCAAAAGCATTATTTTCCAGTTATGAATGGCTGAACCCAGCACTGGACAGGCGTAGGTCATTTCATAAACTGCATCACCACCACAGTATGTGACACCTGTCTAGAAAATCTTGTCTTTGTATTATTGGTAAGTCGCTTAGCCATCTGGTGTGTCTTTTGAACCTCTTCACTCTTTTTCTGTAAAGAATTAAAGGCCCACAAGTGTCTCTATTCGTAATCATTTGTGTCATGCATGTTTTTTTTTGGTTTTTTTCCATTGTCACTGAAATATTTGTATGTGTTCTACATTTGTATTTTTGTTTATTTTAAAGTTTTTATTGATTGAAAATTGCGTCTAACACACTTTGTCATTTAATAATATAAAAAGCACAATACTGTATGAAATTGCAGCTGTTACTGCTATTCCTATATAACCATTTTCTTTTTTCTGAATACAGATGATACACTTAAACAATACACAATCTATAGCAATTCTTACCCACATCATTGCATTTCATTCTCAAACCCACTTAATCCAGATGAGGGTCTCTGTTTAACTTTTTCTTTGTATACTATTCATACATTTATTTAAAAAGAAAATAATGTTAAATCTGCAATGAACTTATAACCCTTTGAAAGATATTTTCTTGACTTGCATTCAGTGCTGCCAGAATTTATGAACCTAACACAGAATTATATACAAGCATTAAATGGGGAGTTACTTGTTTGCTTTTTTCCCTCAAACAGCACATAATCTGCAGAATGATTTGTGTCCATTCCAGGCCATTCCCTATAAGTTTTTCTCCAATGTTAAATGGAGTACTTCTCCCAGCAGAACTAAATGTTCTAAAATCTATTTTTGGCATCTATATTTTTGAGGAAATCAGTCATACAATTGAGAGTCTAATTCTAAAACATAAATATATGGTTCAACAGTGAGAAAGAAATTAAAGTAAGCTGCTGAAATGGCAACGACTGAGTTTCTGAAACAAAAGATGAAAGTCTAAACAATGTCTACTGCCAATGTGTTTCCTTTTATACAGTCAGCAATCATACCCAGGAAGTTGCATGGCAGTTGACTATTGCCTGACAATGAAATGTGCGGAAAAATTTCAAACCAAGACAGTAGCAGCTTTGGAGTGACTGGCCCACAGATGTCAACTGTTTACACAATATGATTTATACCATTTTAGCTAGAATAAATTTAGCCAAGAGTAATTGAATCCAAATCATAGACAATAATAGCACAAGCGCATCAACAGAGACCTAAAGAAGCTACGAAACAAATACAGTACTTACTCCCTACTTGGTCAGATTAGATGGGTATGCCTTTACCCATTGGCCAAATATGCTCAGAAAACAAAACTTAACTGGAAAAGGAAAATCACAAATTTCCTGTCATTTGACATTTGCAACATTTTTTTTTGTCTGCATGCTTCAGATCCTCCTTTTTTCTTTGAAACAATGTGCTCTCCCATGGTTCAAACCCAAAGGGTTCTGTGATGAAATGCTGTAGGTCAATGGGATCAGGTACCACTGATTTGCTTGCAGAGGTGGATCCACAACATGGTGATCATCGCAAGCTTCCCCAAGCTATAAGCTATTTTGCAACTTGTCAGATACAAATTTTTGTCCACCTTTCTTGTCCTGTCCCTTTATTATCCAATCGTATGATCTATGTTTCGTGCTTTAGTATTTTTAACTCCTCCACTTGAAGAGCATCCAACACATGTGGGCATCTTACTGCCCCATTTCCCGCCATGCCTTTCCATAATACCATTTTTATTTTTTGTTCCTTGTTAGTGTGGGTCTCCATCACTGAGGGATACCCTTTTCCATTTTGATTTTGAAGGTGCTCATTAAAGCCTCTTGCCAGTAGGGCACCCCATCTCAATATTCAACCTACTATCCCTTTCATTGAAGAACTTTCTTGGCTACCAAAAGGCCCGTCCTTCAATTCTGTTTGTGTGAGCTTGCACAAATGCCTTATTTCAACTTCATGCATAAACAGCCAGTGAACACGTAGTCTGCAGGTATGCCCACTTCCATATCTTATACATTGGAGCTCTTGATTCACCCAAAGTCTGAATCAATTCTCTCAAGGCATGTTTATAAAAATGTCTTGTTAATAACATTATACTTGTTTATGTTAATCCTTCTATACTTAATTTGAATTGCAACACTGAGGGTAAGGGGGGCACTGACCATGGATGAAACATTTGCCCAATACTGAGCCCATTTACCCACACATTGACTTACTCATACTAGATCAGCACAGTGTCATCAATTAATCTAAAGTACAACAACAACAACAACATTTATTTATATAGCACATTTTCATACAAACAGTAGCTCAAAGTGCTTTACATATTAAAGAATAGAAAAATGAAAGACACAATTATAAAACAAAATCAATCAACATTAACATCGAATAAGAGTAAGGTTCAATGGCCAGGGGGGACAGAAAAAACAAAAAAAAAACTCCAGACGGCTGGAGAAAAAAATAAAATCTGTAGGGATTCCAGACCATGAGACCGCCCAGTCCCCTCTGGGCATTCTACCTAATATAAATTAAACAGTCCTCTTTGGATTTAGGATTCTCACGGAAGGGCTTGACGATGATGATGGTCACGTAGACTTCTGCCTTTTAATCCGTCCATCATTGTTTGAGCATCATGAAGCTTTGAGTAGGTGGTGGTGGCGCGGAAAAAGAAACAGAAAAGAGAGTAGGGGTCAGTACCGATTTTAGAGCCACCATGAATAGTTATTTTGAGGAGATTGAACATATAGAGTATCAGGATTAAGTTAAATTACGATTAAAATGAAGTTATAAAAAGGCCATGTTAAAGTAATATGTTTTCAACAGTGTTTTAAACTGCTCTACTGTATCACCTGGCGAATTCCTATTGGCAGGCTATTCCAGATTTTAGGTGCATAGCAGCAGAAGGCCGCCTCACCACTTCTTTTAAGTTTTGTTTTTGGAATTCTAAGGAGACACTCATTTGAGGATCTGAGGTTACAATTTGGAATATAAGGTGTCAGACATTCCGATATATAAGATGGGGCGAGATTATTTAAGGCTTTATAAACCATAAGCAGAATTTTAAAGTCAATCCTGAACGACACAGGTAACCAGTGTAGTGACATTAAAACTGGAGAAATGTGTTCGGATTTTCTTTTCCTAGTTAGGATTCTAGCAGCTGCATTCTGCACTAGTTGCAAACGATTTATATCTTTTTTGGGTAGTCCAGAGAGGAGTGCATTACAGTAATCTAGTCGACTGAAAACAAACGCGTGAACTAATTTCTCAGCATCTTTCAGTGATATAAGCGGTCTAACTTTACTTATGTTTCTTAAGTGAAAAAATGCTGTCCTAATGATTAATATGTGATTTAAAATTCAGATTACAGTCAACAATCACCCCTAAGCTTTTTACCTCCGTCTTGACTTTTAATCCTAATGTATCCAGTTTATTTCTAATAGCCTCATTGTATCCATTATTGCTGATCACTAAAATTTCAGTTTTCTCTTTATTCAACTTGAGAAAATTACTATTTATCCATTCTGAGATACTAGTCAGACATTCTGTTAGTGAATCAATAGAATCAGGGTCATCAGGAGCTATTGATAAGATAAGTACATGTCTTTTGAATTCCTAATACTGAAACACTCACATACACACAGCAAAAGTGCAGTCATCTACAAATTTTACAGTTTTTGTAGTTAAAAATATGCATTTATTTGCTTGACAGACTATGAAATATCTTCGTAGTACATGTTTAATTATTCTATCCTTCACGCCAGTCTCAATGAAGCATACAGTGCGAGGCAAGAACAATCCATGAACGAAGCGCCAGATCCTTGCTAGCTTAGGGACACGGTGTCCTTTAGTTATTAACAATATAGATTATTTAAATAAAGTTAAACTTTTATCTGTATAATATGATAAAATATTTTGCTGCATTTCATCTTAAAAATAATATTGTCATCATATGTAAATATGAGCTTCATAAAGTGGCTCAGGTTGTGCAATATTATAACTGTATCACAAGTTTACAGTGAGGTAATTGTACTTATAAGTACAAACAGTTCTATAAGGAGCAGTTGATGGAGTGATTGATTGCGTTTAGAGCTCTTGGGATGAAACTCTTTCTGAACCGCGAGGTCCATACAGGAAAGGTTTTGAAGTGTTTGCCGTGTGAGAAGCAGTTCAAGTAGGAAGCATGGCTGAGGCAGCGTGTACTTGATGCTGTATACCGATAATTCTCTTTTCGATCAGCTGCTCCGAGTGGTGCAGTGAGAGTAATATGGAAAAAGATGATCCACTGTAGCTACCCCTAACGGGAGCAGCTGAAAGAAGAAAAAGAAGGTGCAGTGAGAGTAACAACGCTAAAGCAGCTATGGTATTTAGAATAGTTTGACCATTCTGTGGACCATTATATTCTTACAGGTTAATTACAATCAGATGCATTAAACTAATAAACAATATGCGGTTAATTTCAGTGTTTTTAAAAAGCCGCGTCAGGGATGTGGATTTGAAAAAGAAAGATAAACCACAGGAACAGTAGCACTGCTTTGATGCTGGGTGCCACCAGTCTGCAAAACCGAGCGGAGAACTTGCGTACGACAGGGTATGAGGTACTGTGGAAATGTGCGTGGCTTTACGTCAAGTTTAGGTTTTATACATCGCGATTTCAACGTGGACACATTCATACGCAACATTTCTTTTCGCACACACCATTTATACATGAGGCTCCAGGTCACTACAGGAATACCCACTAACATTTATAATATCTAAAAATCACATTGTAGTACATCATGACCATCTCATAGAAGTATATGCCTAATATTCTATTGTTAAATTTACTGTAAACCAATTACCATTGATTATATATTATCTAATTTCTGCTGTTACTATAACAACTCATTTAAAAGTTTTTTAAAAGTTAAAAGTCATTTTAAACTTTGTAGTATTTGTGAAAACCTTTCTTACTCATTTCTTTGACTTTTACACCCTTAGCTTAAATCAAAACTATAAAAATTATTTTTCCATGTGCATTTGTACAGCAGGTTAGATATGCCACTTGCTAACAGAAAACATTCTGGGATCCAGGAAAAATTTAGTAAAGTTTAATTTATTCGGTTTCACGTATCCCTATTTTATTATAGTAGAATATTGTGAATTTAAACTTCAAATAAAGTTATTATGAACCAGATAGGCAATGTAATTATATAAATAGTAGAGGATGCAAAAAATAGCAGATTGCAATTGGGAGTAATAGAAATATGTATTTGTTGTAAAAAGTTCTTATTCATGTTTGTTAATGTGAGGTTTTTTATGTGAATTAAGTGCCTTTGTGTGTTATTATATTTTATCGAATGATATGAATCTTGAGGCTTCTTTAGATGAGACTTCCAAATCCTTTAAGACCTGCTAATGATATTTGTTATAGCCTAGATCAAAGAAACTGCAATGTTTGGAGTGGACTAAGAACCCTTTTTGTCCTTTTGTTCTCAATGCAAAAATAACTGAATTAATTCCTAAACTGCGCTATACATGCCTCCATTTGTGGTTTACCTGCATGAGACTGGGACCAAAAGAGTTTTTGTCCAGCTCCTACAAATCATTTAGATGATGCATTCATGCGAGCAGTTCTAAGCTTGTAGTGGTTTGTTTAAAACTGACACTCCAGTTCCCCACCCACTCTGATTTGATACAGATATACAGTATATACATCCATGTAGAAAATACATGCATAAGCTCCATACAGCTCCATAAAAGCAAAAAGGGATAAAAGTTTAAGATAATACACATTTCCAAGTGGTAACCTCCCCCAACTCTCAGCGTTTAAAATAGCACTAATCAATTAAGCACTCTGTCAACCACATTAATTAAAGCTTAGAGAAAAGGGTAATCGATCATATGCTGACAGTATTCAAATGATTACCACTCACATTCTTACCGTTAACAGCACAGACAGTTATCTGGGTTTGATGTTTCCCTCTAGGTAATTTAATTACATTACCTAGGTTTTGTTAGATAAAATCTTAATGCATACAGCATTAATAATAATCCTTTTCCATTTAGTTTCCCTTAATTTAGTTGATTACAAAACTGGAGATATTGTGCACAAATTACATGTGTTTACACATTCCATTGCAAAATGAAAAATCTACAACTTCTAAACTATCTAACCAAGTTAGACTTTCAAAGAAAGTAGCAAACTTCTTACTCTGATTGGAATTTAATCCTTTGATGCTGTATGTGTGTCCATCGGTTTGGGGTAATGTGGAAAGCCACAAAATAAGCGAAGAGTCTAAAAGTTGATTGTATAGGAAGTGATATGACTTGATGAAATGTCTGCCTAACATGTGCTTCTGTCATTTCTTATAATCTAAATATGAGATGTCAGACACACATTTTACACAGGCAGTATGAGGTGATGATGTAGTGTTTAAGACACTGGACTTTAAATGACAAGGTCGCTGGGAAAGTTGGACTGTGGTTCTCAGCTTTACACCCCACTGTCTCACCACAATTGACTGGATACCAACAATCCTTGTACCCCCTTTATTGTATGTACAAATAACATCTGATTTATAAGTGAATCAGCCCTGTATATTCACTGATTCATTTAAAACATCTATTATTTGATTGTTCTGATTAACCATCTTGTTATTGTAAATAGTCATAGTAAACGGGCTGCTGAGCTGACTGACTACTTATACATTTGGAACCTGTTGCAGCCTCTTGCTCATAAACAATATACTGTATTTTTTACACAGTGTTGTCCCTAACATTATTTTTTCCATGGTTTTCAGCCTTACCACTTTCTATTTTTTAAAGATATTACTTCCATGTCTTCTGTCACCTGTGCTTCATACCTCCCTTTTCTTTCCTTCAGATAGGCAATTAGGTTAGGTCAGAGGGAAATGGCCCAGGAATTAGTAGGATAATGTGATGGGAGAGATGACCTGATTATCCAGTGTGGACCACTTTTCTGTATTTGTCTTGCTTTCTCTGTCTTACTGTATGCACCTCAACAGCACATCCCACCAGAATTTTCCCAGTAGTCCCAATGGACAGGCCATTCCTGGCTGCCAGCAAAGTAACTCATCCTGCCTCTGTACAAAATAAAAAAAAATATCAATAAAGAGTTGCAATGCATCCTAATGTAACATAATTTTAGGTCACTTTGGATAAAAGCATTAGACAAATATGTAATATGAATAATAATTATAACACAGAGTTGGAAAAAACAAATATTAGGAGCTTTTAGAGAAAGATACAGTATTTACAGTATATAAATTCATAAAATATTTTAAAAGTGTTTACTAAGAAATGAAACATTCTTTGTACATCACATACGAGACATCCAAATGAAGTGTGATGTATTTGTATAGCAGCACACTAGGAGAGTCAAATGACACTGAGAATTTAAGCTATTTTAGAATTATGCAGAAGCTCAGAATCACTGCTTGTGCAAAGTTGGAGTTACATGTTTTTATTATTTAGAGAAGAAAACACAAAGTCAATGATGCAATCAAGACAATGTTCCAACAAATTCCATAAAACTTAACATCTGAAATTCATCCCGTAGCTGATCCAGAGGTATATGACAAGAAATTCAACTGTAATGTATTTCTGCATATTGAGATAAACACACTGTATAGCGCTCAACGCAGCACAGACTGTCACAGAGGCACGTGTAAAAACACAGGAAGACTTTATTTTTCTACACCTGTGGGGCAATTCTTCCCCGTGAGCCCCAAGGGCTATAAATAGTCCCAAAAGCACTTTATCAAACCACAAATACACTTCCGTTTAGCACCACCATTCCTCCCTGGCAACCTCATCCTCTTCCTCCTGATTCTGGCCCTGAGTGGTGGTTCCAGGCCCTTTTTATAGCCCTCTCGGATCTACACTTCCGGGCAGGGCTGTAGAGTTGTCCAGGCCGGCACAGGGACCCATGCAGCACCCCCTGGTGGCCATCCCAGATCCCAACAGGGCTATGGAGAACTCCATCTCCCATGGAATCCTGCAGTAAACTAAGGCACCATCCTTAGCCAGGGAGGCTGCCACCAACCATCCCAGGGGAGGTATTGAGCAGTCCATGATTGCTCCCTCAGAACATGTGTAGAAGGGGCGTCCCGGCCGGGCATGGGACCTGGATACCTGCCACAATATACATTAACTCAACTTTTGTCGAAATTCAGGTGCAGAGGACAGTAATCAGCCATAAATGGTGACAAAACTCAGTTATGTTTTAGTTTGACTCTCCTTGCTAGAAGGAAAGTTAGCTTTGTTGATTTGACCTCGATTGCACGTGCATGAGTAGCGAAGAACAAACAACCACTAAAAAGGCAATCGATAACTGGCGAGAGACCAAAGCGAATGCACAAAGCAAAATACTCCATGGACAATATTTTGCATATTATTGCAGAATCGGACTCTGACTTGTTGGATTCCAATTTTGATGAAAGTGATTTGAAGATGAAGATTGAAAATGAAAGTGAGGTACTGGCTTCAGCTGATTAGTCCCCAGCTGATCAAGCTGTTGAACACGCCTGTGTAGGTGATGCGCCTAAGGCAACGTTCACCTGGGAGAAGTGCCACTTACAATGACAAGAGGTATAAACCAGATTGCGTTGCACTGACATGCGAAGACAGCCAGGCAGCCAGCCTGCCATGCATTCCTGCCAGCCATCCAGCTGCCATTGCACAGCCACAAAGGACGCAGAATAGGCACCGACAGCAGCCACAGCAACAGACGTTTTACATGTGAAACCTTTGCTTTGTGTGCTTTTCAGAAAAGCGAGTTGCCTGCAAAAAATATTCAGCCCTCAAAGAGTTAAGAGAACAAAACAGGTTTGTCAAGATTACTGGTTTTAGTTCATCATGGTTTCTGTGCTTAATATTTATGTATCCAGAAAATATTTATTTGTACAAAGTGTGAAATAAAACCCACAATGCTATTTGTTTTCAAGCTGACCTAAAAGCTGGTGAGGAATGTCATACTGAAGATAAGAAGCCTTTGAAAAATTTATAAAATTACTTTATCTGATTCAGTATTCATAGTAAATACAGTGCATTAAACCAGATTTTTACATATAAGATAAAAGGAAACATTTAGAAACAAACTTTTAATCACCACATTTTCGATTTGCTTTCAATCCCAGCCCTGTCATTATTTGTGTGGAGTTGTGCTCCCTTGGTGTACTTGGGTTTGTCTTTTGGTGTTCTCACATAAAATGAATTAGACTGGATTATGAGTGAATGGATGGAGAGTAGAAACTAAATACACAACAAGTTTGAGCTAGTAGCTGTTGTGTAAGCTTGCCATAATAAAGGAAAGCTAAGTATGGCGATACTATTATCATGAATCAATCATTGTATTTAGAGACTGAACAGAACAAAAGAAGGCCAAAGAAGGGGTTAGAAACCGCAGATTAGCTTGTTTGTGTTGCTTAGTCAAATGTATCCATTCATTTCTTGTAAAGGATTTTTTCCATTGAGCACTTGTAGAGAGGCAGAGTCTATTCTGGCAGCTTCAAACAAAGTCTAGGCTTTGAAAATCCAATAGAACATTTATGATGAAACTTGAAGACGCCTGTAAATTGATAATCCCAAACAATCGTGCCAGAATTGTAACAATTCTGCCAGAACAATGGATGAAAAAGATCTGTCCAAGAAGACTCACAGATTTAATTGCTGTCAAAGGTACTCATACTGTACCAAGTACTGGCATTAGGCAAATCTCAAGATTTTAAATAATGCATTTTATTAGTTTTTGGAAAATGATACTACTTAATAGAAACTGACAATGTCATTGCTTGCTTTGATCATTATAATATTGGAACAATTGCTTATACAATGTTTAGATGTACAGTACTTAAAATGTGTCTTTACTTTGGAGCAGTTAATACTTTTGAAGTAATTATAATGAGGGGTTCAGTGTAGTGACAAAGCTCAACTTACCAACAGCATCTTAAGTTACACGTGTTTCTTAATGAATTCATACGGAAACAAACGCCTCAGCCTGTAATTGTTAGGGAAGCTGAGCATTACTGAGACAGCTTTATGTGATATGGCATTAGTTCAAAGCACCACACATGCACAAATGTGAGAGAGAGAGTTACACATGAATAATGAACCAAAGGAAAAGGTTACATTTAATGCTTACTATATGTAGTATTTGAGGATGTAGACTTCCTCAAATTGTAACATTTTTTTGTATTCCTCTATGACCTTTAAAAGCCATTTACACTTTATTGAGGGAGTATATTTTGATGTGTATAAGTGTACATATTTCTTCAAATGTAAAAGATCTCATGCTTGTCACGGGCTTGTCAAAATTATTTTTTGTGCAATTCTCTATAAGAATGATTAAATTATCCACATCAGTCTATCTTTTTGTAATCTTAATATTTTTTTTGAAAGCTACTGTAACCAGGTCATTTCCCAGCATCAAAGCAGGAACTAAACCAGAGTGGAATATTTGTATCTACTTTTTTAAAAATTTATTTATACAACCTAATACATTTTTTTTCATCCTTGCCATTTTCCATTTTGTGTTTTAGGTTTAATAAAAGCAAATCAATGATTTATGTTATTGTTGAGAATTGATGAAGATACTACTATCCTAAATTAAGAAACACAAAATTTCAGCATTGTATTTGAAATATTTTCTTAACATTACTATGTCAGATTAAGTTATTATATGTAGCAGGTTTTTACAGTTCTGTTTTTACAAACTAGTAAAATAAGCACCTGGCTTACAATGAACAATATGAATTTTATCCTAGTATTGCTTATTTATTCTGCCAGAGGGTGTGATCTAAGCAAAAATGGATGTGATGCACAGGATCAAGTTTAGAGTAATTAGTGAAAAACAACTCAGAAAGTAAAACAACTTAATACAGTAATTATTCTGTTCTGTTCTGCTCTATTCTGCACTTCGCATACAACTTTACAGTGGAAACATTGTAAGTACATATGAAACATTTTTTGTGCAGGTGTTATGTGAAGCAATTATCCCCTCAATACTGTTTACACATTATCTAGACATCTGAAAGTAATAAAATTGGCTTTACATCAATAAAATATTTCTACAACGTTGGCATGAAATAAACAGAGCAAGAATCAGATTTCTGGTTTGAGCTCTTGGGTCCCAATTACATGGTTTTTATATCTACCGCAGTGCAGTTGTACAATTATTATTAATGGAGACAGAAACTTATTGCTGTCTACGTTGGGAAAAAAAATACAAAAAAGAATTTTACAAATAACAAATCTGAAGTTTCAAAGGCAGGCAAAAGAGATTTAAACAAATTAAAATAAAACTTGAAAATTCAAGTTACTTGACTTAGTCATAAGAAATAAGCAGCAGAGAAGCAGCAGACACTTCAGCAAAAACAGTAAATACTGTTATCAGTCAGTGTTAAACAAGCTAAACATTACTAGCTGAATGGCCTGTAATCAACCAAATGTTTCTCATGTTTCTATCACAGGTTACCTTCTTTTTCTTTTATTTTTTTTTCTTTTAATTAATTCTACTAACCATTATATCATCACAGAACTTCCAATCTTCCAAAACTACTTCCTGTTTCCAGTTACATCAATACTTTCAGTTGTGTAAAACTATATGACCACGTACTCTAAACCTGACAAATTCTTTATGCAGAGACACCATTTATTTCAATATAACTTTAATAGGGTAAGACCACAGAAATGAAGTGTTTATGGGGAATGGTCCAGATTCCAACCTGGTTACTCTCTGGGTGACATTTGCATGTTCTCCCAGTGAATTCAGGAAATGGATAGATAAATATGAATAGTTAAAATGTATTTAAATAACTCTAAAATAATGCACATTTTTAAATATGAAAAAATGAAATAAAAACAGACTACATAAAGATTTACATTAATCTTAGATGAAGCAAATACAATATTAAGTGCTTGATGTCATAATCAGTATATGTCAATCCTTTTAGGAATATTACTCATATTTTTTATTATGTAAGAAAATAAGTATAAGAATTGTTTTAGTTCCCTGTGTGCAAATAGATCAAAAATAAATGTAAGGCTACCTATTTGGATGTAATTCATGCTCAGCTGGAGTCATCTGAGGAAAATATATATTTTTGTGCCACAAAGCTTATGTTGCCCTTGGCTGTTGCCTCTGTCTTTAACATCAGTCTCAACTACAAAGTGATGTACAAACTTTTGTACTTATAGTATGACACACAAAAGACATTACTATTTCCAGAAGGAAATGAATTTTATTTTATGAATGCATATAATGCTCTAAATATTTTATATTATGACAGGTTTTGTTAATTTCAATAGAATAAAATGTACAGTACCATAATATCATGCAGTTTAAAATCTAAAATAATAAACCATCAAAAGTTATTGCCTTGAAGGGCAAATAGAATTTATACCAGATAAAATAAAAAAAGTTTTACATCTCTGTCTACTGTTCCATTTGCCCCTTCTTCGTCTGCTTGGATAACAGGCCTTGGATACTGTTGTCCACTGAAAGCTTGCTGGTTTTAACTTGAGATATTCAGCTCTGCAACATTTAGTGAAAATGCAAAACTAGAGATCTTAGCTTTTGATTTTTAATTAATAGAATTTCTTTTCAATAAGCGTTATCTGTTAAAATGTAATTGAAAGACTTTATACATTAAAACACATGTTGTGATAATACTTCTGACTTCCCCTTTATCCTAGAATTAAAATCAGAAACTTCATCAAAATCAATTTTATTTAAGACATGTCTTCACAGAGGTATAACCTAGTCTGTGGCCACATATTTATGGCAAAATAGCCACCTCCAACATATTAGTCAGCCTGTAAAGATTCTGCTCATCCATTCCACATGCCTTCTAGTTATAAAAAGTCTTAGAATCCAAAGGCTCAAGTGACTATTAAAAGACAGGCAACACAGTGAAATAAAATATTTAATGTTTTTGTTAAAATAATTGATAACAAATTTAAAATAAATTACTGGCTACTTATTGCATTACTTTCACAGTGTTTTACTGTATCATATTAATATTATAACAAAAATACTATACAGGGACTTCACACTAAACTGGGCCACAAAATTAATTTTAATATTAATAAGGGCTAGGGAAGTGTCTGTCAACTGTACTGGACTGATTACTGTGGCCAAAAAGGTGACCTGAGCCGTGTGGCAGTAGTGCCAACCACTGCACCACCATGCTTCAGTGAGGTCAAAGAAGAAAGAACGCAGTCAGAGATGTGCAATCATATATTTCAAAACAAAGCGGAAATGCCGAAATCATAGTCAAAAATCAGAAAAAATATGTAGGTCCTTTAAAGGCAGAAAATTCAAAGTGGCGTGTCATGATAGAAACGGCTGGCTTGTTCTATTTTGTGAAGTCGCACTGAAGGCTCTCTAAACTGTCTGTGCTGATGCTTTGCACTTTTTATTCTATCAAAAAGGCAAATAGTAATAAATATTTTGTTATTATTATTTCATAGACTCTCCTGTGTTGTCAGGCTCCTCCAAGGTTTGTTTTCACTCTAGCCATGCCATGTGGCTAATTATTATGCATGCATAGGGTACTACCTCCTCCTCTAATGTTGATGTGGAACTCAAAGATCGACCTGCACATTTGGCTACAAGCACAGATAACTTATCTGTAATGCAAATGATCATCACCATTATATACCCGGGGGCGGTCCCGTCAACACTGGCTGTATTAAAAAAACATTTTCTCCTAAATAGCCAAATTATCAGTAAACAATTGGACGAACAAGGGCAAACATGGCAAATTCACTGCAAATTATGCTTTGGCGAAATTCTCTGATCAACACCAGTTGGGGGCATGCACTGATACAGCGCATTACCACACCCTATACATGATAAACACCCTCAGGATCCCAAATTAGGACCAAATTAGGACCTGTACAATGGGTGACACCTCAGCACCACACAAGTTCAAATGGAGTGGAACAGCATGTGGTTTGTTACATGGGCTTGAGTTAAATGACTGGTAATTCAGTTACCCATCATTTTACTGTTAGATATATTCTCTTTTATACATATTTTATTTCAAAATTCAAACCTGTAAGGAAAACAACTATATGCACATTACATCATAGCAGAAAACCAGTTTCTTACATATCAATGTCACATTTTTTTCAACCTCCCAACTCTTGAGAGCACATCAGTCACTCATTTCTTTCCACCTCTCTTTGGTGGCAGCAAAACTCAACTTTTCAATGTCTCTTTGAACGCTTCATCTTATCTCTTTCAGAATTTAAAACATGCAGGCTTTCTAGATTTGGCTTATCCAGCTACTGTATATCAGAAACCGAACCATAAATCATAAATGCCTGTCTTTTATTAAACATCTCTGTCCCCTTGCCATATGCTACTAAATCATTGGACCAATGGACCAATACAAAGATTGTCTGAAAGGAATTCCAAATGACTTTCCATAAATCCTATACCCACCCACAATCCAACAATGCATGTATCATTGTTTCCTCCTCCTTATACCATTGACATGGGCATGTTTTCATCCTTGTGAATCCATACATTATATCCCTTGTGGATAGTTGCCCCCATACCATTAACCAATTCAGATCTTTTGCACTATTATCTGAACCTTTGCACTGAATTCTGACTCATACTTTCTGTTTCTCCCCCAGTTTCAACTTTTTTCACCCAATTCCTCATTTTGGACCCCTTTGTATAATTGACGGTAAACCCTGCAAACTGACACATCCTTGAAAGTCCTATATGTGTGCCTTAAGTCTACAACATACTGATAATATGGTGGTCTGTATTCAGCCCTTGGAATTGCATTGTTCCAGACTGCTACAAATCTCATAGCGGTTGTCATCCAGAAGGATGCCAAATACTGGAATTTGTTCAAAATCACATGCTCAGGAGCTTTACAGGTTGCACCATAATAAATGTAATCCATTTAAGTGGAATATTCATTAATCTTTCTTTCCCGTATCAATACGTCTGATGTGTTTGTATTTCCTCTCCTTACAAAGGGGAAAATCTTTTTCTTATCAATCTGCCACTCTAGGCAATAGAAGTAGTTCTCCCAAGTAAAGGGCAGTTTGGCAAGACATCAGCCTTAAAAACCAGAGCTTTTCCAAATAAAAGAGAACTGCATTAATTTTCCACAGCGTAAGTTTCAAACCAATCATCTAAATTCTTTCCACTCAATTTCTCCTACCAACACCTTTCATGAAAAGGTAAATGATGGGAAAAGAAAGGTTGCTTTTGTGATGTAGCATGTGCTACAGGTTAATTAGTTTATTGAAACACCATAAATCAGCTCCATAACCACAAAAAAACCTTCAGCATACACAGAAAAATAGTTTGCTAGCCATCACTAAGGTTTTGCTTCTCACAGTGCAATAATGTGTGGGTCATAAGGAAGAAGCTACAGTGCTGCTGCAAAGAGGGCAAATATACTAACTTTATACAATTTTTGTTTTCAGCACCAATATTACTTTACAGCAGTGTTTCCCAAACTCGGTCCTGGGGGAACACTGTGGCTACAGGTTTTTGTTCCAACCAGCATTTGTTTTTATTTGGACTCCTGGGCTAATTAAGTGATGTGTTATTTCCCAAGTTCTGTGTTTTGGGAACAATATAGAAATTAGAAAACTAAGTTTCGTTAAAAAAAACCCAAAAAAAAACCCAAAATATGTTAAAATGTACCAAGCAGTTATATAGAAATAATGTATTTTTTCTTGTTTCTTGATGTTCTAATTGTTTAATTAATCCATTATTTATTAATCAGTGGGTCTGATGCCAAAGTAGCAGCCTTTGATTATTCAGTGTTGTTTGCCTGCATGTCTGCTCTGCTCGTTTTTAATTGTCGTTAATTAGATACAACAATGGGGTCAAACTGCACAGAGAAGGCAAAATATAATGAAATCAACAAGATATAGTTAAGCAATTAATATAGAAAAAGCAGAAATATTTCTAAATGTCTTATAAATGAAAAAATCACGTGGCTGTGCTTTTCTGAATGTACTGTAGAATAAGAGAAAAAAAAATCCCAGCTATTTTCCTAATTTAAATTAGGAATCTGGTTGGAACAAAAACCTGCAGCCACAGTGGGACCCCAGGACTGAGTTTGGGAAACTCTGCTTTTCAGCAATACAACGATTCTTAAAAATATCCTTGCACATTAAAATAATTAAATGATATTGACAGCTAAAACATTGTTTAAATATAAGCTTACAGTACATTCATTCATTGTTTTAACTGTTTATTGTACTATAATTTTGTGACTATGCAAATGCACAGTTACTGTAATGTATTTTTACAGTGTATTTACCTATTTTCCCTAAAATTCATTTTAATTTAAGTTTTGTATGTCCCTTAAGTCTTCCTCCTGTCCACCTCACTATTCCCTGTGTTTGTGGTTCTTTGTTTGAATGAACACTTTCCAATGTTTATATAAAATCAAACAATTTTTCATCAATGTTGCTGTAGCACAGGATTTCACTTTTAACTGCCATCTTACCACACATATAAATGAAATGTTATGAAAATGCACAAACTGAAAATGTCCCAAAAAATACTGTGGACAAGTCAGAATACAATTTTACAGTAATTAGCTGTTTTATGACAGAAGATGGCTTAGCCTGCTTTGATTACATGATACATTTCTCTATATAGTTTTTTTAATGATTACATGATACATTTCTCTACACAATATTTTAATGGGGGATGGCGAGTGGTAGTGCTGCTGCCTCGCAGTTAGGAGACCCGGGTTCGCTTCCTGGGTCCTCCCTGCGTGGAGTTTGCATGTTCTCCCCGTGTCTGCGTGGGTTTCTTCCGAGGACTCCAGTTTCCTCCCACAGTCCAAAAACATGCAGGTTAGGTGGACTGGCGATCCTAAATTGTCCCTAGTGTGTGCTTGGGGTGTGTGTGCGTGCCCTGCCTGAGGTTTGTTTCTTGCCTTAAGCCCTATGTTGGCTGGGATTGGCTCCAGCAGACCCCCATGACCCTGTGGTTAGGATATAGCGGGTTGGATAATGGATGGATGGATATTTTAATGTGAAAAATTAGTTAATTCCTGTGAAATTCTGGAAATTTACAGTGTAGATGTGATAATGATAACTACAGAAATAATCAGGATATAAAAAAAAACTAAACAAACAGTAGTGTAAATGACCCAATACACCAGCATCTAATTGAGTTATAAAACATAAGAAGAAAAGGAGACATGCATTAGACTCAGATGATGCATTTTTGGCTCATTACAGCCTAATTACTTTAGGGAAGGCTGATCTACTGCCCCCAGCACTCCCAGTAAGTTACTCTTCACTAACACTCAGCTTCAAGCCTGCATGTCCTTCAGTTAATATCTGTAGCAGCAGTACAGCAAGTTACACCCCTTTGTCTAATCTACACTTGTAATGTATGGCAGTTTTAATTCCAATGTTACTGCTTATCCATCTCACTGCATTGAAATACTTGTATAAATCGTATACTCAGAAGGAGACTTGTTTTACCATCATTACAATACATCACATTTACCATTTTCTTATACAAAAAAAAAAAAAAACTGCAAAAAAATAATAAAAAAATAAATTTTGCAGTGATCATTCCATTTGAATGTGAAAATGCTGACAATTAAGAAGTATTACATTTATTATTGTTTTTTTTATTAGACTCTCTAAGCTGGTTGACCATTTGAGTGAACATACAGTATTATGGGTTGGGTGTGTAGTGTTTTTTTCTACAAGAACTGTATAAGTAAAGGCTCTGAGTTCAATGCATACTCAGTTCCATTGCCAGATGTTACCAAATCCTGTCTTGTACATGTAGATGTCAATACTATGACAACAGTTTTTCTTAAATCATTATTAAGCATCTGCGGTGGGTTGGCACCCTGCCTGGGACTGGTTCCTGCCTTGTGCCCTGTGTTGGCTGGGATTGGCTCCAGCAGACCCCCGTGACCCTGTGTTCGGATTCAGTGGGTTAGAAAATGGATGGATGGATGGATTATTAAGCATTATCTGCATACTTGCAGTAGTCATTGACACACAGCAAACATTCTGAATTGTTTTAAAGAGAAACATCACTCTTCATCTTAGCCCATGTCTTCTCTGCACTTGATTTTTAAAAGTTCATTCTAGTTGCTGTTCCAATTGGCATTGCATTTTGTAACTATAGAAATAAGGTCTTTGATTTGCATAGATAGGCCAAGTCAGTATAATTAATCAGCTCTCATTTTTTCCAACTCACTATTCTTAAATTTAATTCTTGAATGAATCTTGAGTAAGGAATTAGCTGAAAAAATTGAATACTTGGACTGATCCATTATTGCATAATCTTGAATCATAAACATTATTTTTGCTGCATGTCCACTGAAGTGAACATTTTTTTATTAGCCTTCTATATGTTGGGCGCTCCTTCTTGGTCTTTGAAATTTAATGGCATCTCAATATTGGCTTAACTTGAATGTTATTTGATATGTACTATATGTGATAAGCTTTGCACAAGGAAAGGCCTCCAGAGATAATGGGGATGATCTGGAGAGGAAACATCAAACATTTGAAACCAATGATCAGTCCTATAGATTGTCAAAACCAAATCATAATTCAAGAAATCATAGTAAAGAATATAGAAACAAAAGTTAAGGACAGGACAATCTATAGATCATTATCTAGCACACACACACACACAAAAAGTTTTTTTTTTCGGATATCCACAAACGTGAATGATGATGTATCTAATAATCTGCTTTTTTATGTCACCAATGACATCAACTGCATCACTTCTGGAAACATACTCTGTAGCAACTGATGTCACATCCTGACAATGGTGCCTGAAAATAGCATGCAAGAAAACAAAATCGTGATGGAAACAGTGCAAACTTTACAATAAATGAAAACAATTTTGCAAATAAAAGTAACTGCTAAAATATAATATAATATAAACCATACTGGGAAAGAACCATTAGGATAGAACCTGAAACAAGCATTCAAATAAATTCCAAATATATAGAAATTTGTTAGTTCAGCCAGTGTCTTATAACTTCCTGAAGTATATTTTATTTATATTCTTTTTGTTTTCTATTAAAATTTATTTTGTACTATGTATTATTTTGATTTTTTTATTATGGTAATTTATGTATTAATCTTCCGTGTTTTCTGACAGAGACACCTGGCATAGCAGTTGATGGAGTACCCTCAGACTTTACATTTAGCTCTGTGGTTAAGATCCCTCACTTTGGCATTTATGTTCTTTTTGGTTAGTGATTCTTCACTGTAAACATTTAATGGAATTTTGTTTTATTGGCCTATGCTTTCTTCTGTTTTTGGATTGTAATTACTGGTTTGTTGACTGCCTTTGTTTGTTTTTGAATATTGCTTTTTAGGTATTCCTTTTATTCCCCTTTTGCTGTGCTTTTGTTTGGTTAGTTAGGGCCAGTGTTTTTTACGGTAACCTCTCCCCCTTGCTGGAAATATTTAAAGATTGTTTAAGATTACTTTGAGTAATATTGGGGCTGCTCCCCTTATATGTTTGCATTGTTCAAAGTCTATTTATCAGTTTTGGGAAAGGCCTATATTGGTTTTTAGGCCTCAGAGGAGCTAGAGTCTAAATTTTGAAGGCCATGCCTTATTCTGAGTTTGCAAACTTTGTACGACAGAACAGCATTAATAAATCACTCATTTCATTTCATAGCAGATCGCATTGTTTTGAAAATCTGCTGGCAAGAATATTTTAGACAGACTCCACATCTACTTTTTTGCCACAGAGCTACTAGTAAAACATCTAATTTTGAACGTTTTCTTTCTGATAGTTGGTTATAAATTTCCATCAGTATGTGACTGACTCAACAAACTGGATGAGGACTCTGTCTAACCCTTCAAAGGTGACATTCATTAATAGAGTAAGTGGATTGATGATGCGATAATACTTGAGAACAGGTGTTTGAGTGACTAATATTTCAGATTTGTAAAGCTTTCCCTCTTTTGACCTTTTCCAAAATATGTCTTTCACCTGCACTTCCCACATCTGCCTGGTTAAGAATTTGCTGAAGACTATGCCATAAAATAAATCTGCTCTGTATTGTTTTCATTGTTGGAGCTCAATTATTCCATTTTTGTCTCAGTATTTGATCAATCACTCCCTGAAGAAAATAAGCCCAATTTATTGTATTTTGTTTTCTGATCTTGTTCTGTCAGCTTAAGGTTAAGTTTTTTTGCTCTGGAAAGTAGCTAGGCTATCCCCCTGTAATGTTCTTGTGTAGTGTGTAGTAATCCTGAACTCAGATATGATCTGTGATATTGATGTGTAGTCCTTCAACCTTTGGAGCTCACACATTTTACTGACTGCTGATATCTATAAGTGTAACTTCTGAAAGTAGTGCCTTCCCATTGGAGTGTTGAAAGTGCATAGCTTTGGGTTTTGCTTTATCTAAGTTGTTTTTATATTAGCAAATGTTTGCTTCAGGTACTATAAACAGTATATCTGGCATTCCTGCCACAATCTGTAACACTTGATTTTCTGTCTTTAATGCCCTATTGAAGTTAGTTGCATGTTATGATTTTCTTTGGTACAGTTGGATTATTCACATTATCTTGTCTTCCATTTTATTTATAGTTTAGTCTTGTCTATCATAGGAACAGGGTGTCATGATGTTTACTCTTTATTAGTTTTTTCTGTGCTTAATACATTTTACTGCAGGACATGCTACTTCCTTTCTAGGGATTTGAAAGTTACTAGACGTAGTTCTTTCTTTATTTTTTGCTTTTGTTTTGATGGGAGACTTTTTTTTCACCATTATATTTTAAATTTAATGACACACAATTTTATTTTACATAACTTCAACAACAACAACATTTATTTATATAGCACATTTTCATACAAAAAGTAGCTCAAAGTGCTTTACATAATGAAGAATAGAAAAATAAAAGACACAGTAAGAAAAATCAAATAAGTCAACATTAATTAACATAGAATAAGAGTAAGGTCCAATGGCCAGGGTGGAGAGAAAAAACAAAAAAAACTCCAGACGGCAGGAGAAAAAAATAAAATCTGTAGGGATTCCAGACCATGAGACTGCCCAGTCCACTCTTGGCATTCTACCTCACATAAATGAAACAGTCCTCTTTGGATTTAGGGTTTTCACGGAAGGACTTGATGATGGTCACGTAGACTTCTGGCTTTCAGTCCATCAATGTTGGAGCATCATGATGCTTTGAGTAGGTGGTGGTGGCGCAGGCCGCCACCACAAAGAAACCGGAAAAAGAAACAGAAGAGAGAGTAGGGGTCAGTACGAATTTTAGAGCCACCATGAATAGTTATTATGATGAATTGAACATACAGAGTATCAGGATTAAGTTAAAGTGAAGTTATGAAAAGGCCATGTTAAAGTAATGTGTTTTCAGCAGTTTTTTAAAGTGCTCCACCGTATCAGCCTGGCGAATTCCTATTGGCAGGCTAAACTTAACTTGACTAATGTTTTCATGTTTGGGGATTAATAAAGCATCTCAGAATAAAATCAAGTTCATGCCACTACTGGACACTACTGGACATTCAGTTACATAATGGCCATTATTTCCATTATGTAACTGAATTTTTTATGAATATAAGGATGACCTTGTAAAAATCTTAGACTTGTGGAGAAATCCTCATAATCTTTTGGAATATCATTTTCATGCACTTGAAACCCTTTACTGCTTTTTAACATACCACATTTATAAGAACACAAGAAGCTTGAAAAAAGGAAAGGAACCTTTAAGACAATCAAGTTCACTTAATTAGCTAAAAGCTGAGGTGTCTCAATATTAGGCTACATATACTTTTCAAAGTTGTCAGGGTTCCATATAAAACAAGTAATTCAGGAGCTTGATGTCAGGTTTCTTCCTTTGTACTTATTTTTAATACACTTAGTACTTTTGATGCCATCTGTTGGCAGGAATATGTAACAACCTTGCTGTGTTGGTAGTCTATTGTTTTTTTCTCAGCTGTAGTAATTTTTTAAACCTTTCTTAAAAGTATGTTATATTCAGCTCCTGTACCAACTTTCAATTTTATATTTACTTTTTACATTTCATTGTATTTCAGTTTTGCTTATTTCCATTTTAATTACATATTTTTCATTATGAGGACACATAGCCTTACCTTCTTTCTGTGTACATCCAAAAGTGTTGCTTGAGATACTTTCCTTTAATGTAGTGAAATTCAAGGACCTGAGCCACAGAACAGACAAAATAAAATGTTGTTGCAAATCCATATTAAAGTAAAGTGATTCTCTACTACTCAACTTCCACAGTTTTTGATTTTCAATCATGAAACTGTTCTATATTTACAGTATATTAAAATCTGTGCTTACTTTTATGTTTAATAATACCTTTGAGTAACTAATCTAAAAACATCAATGAGCATTTTTATATCTTTTGCATGAAACATTGTTGAAATTCTTTTCAAAATCACCTTCTGACAACAGTCTTTTGGAATATATTAAACAGAACAGTTTTATTCATTTGCTTCTATGTCCAAGAAGGCAGTGAGCACGGACCTATGCAAGCAGCAACTGGATGAGGCACAACTTCAGCACAGGGAATGCTCATGTGTATTCACAAACACACTAGGCCAATTTGGTGTGAACAATCTGCCTAACAGACTGTGACAGGAAGCCAGTATCCCCAAACAAATCCGTAAAACAATAAAGAGAACATGCAATCTCCATGCACGACGTGCCCTAGCAGGCTAGCAAATGGAGGTCACAGCATTGGAAGAAAAAAAAAATTCTGCCAGTGCCAGTCACGTTGACAGACTTTGCTCTAATAAGGTTTACTATATTGTTTTCTGAATTTTACTGGTGAAAAATATGGGAAATTGTCAAAAAAGGAAAGAAACATAGTATGTTATACAAGAGTCATAGTGTGAAAGCTGCAATATATTTCTTGAAGCTCATTTTGAAATAAATTTCCTGATATTGTCCAGTTGCCTGGAAAATCATACTCTTTAACACATACCAACAATGGAGAGCTAAACACTTTGACATAGTTTGAAACAAAGCCATGGCTACTAGATAACTTGCAAATGTCAAATAATTTGAGATTAGTGAAAAGTATATCCTTGTTTATATTGTAATGAAATGGGCTGAAATTATTTTTGCAGGGTGTCATAATATTTACCTTTAGTATGCCTGTATCTGTCTGTTCATTTGCACACATTTTCTTTTAGACCTGTTGGCTCTGCTTAGGATCACCTATCAAATGCACAATTCATTTAAAGAAGGTAAAGGAACAAATGAATTTGGAAGGATTTGTTAAAAGTCATCAAGGTCATGTTGCATTTTTAGCAGGAGCACAATTTTTTTATCCATCATTGCTCCCTTTATAAACAACAATGAAAAGAAATTAGACAATTTCGTCATTCTGTAGTTTTTTTTTCCTTTTATTGGTTTAAACATCAATGTGGAAATGAATTTTGACTAAAGTTTGATTTGAGATGAACTTAAAAACCATGATTACTCTGATCCACACCTCATTAAGTTATTTCTAATCCCCCACTTTGAAAGCAGTTTTTTATTGATTTTGAAATGCATTTACATGATACTCTTCTTTTTCACCTGCATAAGCTACAGCACACAGTTTTGAATTCTGTTAAGGGTTGAGTGAAACAGTAGACCAGTCCTACACATAATGAAATGTTTTAAATCACTAAATATGGGTGCACTTAGGAAAGGGAAGGAATAGTGTTTTTTACCTTATAAGAAAAAAATAGTTTTCCACTCTTTTTCCTGTTCATGGTATAGGGCTTCTCACCTCCCTTTAGTTACTGACGGACCACTAAAATAGCTTTACAATTAAAGTTGGCCTGACTAAGACGTTGGGAGTCAACTTTGATTTTGCTCTTGTCACAATTCAGATACAAGTGCATTTTAAGTAGTGTTGCTCATTAAAGAGAACAAACAGCATGGCAGAATTTACACAGCAGATCTCTGCATCTGTTTCCAAGATACAGTGGGATTTAGACTATATACAGTATGACTGTACTTACTTCATTCTTGGGTAACTTACATATCATGGCATATAAGAATACTTTTTCAGATAAAAATAATTATTGCAAAATAAAACAAAACAAAAAAAACAAACCTTATCCTGGTTTGCTGAGATCACACACACATACTCATACTCAGTAAGAATGTTGGCAGGTAGAGCATAGCTGTAGAACAATATAAGAAATTCAGTCATTGTTCTTCTACCGTTTCATTCATAGTTTGTTATGTAATATTTACTGAGTTATTTCCAATATTTATGGAAATGTGGTGTTAATCCGTCAGGCCTATAGTTAAGGTTCTACAGGGCGATTGTAATGTATGGAACTAATGTTTTGTGTACATTTGATGCTACTAGGAGGTACATTTTAAAAATTACTATTTACTTCACTTGTATGTGGACAACACTTATATATAGTGTGGCGGAATGCTCGGGCCCAGTCGGGACACCTGGAGGATAGAAGGACCGGGAGAGGAGCAGTTCCTCCCCTAGAACATAAGAAGGCAGCCACCCTGGTGGGGGTTCGGGCCACTGGAATAGAGCTTGGAATCTCAACCTTGTGGTGGACAATGGCCACCGCCAGAGGGTGCATGGATATTTGCTAAACCCTGGACTGCAGCACTTCCACCACATCAGGAAGTGCTGCCAGAATAGGAACCAGGTACACCCGGAGTGCTTCCTGGTGCCCATGCAGCACTTCTACCACACCAAGAAGTGCTGTAGGAAGACCATCAGGGAGCACCTGGAGCACATCAGGGTGCATTATAAAAGGAGCCACCTCACTCCATTCGGGGAGCTTGCAAGTGAAGGAGTGAGGGCGGCAGAGAAGCAGAGAAGAAGGAAAGAAAGGGAGAAGAAAAGACTGTGAGCAATAGTGCTGGTGGGTTGTACACTGTGGGTGCTGTGCAAAGGACTGTGTATTGAAAACGAAAATAAAAGCGTGTGTTTGGACTTCTGTGTGTCCTGGTGTCTGTCTGTAGTTGGGCTGATCTTCCACAATAGGTTATTGATCTAACCTCAAGAGGTTTCTTCAGTTGTGGCATTAATAGATAATATAAGTGAGTCAAAGTTTTGGAATGAAATGACTACTTGCACTAAAATGCAAACAAATATTTTAAAAAGGCTCAACCCTGGTGAGCCTGTATAATTACATTGTAACAAAAAAATCATGTAACAGTTTGTGTATGTCTCTTTTCAGAGAAGAGCTCAGAATCAAAGCTTCTTCATAATGGCCAAACTTAATACCATAAGGGCATCAGGCAGGAAAAGGCGGGTCCAGAAAGACGGACAATAGAAGTGATGTCGGTGATGGAAAGACCGAAAATCTTCCAAAAAATCTTCCATTAGAATACACCGCCAGCCCCTTGTTTAGTGGGCAATTACCATCACCAGAGCCCTTAAGCTGCCTACTATGTGCACACACATGACAACTTAGAATACTTTAAAATTCTTCAGTCACTAACAAGACACTGTTAGCTCTAAACTCAGAAGGTCAAAGTATTAATTTATGTGAATTGGCATGGAATTTAGATATTGTCTTTAGCACTAAGTTTTTCTTTAGCACTCAGATTAATACATTGTCTTAGTGTTCTTCCTCATAAGAAATGTAAGAAAATACTGTAAATTAATTTCCCCAATTTACGGGATACAGAGAAGCAAACTTAATTAGATTGTTTAAAGTGGAATTAATTATTGTAATGCTTTATTCACTTTCTATGTAAATCATTATTTCCAACATCCGCTTAGTTCAAAATGCTGCTATAAAGACCATTACAAGCTAAAAATATGAATCCATAATCTCTGTTGGCTTCTGATTAAACTGAGAGTCAATTTTAAAATGTTCTTTCAATACATAAAACCATAAATGGATGTGGTACCTCTGCACTTAACAACTTATTAATGCATAGATACATTTAATAGTGTACATAGTATGAATGTGAGAATAAGTAAGTTTACCATAGGTTGACCTAAGGCACAGGGTTTTGAACAGCAGCAGATCTCCTGCTAGTATAAGGGATGTCCTATCAATCTCAGCATTTCAATTCTGGCATAAGAAAAATAGCTTTAGCATAGCATAGAGCTGTACAGTTAATTGTGTATTAACTGCAATTACAATTACACCTGCTGTAATATATTAATAAGAGAAAGTTGGGGATTACTGCAGTCCATTTAGTACTTTTCCTCTGTCAGAAACCAAGATTTACCAGTTACAGACTTCTCTAAACAAAAAATGAGTGTTATGATCAAGCACAGACAAATTCACTAAGTGCGTTTATGAATTGGAGAAACTGACATTATATGAGTAATCACAGGTGACTGCGTTCAAAACATTGTTAGGAGTCTGGGCTGCATTTCCTGAAAACATTGTAACGCAAAGAACATTGTAAAATCGATAATAAGATCGATTGTTAATTTACAAGTGGTTCTTAAACTCTATGGTAATTAAGTCCATTGTTTTTTACGTGCTCCCCAACCCACTCATTAATTACTGTGATTCAATGTTTTTGGGAAATGCATCTCAGATCCCTATATTTTTCAAAATGTGCACATTCTCTTAATGTGTTTGCAGCAGTTCCTGAAAATTTGAGAAGTAATGTGGTCCTGACACATCTTTTAAATTTTAATATCCAAATGAGGAGGATTGTCCATAATCTGGAATTATTTTGCTCTCAATAGCAATGATGTTGATCAAAAAAAGCATACATGGCAAACTATTGCAGCACTGCAAGGAAACTTTTATGCAGCACCTAAAGTTTAACCACATATTTCATTATAGAGAGTGCATGAAAGATAAGCTAGCAGCACCAAGTCCCAGTAATGCTACATCAGTGACACATATAACCATTAATTACTTGTTTATACTATAACAAAGGTCTGTACCCAGAAGTCTATTCAAAGCAAACTCTGTATCACAAAGCCTTTGCATCTTATTTGTCAAAAAGTGAGGCTCTGATTAAGACTGTGAGCAGCAAAGGTTTAGAAAACAATCAGGGCAAGAGATATACCATCATCTTTTGCAATTATTTTTGCAATGTTGTGTTGCCTTTACTGTGTTCCAAATTGAAATGGGTTTAAAACAAGTGCTGCATTGTGTAACACAACTACTTGTGGTTAAGTAGGACTATGATAACATGCATGAGCGTAAGGTTTCATAATATTGATGAGGAATTTACATTGAAAAGCATTCTGTTTGCTTTAAATGCTTGTACTTTTTTTTTACAATACTTTCCTCGTGAACAGGGACACAACTGTGCATAAACCATTTCTTACATCAAAGTCATGATTTATAAAACATAAATTAGATGTAGAAGTTGCAGAAAGTTTCAACCATCTGTAAGTCCTATGCAGACTTTATTTTTTTGTTGGCATTTTAGTATTCCTGTCTCAAAGGCAATGAAGTGAACAAAAAATCTCAATTCACTGCACATTTCAATCAGAGTATTTACATGCACATACTTAATTGGGGTAAGTTGAATAACCCAGTAAAGCAGAAACCTGGAGCCTTATTTCTAGAACTTTGCATGGATTCAAGTGTGAAAATATGTGCAGGCCAAAAAAACAGAAAATGTACACACCAAAAAAATCAGATTTATAAAATCTTACGTACAAACATTTTGGTGCATTTCTGTGCTTACCCTTTATAAATCACAAGCACCTTGCAAATGTGTGTTTGTGAACATGTCTCATGTTAATCCTCCTCATTCATATGCAATCACGATGCTGCAGTCATTTATTGGCTGGTAGAACAGCCAATCTCCTGATGCTTCAAAACGGCGGCACCTGCATTCAAGAGTATCTGCCTGTGCTCTGTGATGGAGTGTGCAAGATCATGCGCTTCTTCTCTGCATTTTGGGGGGTCTGAAAAGGCGTAAGGTGCCAGCGTCTGAACGAGTAGCTACTAATACCTGGCATATGTAATGACACAATTGCTGATGCAATGAATAGCATAGAACACTTGAACAACTAAGGGTTCTGCCATTGCAACTACAGGTTCTGATAAGTTATCTTATCAGAAAACCAGTCAGCACACATTGTACAGTACTGTTATGTGTGCCAAAAATAGTTTGCCTCAAAATAAATGAATCATGGGCTGACCAAGGCCATGGAGCTGTGCTGTTTGCCAGTTTCATATTGGCATCATATATGGCATTGGTGTTAATGGAATGTAACACCTTCCAGTGAAAAAGGCAGCTTAATTCTTGCTAGATGCCCTTATTGCAATATGAGTGCAGTAATCTGCTCTGATTAAGTTTGAAAAACTGGATATTCCTGCAAATTTCCTTTTCATGCTGGCAAACACGTGTTATCTTTTAAGTATGCACACCCACACCATACAAAAACTAGATGTCATACCTACTTAGTCAGCTAATGGCTTTCAGCACATAGGGCATGTTGGAATGAAGCTTTTCTGATATATTCCTAACTTGTCAGCCAGAGCTGTGAGAAATGACAACACGTAGGCTATATAAACTGATCGAAAAACAAAAAATTTATTCAGTGTAAATGCGCAGCATTGGCACCCTTAAAAGGGAACTGTTACAATCTGTACATTATAATCAATACTTTTCAGGTTTAAAATGTTTGTCACATTAGCACACATTATAATAATGGCTCAGTGATATAAATTATTATACAATTCATATTATATAATAACTCATACCATCAAGGCATTACTGTAATATACTGTAATTGTATAGTAATATAATAAAGCATACGAGTCATCATTTGGCTGCATTTCCCTACTCTTTCAAGGGTGTTGCCATTTCCCAGATTCTCTGAAATGTGAGCATATGGGTCAGAGTTCTTGTAAATATATGTATTTTTCTCCATCAAGTTTTCTTTTACAAATCCTGTTGTTTGTGTAAGAAGTTGCGTATACAACTGTTAATTTACTGACTGAGATAAAGGTGCCCAAGTGGTTATTCAGAGCTATGTTACAGAAAAAAACATTTATTGTTCCCAAAAGATCCATCCACATGAAGTCTCCAGAAAGAACCTTTATTTATTTAGGTCTGTAACAGGCTCCATATAGTGAATAACCATAGAGTGTAACATATTTTTGAAATACCAACGGGTCTTGCTGCATACATCCAGTAACAAAGACTAAGTCCAAGTTGTGAAGTTACAAATAGAGACAGCACACTCATAAAGGTTTGGGGTGGTAGCCTTGTATACTGCATTGTCTAGATAGCCTTTCCAGACTGATACATTCAAACAAATGAATCGCAATGAGGACAGAAATTCAGGAAATGAGTGGATTTTTATACTGAACTCACATGAAATGAGATACAGAGGGAATGCTGGGAAGACTAAAAAATTCCGGAAATTACGTGGAAACTTGAAGCCGGAAGTGAAGTCATCAGGTGGGGCCAGAAAGAATGCAATTGTTGTTGTGCATGTGGAAGTGACATCATCTGCCAGTCGTCCAAAAGGTACTTTTTATTCTTCCATTTTTCTGTTAAAAAAGAGAGATATTATTGCCTTGTTCCAAATCTGCTTTCTTTGTGATATCGTGCTTTGTTTTTATCGTGTCCTAATTGTGGGTGTGTGACAAGGCTTTCTTAATCTGTTAAAGACTATTTTTTTCTGCATATTAGGGAGTTTTTCAAAGCACAGAGAACCAGCTTGATATGAAAAGAGCCCATTCTAGAATGAAATGGTGCTTGGTCAAGGATTGGCGTGACAAAGAACCATGCAACACAGTAAAAAAACATATTGTGCCATTAAACAACCATTATTTTTAAAAGTGTTTGATGGATTGGCTCCCTCTCCATTCAGTGTTACTTCCAACCTGGTGTTTAGCGCTTGCAGGATAAGAACTGGCTACCCTCAGGGTCATAAGAATGATTTACTGAATGTATCAATGGATATTGTTAAAAGGAGTTTTGATTTCTGATATTTCTATTTTCACACTGCTTCTTTACCCAGCTGTTGGATGAGTAACTACCTCTCATTATTTCCTATACCATAAGTCATGTCATTCTTTGTCAGTCCTTTTAATTGTGTTTTACTGTTACTGCAATACATGCAAATTAAATTTCAGACAAAGGCAATAAAGCTTATATTTTCCTTGATATGAATCAGTCATACTTTGTTTACTGTATATAGTATATTACAAAGTATATATACAAAAAGACACCATATTCAGGTTCAGAAACTAAGCAGACTAAAGTAAATATACCATTAACATTAACTTAAAGGATTTTGCTGTTGCAGAAAACACAGATTTGCCATTTCTTTAAAAACACCTACTGTAAATGTGACTTTATATCCCATTCCGCCTCCACAGAACAGCCAGCATTTGTTTGAGTCATACAGCAATGCCATTTGATATTTTGACATCAATGTGCCCAGTAGATGCAAATTACATCTAAAAAACTAGTTTTCCACTCATCTTAAAGATGCTTGATTCGATTAACCTTTGCTGATCATACAGGCTACCACATTAAAGTGAATTCTCCATTATGTTCCTGAAACCATTCAGTGACATACCTACTAGTCTTTGTAGCTTGGAGCATTACCTTGCTGAACACATCCATCCACAAATGAATACATACAACCATCGTGATGGGGTGCACAGATTCGCCAATCAGTGAAGCTGTTCAGATTTCCTGTAGCTCTGACAAATTGCTTCTTGTTTCAAGGAGCCAAATACAACCCACAAAATCATATCCCTCACCCTTAAATCACCTCTTCCTGACTGTATTTTTGACATTCCACAAAACAGATCCATTAATCAAAGAGGTATATAGAATATAATGGCATTCCTGTCTTCATCAATCACAGGAACTGGGATTCATTAAATCAGACAGTATTTATCCAGTTCTCTAGTGTTTATTTTTCACTGATAAGGTTGAATGGGTCATCAGCTGCTGTCTATCATGTAATGCCAGGAAAGATGAGTTTTGTATTCTGGAATTTCTGTTTCCACACCACTCCTTTACCCATCTGTTAGATGAGTGTCTGTATCTCTTGTTACTTCCTCTAAGTAATGTCAGCCTTTGTCAGCAATTTTAAGCAATGTTCTCTTTCTGTCCACAGGAGCATCATTAAGTCAATGTGTTTTGTGTATTATCCAATTTTGGAGCATTTGTGTATGAAAACTCCAGTTGGTCTGCTGATCCTAATGCAGTACAGGTATATCTCACACCTACTAGCAAGCCACATTTAAACTAGCAGAAGTCTTATCCATTATCCACCGGACTTGCCTCAAACAGTCTGGAGATGCCTGCCTACCTGCTTTAAGCTGCATTGGCTGGACATGCTGTCATTGATTCGGAGGTCAGTTTGGCAGGGGCAGATGTACCTACTAAAGTGTCAACTGATTGTATTTACTTAACATTTTCAAACCTCCCTAATCCACTTTAGGGTCACAGGGGTGGATTCTGTCTTGGAAGCATCAGGGACCAAGCAGGATCCAGGCTTCAACAGACTTTAGTTTATTTACTTACTGTATCAAAATTTTTTTTTCAACCTGGCATGCAAATCACAAGGATTCTATTTCCATGCTGTTACTTTTGGAGTTTGGCAGATTAAGTGACTCTGTTAGGGTCACACAATGAATCAGGGTTGGCAACTAAACTTATAACCTCGTGATTTACAGGCAAATGCTATGAAGCCTGATGTAACTGTTATATAACGGGCAGAGTTAGAGAAATAACTTTTGTGTGACTGGTTAGAAAAAGTTGTCACACGTCTTGAATTTAGTCTATCAGATCTCAGTCTACAGTAGATGTGACAAATAATAGATTCAGTGACAGACTGCATTTATCTGTTCAGAAAAGCAATGACAACAGAAGTCATAGACTAATCCAGATACTACAAAAGCAATGCATAACAAAATCAGATGCACTTACAAAAACAATTCAGATAGCAATGCCTTATAAATTTAAATAATGTAGACAAGCTGCAAAATATGAACTGATTAGTTACTTAATAACTAATGTCATGGACTGCATTTCTTGTTTCAAAAAAGCCGAGAATTTTATGCGGCTGTTTAGAGCATGTGTCCAATAATACAGGCATTCCTTTAGGACAGAAACACTGCTTTTGCTTGCTTGTGGTCATTTTCGAATATCCTTATTTTACTTTTCATGCAGACTTGACATGTTGTTGTCTTTGTTTACAGCTGTGACTTTTTGCCCATTCCGGAAGATAATATGATTTGATTGGTTCTACTTCTTGCAAAAATGATTTAATCTACTAATTGTTAGGGGTTAGATGCCTGCAGATTTTAATTCTATGATTTATAACAATAATAACAAATAGCAGGATAATAATACACCTTCATTGAAGTAGATACATTGATTGTTACTGAAATAAATATATTTTGTCTTCTTTCTGTAACACTATAAATTTGCCTGCAGCAGTGCAGATATTAAGACAGGTTTACCTATAATGTTTCACTTCCTAATCCTGAGCATTCTTGTTATAACATATAGCATAGATGTGTAAATGCAGAATTGTAAGGCCAAGTGCTTAATTAATATATACTGCAGTTACAAAGGAATCCATTTTTGTTGAATCTCCATGACATTCGGTTTCCTTAGCAATTAAACTATCAAGGCCACATACAACATGAATCATACTTATGACTCAATTTAGTTTTTTGGCTAATCAATGTACAAAGTCCTTGTAAAAACATGGATGTACTGCAGCTGGGAATGACGGCTATTTATATTTAAGTCACATAACAATAATTATTCCATTTTGATTCAGTTTTGCTCAAATTCTTCTCCCACATTTCTTCACTCATCGTTGTCTTAGGATTCTCCCTTTGAATTTGTTAAATCTTTGTGTAATTTTCCTCCCCCCCCTCCCCGCCACCTATTTATCTCTCTCTCATAATTGTTTCTTATTTCTTGTGATCACATCCACACCTTCTTGGAACATTTTCTAATATAATTTTTCACTGACAATTTAAGTCAAAATATTTGATTTTCACACAAATTGATTCTTTTTTTCTTGTTTCTCTACATATTTCATCAGGGGTACCTGGTTGGGATGAAGATTGCAGGCAAAAGTGGATACTACTGAGGAAATAGCTGTGGGGGTAAACTACTATTTGGATTGAAGTTTCCCAGGCCTTCAGATAATAGAAAATGAGTATTTTGAGGTTTACAGTATGTGGGCCCCTGCTGTTTTTTAGGGATGGCAGGTTTTCTGGTCCCTTTAAATACGAATGTGAGCTGTGGTATGCAGAAGTACCTAGAGTCACTAGTGGGAGCTTCAGGACAATGAGTCTATCTTGAGTATGAAAATGTTTTTAGGTTTAAATGACTATATGGTCAATATTGTCACATGCTCAGAGTTAGGTAAAATTCTAACTTTCATGAGCTAATGGACATGCAAAACATTGGCACTCTCTAGCATTATGATTAGTATATATAACAACCTTACCTTGTAACTCCTATCTTGAGTTACTTCACCTACTTTGCAGAAGAGAGGTGATGTAGTGTAAGAGCTCAACAGGTGGCAAAAAGAAAAGCCAGAGTTGGGACAGAAAGAGCTTGTGTAGCACTGAACTAGGTCAGTGAGGAGCCTTAACAATATCCCATCTTTTTCTTCTCATTATATTCTTCCAAAAAACTTTTATTTATTTTATTTATTTTTTGATGGCTCAAAGAGCATCTCTTGGCTTCTAAATCTTTCCCAGAAGTAACTGAATTTGAAAATGGATGTACTGACTGATTTTTTAACCATCCTGTCATGCTTTTTTCAAGTCATTTTTCTTGTTTGTGTGCTTAAGCAAAACTGCTTACTTTATTTTGACCATAGCATCTCCAAACTCAATGGTATTCCATTTTAAAAAATGGTTGCATGATGTCTTTCTTTTCTTGACATTTTTTAGTCATTGGCACATCGCATTAAAGCATTAAAGCACAGTGTAAAAAAAAAAAAAAATTGCTTAAATTTTACCATGAAAAATGTTGAAATCAATTTCACTGATGGAGTCAACAGAGCCATAAGGGAGCTAGGAATCCAACATACTAGTGATCCAAAGTACCCATTTGCTGCCCACTGGCAAAAGCGAGACTTTCACAAAAAAGACCTTGGGCATCTGGATGTGTATTTAACATTTGCTGGTTTCTTTTGACACCAGTGTACTGTATTTTCTGGACTATAAAGCCTGGAGACCAGAAGGAGGGGAAATCAGAGTTCATCTTCCAGGTTGCACTGTACCTGACTGTTGAAGTTATTGACACCCCAAAAGGTCACAGTGTAACTTCAGAAACTTTATTCTGTGTCTTGTATAAATCCCCATAAGACTAGCGGCACACTCATTCTTATGAAAGATGTTATACTCAGATTCTGCAATATGCTAGCAGTTCAGGGTACATACAGAAAGACAGGAAGCTGTGCCAAGAGAAACAACCAAGCATATATACCAGCACAAAAAGGCATGTCCTACCTGGAATGACAAAGGAAAATGAACCTCTTTGATGGACCAAATATGCACCAAGAACTTTTGAAAACTGATCAAGAAAGTCTTTCAGTCGATCAGGTTTGTTTGTCTAGTTTATTTCAATGAATAAATGAATCTTGTATTTGAGGATACTGGTACAGACTAAGGAGATGTTCATTTAAAACAGAATGCAGGGGACATTTCTTCACATCTTCACACAGAAGATTCTGGAAATCTCAAATAAACTCCAGAGTCAATAAAGCAGTGACTCTAACTTTAAAACAAACCATCTCTGTAGCACTGTAGGATAATTTAATCGTCAGGTAATCATATGAATATTGCATGCCAGTGAACCTTTGTCACATGTAAAAATGACCTATGTTCTTAAATGAAGATGTCAATAAATTCTTAAAAAAATGCTTTGACTAATACTTAATTACTAGCAAAATGTTTATCTGAAGAACTGAAGATACAGTTAAGTGGATTTTTAAAAAGTGGGCTTAAAATGTTTCACAAAATGCAAAGAATAATAAAAAATTCTGCAGCATGTAAACACATTGTATAAATTAGTATGATATCTTTGTTTGGCACACTCTCAATAAAATAATTGAATTAAGTGATAATTAACTGTATTAAGTTACTTTTTAAAAATACTATGCAAGTTCTCATTAAATCCCAAAGATGTGTGAAACAGTCTTTTTTCTTTGCTCATTAACTATACAAGAAAAGGCTTTTATACTGCTAGATTTTAATTGTGTAAAGCTGTACCAAAAAACTTAAAAACTACTTTAATACTTCATCAAAGATTCATTATAAGCACATGGAATTACAATTTGAGAATATAATGGCCAAGTGCATTAAAATAAATTTCTAGGTTTTATAATTAACTTGCAGGTTTACCTGGGGTGGAATAACGTGTAGAAGTGCTCACTATATACATTATTCAGGGGGAGCCCTGTTTAAACCCACAATGAAGAGCAACTTTGAATGCCTGCGCCAAGTCCCAAAAATCCTTCCTACAGGCACTTCCCTAATAAAGTGTAGGTGCAGTCACTAAATAAAGTTCTCCCCAGGGAAAAACTTAAATTTTAAGCATAGTTTATGGTCTTCCCGTGTAAAAATGTGGAACCTGTACAAAATTAGGCAGAAATAGGTTTAGCAGTGTGAATTTATATACCAGTCAAACACAAAAAATATTACATGAGAAGGACAGTAAACAAAGAAACCCAATAGAAATGTAGCCTTTTTAAGTAATGAAATCAGTAAGGATTAGATTCTTAAGAAACTGCTTTGTATTCAGATTTATGTTTGGAAGATATGGCCTGTAGTACTACGGTGTTGTACCATGTTAGCCATGTGGTGACAAGTTAAGCAAAATGACACCTTTTATGATCTTGCCTGAAGAAGGAGCCTGAGTTGCATCAAAAGCTTGCATATTGTAATCTTTCCAGTTAGCCAATAAAAGGTATCATTTTGCTGAACTTCTCACCACGAAGATATTTCCAAAAATCTAATTAAAGAAGGTTAAAGTTACTTTAAATTAGGAACACACTAAGCTTTTTTATAGCTATCTATCCATTTATGGAAGCCAGTAATCCTATTTTGTTGTTGTGGGAAGGTAGAGCTTATTCCTGGCTGAACTTGGAGTAACACAGTATCCAACACTGGATGGACGTCAGCGCATTGCTGGGCACACACACCAAACTAGCTAATACTCAGCCAATTCAGAGTTAACAGATAATCTGACAAATGCTTTAGAGCAGTGCTTCACAAATTCCGTCCTGGGAACCCTGTGTGGCTGCAGGTTTTTCTTCCAATCAGTATCATAATCACAATCCTAACTTATTTCATTACCTGGTCTTTTTTTTACTTTTCTCTTATTCTGCATCCAGAAAAGCACAACAATGTGATTTATACATTTGTAAGACTTTTAGAAACATTAACATTTTTGTTTTAAATCCTTAACTCCCTTCTGTTGTCCTATTAATTTGCCTTTTTCTGTGTAGTTTGCTCTGTTAATTGCATCCTTACTGTATATCTAGTATGGTACCCTGGAACTGACTGTGATAAGAGGTCCATAGCAAAGTGAACTTTTAAATAAATAATCGATTCCTAGGGTTGATTGGGGTGCCTGGCTGATCACGCATTCATATGCAAATGTGAATGGGTTAGTCAGGTGCCTCATTCACACCTTGGATTCAGTGGAGGACAACACTTGAGCCTAATCAGGCAGGATATAAGGGAACCTTCATGGAAGAGAAGAGGAGAAAAAAAAAACAACAACAACAACAACAGAGAACAAATCAAGGTAGAGAACCATGAGGATGCAGTATCAAGTGACTAAGTATAAAGCAACCACCTGTAAATGGTTTAAACGGGCATCTCTCGGGACTTCCCTACACATTTACATTTAATCATAACAATAAACGCTGAGCAGTGATCAAAAATCAGTCATAACAAATACTGCAAGTAAGGCTGTAAGCTACCTACTTCTGTTCCAGAAACAGCTTAAATATAACTAATATCTATTTGTTTTCCTAAATATCAATTGCATTTGTGATGGCTGCATAATTAATTTCTATAATACTCAACCTCTGATCTTGCTTTTTCTCTTAAAATTGCATATTACTTAAACTGCACAACAAAAATATATTTGATTAAATGAAAAATACTAATTTCATCCAGCCATCCATTATCCAACCCTTACACAGGGTCATGAGGGTCTACTAATTTATTATGTCCATTATTATTAAAATTTTGAGCAGAAAAAATGTTGATTACAAAAAAATCAAGTTTATAACTAGCATAGTAAGGTCATATTTTTGTGTATGGTTACTCATAACATAACATGCATATAATCTCTAAGCTGAACAAAATTTCCTGACATTTAAAAAGGAATCATCTTTGGTACAAAGTTGCATAATAATAAAATAAGGCTAGAATACTGACATCTGAATCATATTCAAACAGGAAAAAGATATGTGAAAAGAAAACAATTGCATTCTTCTTAATTTTCTCTTCAGTCTCTGAAAAATGACATTTAGAAGGATGATGTTAAATCACCGAGAGAGCCAACATGGGAAATCCTGGGCACCTGGATAGATTAGGTTAGGTTAGTGACGCTTGTATATTCACATAAATTTAAGAAAAATTATTAAAAATGAGATTTCATAAAGCTCATCTTGGTACTCTCCCTACGTATGTTCCCATCCTAACAACATTCTGTGGTCATTTACAACAATATTAATAAAGAAGAGTGAATTACTGGTCATTTAATTTAATTGTTTAGTTGGGTAGCAAAGTTTTGGACACAAATAGGAATCGTTCCTATAGGTCAGAATGTGTTTTTGGTGTTTGGGTCTGTTGGACAGTAAATGTTGTACATTTGTGTTGTGAGCCTGTGATTCATAAACAAATCAATACTAATTATTTTTATGCAAAGAATTCTCTTTTAGTTTTAAAGTAAAGTGCCAGTAAGACATTGCTGCAACATTTTACTTTTATGTAGCAAGCATCGTCCTGAAAATAATTATCTTGGTCCTTGTGACCTGTTGACCTCACAAGTACTTTTGACACTGAAGAGTACAATGCCTTCTTGAAAAGTCTAAAGAGTTAGTCTGGTTTGACAGCATCCTGCTGTACCTCTAACTGCATGCAGTGTGTTGCCTTAAGTGCTAAATTCCACTCTCAACAGCCTCTCAGCTGTGGCATCCCTTGAGATGGTTGACTTCCTTTTAACATCTACATGATGGACTGCTGCTGGGTTATCTAATTTGCCATTTTGACTTAATGATCCTCGCCTACTCTAACAGCACTCAGCTCTACGCACAAATATTATGAAGGAAAATCCACCATGAAAGAGCTAACCACCTTTGTCATTGCTATCTAATTTTAAGTGCTCTTTTACTCGGGCCTTTCTGGTCTGGAAACAATGGACAAGTGGTCAATCATTATCTGAAAAATTAACACACAGTAACTTAGACAGGTTTTTTGTGAAGAATCTTCCCCTTTTTTTTAAGCTTGATTGCTTTCACTCTTCACTATGGAAAATTATTCCCGCCTCTCAGAATTTTTTAATGTTTAACAATTACATTGCATTGTAGTGCAGGTGTATTGTGTTGTTCAACAAAGGTATTACTTTCTTAGACCTGAAAATATTGCTCATGTGTGGCCTTTTCTTTTCTACAGACAAACAAAAAGCGATTTTGCAGAAGTATAAATCTATATAGAATGTATCTGTTTCATGTTATACATAATATTTTGAAAGAGGCCAGAAGTAATTTCTAGATTGGTCCCTTTGTTAGTGTTTGTGTGGGTTGACTGGTATTAGTATGTGTGCATGACTAAATCTAGTGATAAAATGGCAGACCTTCCAGGATCCATGCCTCAGACATGGGCCTGTATATTTTTCAGTGGCATCATATGTACATGTACTTCTGCCCTATGGGGAAAAAAAACTACAAAGCTAGCAGTAAAATGTATATAATGATGATAAAATGTAAATCTTAGATTACAACTTTGTCACATAATAACATGTTGTAGTAAATTTATAACATGTTTTTCAGAAACAGGAATCCTTTTACCTAACCTATTTCAGGTGCCTATAATTATCTATGAACATATAACAAAAAAACCAAAAAACTACAGCTTCATAAAATATGCACAGTGTACAATATACTGCTCTTTATTGGGTCTTTATTTTTTACTACAATGGCCGTATCAGGTGAAAAGTGTTAAACAATTATAAGCAGGTTGCCATGCCATTGCTGAACACACTCACTGTCCCACCATGCCTGTATATACAGTAGTTGGTAGCAAGAGCGGCATTTGGGGGTAGTAAGTGGGGCCCCGCTTTTGAGGTCCGTGGATTTGTCAAGTTATGTTCTCCAGTTATATTTTGTTAAAGTCCAAGTGTTATCTTGTAAAAATTTAGCTGAGAACTGTAATGAGAAAATTCAGTGTATATTAACATTATTTTTATGAAATTCATGTGCAAGTTTACACAGTCCAAACATACCGGTAAAATCATTTGACATAACTGGCCCTGTATGGACTTGGTCACTCCTAGTCCCCACACACCCCTAATGCCGCCTCTGGTTGCTAGTCAAAAATACTATAGTGTTATTTTTATCGAAGCTTGTCTAAGAGAGAACTCAGTGAGAGGTGCAGCTTCTTCAGGTGATCATCCACCCTTCCATTTTTTAAGCTGCAGAAAAAAATCCATCTGAAAAAATATACACTGCACAATTTTCCATTTTCATCATAGCTTGCCAAAAACTTTTCACCCTAGTATAGCAGACCACCTATACCCAGCAAGCCATTTACCAAACCATTTACCAGAGGTCCACATGATCATCATCATCTTATTTTTCCACATGAAGCCTGACAATCATGAGGACTAATTGAGATCATTTATGTTAGGTAGAATGCCTACTGAAGGCTGGACGATCTTGTGGCCTTAGAACCCCTGCAGATTTTGTTTGTTTTTTTTCTCCAGCCCTCTGGAGTTTTTTTTGTTTGTTTGTTTTTTCTGTCCTCCCTGGCCATTGGACCTTGCTTTATTCTTTGTTAATTAGTATTGCTTAATTTTTATATTTTTTCTTTTTTCATCTTATAAAGTACTTTGAGCTACATCATTTGTATGAAAATATGCTGTATAAATAAATGTTGTTGTTGTTCATACTGCTATGTTGTATGATGTAAAATATTCCTGCACAAATATAAACGTATGGTGTATTTTATTAACACTGTTCATGTTGTAAGCGTATGGGTTATTTAAAGAATTAAAATAAACTTAAAATAAACTTCTGAGGGAACTGCAGGTCTGACATTATGTTCAGCAACACAGGAGCACCGCAGGGTACTATACTTTCTCCGGTCCTTATCAGCCTATATACATCAGACTTTCTATGCTACTCGGAGTCCTGCCACGTGCAAAAGTTCACTGACGACACTGCTATCATGGGCTGCATCAGGAGTGAACAGGAGGAGTGGTACAGGAACCTAATCAAGGACTTTGTTAAATGGTGCAACTCAAGTCACCTACAACTGAACACCAGCAAAACCAATGAGCTGGTGGTGGATTTTAGGAGATCCAGGCCCCTCCTGGACCCCGTGATTATTAGAGGTGACTGTGTACAGAGGGTGAAGACCTATAAATACCTGGGAGTGCAGCTGGATGATAAATTGGACTAGACTGCCAATACTGATGCTTTGTGCAAAACAGTACAGAGCCGACTATACTTCCTTAGAAGACTAGCGTCCTTCAACATCTGCAATAAGATGCTGCAGATGTTCTATCAGACGGATGTGGCGAAAGTGCCCTCTTCTACGCAATGGTGTGCTGGGGGGGCAGCATAAAGAAGTAGGACGCCTCACACCTAGACAAACTAGTGAGGAAGGCAGGCGCTATTGTAGGTATGGAGCTGGACAGTTTGACATCCGTGGCAGAGCGATGGGTGCTGAGCAGGTTCCTGTCAATCATGGAGAATCCACTGCGTCCACTGAACAGTATCATCTTCAGACAGAGGAGCAGCTTCAGCAACAGATTGCTGTCACTGTCCTGCTCCACTGACAGACTAAGGAGATTGTTCATCCCCCACACTATGTGACTCTTCAATTCCACCCCTGGGGGGTTGGTAAACTTTAACATTATACAAAGTTATTTTATTTTTTATCTGCATTTTTATCACTCTTTAATTTAATATTGTTTTTTATCAGTATGCTGCTGCTGGAGTATGTGAATTTCCCCTTGGGATTAATAAAGTATTTCTCTATCTATTTTTCTATCTATCTATCTATGGATTGTTTTTATGAATGGAAAGATGGAAGATCTGCTTTTATGCCACTGTCCACATTGATGCCTACAGTACACATTGTATCAGTATAAGCTACATTGGAAACATACACTGGCTTGTAAATATAATCTACAAGAATAAAAAGACCTTTGCTTGATTGACAATTAAAATTTGGTTCCTGCAGTGGATAGCAGTACTAACTCATAGATCTGGAAGCCTAGGTTTAATCTCAGCCTGACATCTAAATTGTTTCATAGTTTATCCATCCTGAGGTTGAGGTTCAGTTTTATTATTTTTTTATAGTTCAAAACCCAAACCTGTTTTTACTAAATGTGGAAATAAAAACACAAAAAAGCTGAAGAGAATATTCAGAAATACTAAAGTTGATTTGATACCTGTTTATTGATGTCAACAGATATTTTTACAGTAGTGTGTATATAAAATGTTCATTTAAATACAATGTAGATGTTGCAAGAGTGCCAATCTGTTTATATGTGCATCCACAGAATTACTGGCGAACAGGCAATATGCATGGAGATTTTGATAAATATTGGATATCAACCAGTAACAGAGTCATCTTTTTTAATGTGCTGCAGTCAGATGTCTTTCATTGGCTACCATACTATCTCATCTTAAGGGATGTAAATTGAAGAAAACTATATGAACAAAAATATAGAAGTGTCTGTGCCTGTATATTTTTGTTTAATGTTTTTAGTTTTATTTTGACTTATATTTACCAAACAAATAGCCTGTATTTAGTATTTTGTTGTATACTTCATGTATACAGATGTCTGTCTAAATGAGCACTGATCTTATCTTTATGTTTCTACAAAAGACTGACACATACAAATTAGTGTGTTTTGATGTCCTTTATTAAGGCTACAATTAAATTAGACAGCTCTTTTGTAATCTAACAACATTTTGCCATGGAAAAGAAAAAGGATGTGCTCAGTTTGCTTTCACATTGCAGTATGTTATTATCAATGCAAATGTTTTATATGTTGTACAAATGGTTCAAAATGTGAGTTTATGGAGAGACAAAAAGTGATGAGTTCCTAAGAAAGAGCAATGATCCTTACTTTAATATGTAAGCATACAGGGTTGCAGTGTGGATAACACAGAAGCATTAGATTTAAAATCGGAATTGTCAGCATCCTAAACACGAACCTCAAGTTTGCATGTGTTAATTGCCTTATAGCAAACCTGGGTACAGAAAAAAAGACTTGAGATTGTTTAACATTTGAGATGTGTAACAAGACGTTTGGTTAAAAAGGAAACGTCAATTATACAGTAGGTATTATTTTTCTGTTAATTTGGACTTTAGTCAGGTGTTCAGTCGACCTTTCACTCTCATATTGTCTCAATAGGGGTAAATAAGGATTTGTGCAAATATGTAATGGTCTATAAATCCATCAAGGAAACGAGCAAATGAAAACCAAAATATGTTAAAAACAATTCAAAATAATTAAATTTATTGAACTGTATGTTTTTGACAATGATCTTGAGAGCAAAACTTTGCAAGTGTATTATACCATTTAAGACTTGAACAGAAACCAGTGTTTAAAATGAATACCTAAATAACACATTATGTTACCAAATGTAACTTGAAAGTTCATAGTTATTTTTATAGCTTTTATTGCATCTGAAAGAAGTTTTAGAGGGCTTCTGAAGTTTATCAATAAATCACACCCTCGACTATGGATTTTCTCGACACGTGAACAATTAACACATAAAGGCTCAACTATTTTTATGATAACAGCATCTGTAAACTAATTTTCAAATTTTCAGTATGCAAGCAGATGTCAGATTTAATAATGAATATAATTTAATACACAGTTTGAAAAATAAATAATTATACAACTTAATATTCCCGGGTTCTTCCTGCGTGGAGTTTGCATGTTCTCCCCGTGTCTGCGTGGGTTTCCTCCGGTTTCCTCCCACAGTCCAAAGACATGCAGGTTAGGTGGACTGGCGATTTTAAATTAACCCTAGTGTGTGCTTGGTGTGTGGGTGTGTTTGTGTGTGTCCTGTGGTGGGTTGGCACCCTGCCCGGGATTGGTTCCTGCCTTGTGCCCTTTGTTGGCTGGGATTGGCTCCAGCAGACCCCCGTGACCCTGTGTTCGGATTCAGCGGGAGGAAAATGGATGGATGGATACTTAATATAAGTAAATGCATTGTTTTAATAATAATAATAATAACTTTATTTGCATACCACCTTTCCCATGCTCAAAGCTCTTTATACATATTCATAATGGCACAACAGCAGTAGAAAAACAGAAAACGTTGAATAAATTACAACTGTAATTACTGTATTAAAGCATTGAATGGGTTTCAAGGAATCCTCCAACCTCAGTATCTCCAAGCATGTTTGTGTGCTTTTTCTTCCCTAAATAGGGAAGGCTTCTCCTGCATTTCATTGTCTCAGTGCTCCGCTATTAAGTACTTAATGGAGCCTTTTTTTAGAATATTTTGGCCTTTTGTATCATCACTTTCTCATTTTGTACAGTTCTTGCTTGGGCATGATCCTTCAAGCTTGGACTAGAAGCACTCTAGCATTTATTTCCAAGTATTGGGCATTTCACCCACAAACACATGCAAATAAAATGTTGTTATAAATACATATTTACCACCTTATACTTTGCATACTTTTATATACGTGCCATTTGTACTCAAGTTCTAATGAGATTTAGGTTTGGAGGGACAGTAACAAAATAAAGACCTCTCTAGTGCTAATACATGTAAGTCAGTATTCACTTGCTAGCTGCAATGCTGTTTTATTGCTAGTGTTTATTATTTCTACATGCATTCTGTAAAATTCTTCCTTATTTAAAAGGTTTTAGAAATCGTTTTAAGTGGCGTATAATTTTTATCAGTTGTTTAATATGTGTGGGAGTGCATGAATATCATATATGTTCACACTAAATTAAAGACTAAACTGCAATGTTTGAAATGTTTTCATTTTTAAACTTTATCGGAAAATATTCTGTCCTGATTAAGTAATTTGTATTCATTGTATATTGCCTTAAGTTTTTCATTTGAATCTTTGTCATTAAGGTTTATACTTATTACGTACAAGAACAAAATATATGAAACACCTGCATAAATTGTCTTAACAGAATATTACAATGATACATGTCTAAAGAAAAGTTTCAAGATGACTTTGCATAAATATTTCCTCTGTCACTGTAGATGAGGAGTGAGACACCATTCTTCAATGATAAATTCCATAATTTGCTAATTTTATAATAGTGGTAAAAATTGCTGTCACTAATGCATTTCCAGAATTGACAATAATCAAGAAATTTAGTTAAGATTGGATGACTGGGGTACCCATGGATCCACTTTGCTTTTTCATAGTCTTTAATCCATCCATTTATCAATCCTGTCCCATCTCTCTGGAAGACTACTCTACATCAGCACTGAATTACTATAAGATGAATGTAGTCATGACACTAAGCATGATAGGAATGTTAATTCTTTAATTATTTCAATGACCTTACTTGTGTAGAAGCATTTGCTTTTAATGTAAATTAAAATATTAAATATATATATATACTATTTTTTACTAAAATGTGTATACCATTTGTATGACTTTATCTGCCAGTTTCATTTCATATTCTTATTTTACCAATATGTATACTAGATAAATGTTACAAACATCTTCATGGCATGTACCACAGTGTTAGCGTTAATGTATTAAAATCTATAGCATCTTACATTAGTTTTCATTACATTAGAAATCCATTCTTATATTCACTTCCCATTATAATCTCCTTTTTGTACACTAATTATATTTTTTTGTACTAAACACTGGCTTATTACGTACCTTTGTGAGTTTTTCTTTCAACAGCATTACTAGAAGTACAAAAGTATGGAATTTTCAGCATTATAGAAAAACAGTAGTATCCATGTGGGAATTTGTAGATATTGTGCACCCTGGCACAAGTCTTTTATGTTATTATTCATTTACAGTAAATGTACTTCAACTACTTCTGTACACCAGTATAATTTAGATGTTACTTTAGGAAAGGCCACACGAACCTACTTCATTGTTTGCCTTCTTATGCACATCTGCATTGTAATAGATTTTACAAAAAAGATTTGTTTAATTCATCCATCCATCCATTATCCAAACCGCTATATCCTAACTACAGGGTCACGGGGGTCTGCTGGGGCCAATCCCAGCCATCACAGGGCGCAAGGCAGGAAACAAACCCCGGGCAGGGCGCTAGCCCACCACAGAGATTTGTTTAACGTTCAAGCAAAATTTATCTACACAGCTCATTTTAAAGTATATCCTCAGCTAGAACTATTCAACTAATGTTTTATTAATAAAGAAATTCTTTAGGCACCTGTAATATTTATTCAGTGCAGCTGTTTCCTTCTGAAAGTATGCAGGACAAAATTATCCTCAGAGAAAACGGGAACATGAGTACAGTGTTCTATTAACCAGCCTACTGTCACAATGTAAATGGGAGTTTGAAAAACACAAAATGACAAACATGAAATTCTTATCAGTAGTTGGTGTGGTTTTCTTACTGTTTTAATTTACTAAATATACTGTAGAAAATATCTCTCTCTCTTTCTCTTTTAAAACAGACAGATAAGATATGTATGTACAGTATATCCATGCAGTATATATACTAGCTCATTTACTCGACATTGGATGAGAAAGTAAAAAGGAGGTAAGGTAACAAAGTAATAAAAAATTTTATTTTATCAGACATTATTACCAATAACATTTTTTCATTTACCACATAAAGCATTGTTGAGGAAAATGCTTGATTAAAGAATAATTAAATGTAATAGGCAGGTATTGAACCCAGATTCTTAGTTGAAAGACAAGTGTGCTAATCATCACGCCATGTGTGATGCTGCCCCTCTTTTGAGAGATTACACTGTATATTGTAGTAATTTATACCACTTGTTATTTTGAAATTGTAGCACTGTTTCCCAGCTTTCAAAAAGTATTATTTCATACTTGTTAACTTCACTGTACCACATTACCTAGAACTTTTCTTTCTTAACTTCACTATAAATTTAAAAATGAAGGTATTCAGAGTATAACTAATCTATGATCCTAGATCTTTATGAGATTCGAGTCAGTTGTGATGTAAAACTGAGTGCCGGTGTACCAAATTTCAAGTCTCTGATTAAAAAATAAAGCTGGGCACCAAAGAACACAAACAGAAATTGTGCTTCGCATAATGTATTTAGTAATGGTGACACTGAGACTAACAGATTTGTTACCCTTGTAAATGACCCCCAAGACCACTAGAGAACATTATGGGTTAGACTCACAGGAGTACTAGAGCGAACGGACAGTCTGGCATTTCATTTGTCACACTCTATAATATAAAGAACCTGTCACTGGGAGGAGTTCCTCAGGATTACCAACATGTTTTTAAATATTAGCTAAGTAATCCATAAAAATGTATAATTACACATCAGAGTTCCTAAACCAGAGCTTAAAAGGCACTTTCTGCCAGCACACAGGAATTTTATAACTGGTGATGAAGACTCAATATGTGGAAGGCAGGAAAGTAGGCCAGAGGTGTGGAGGGAAAAGATTAAAACCTTGTCAAGAACAAAGGAAAAGGATAATGGTAAGCACTAGGTTTGGGTATCAGCACAAATGTCCCAATTCGATTCAATTTCGATTCGCAGTGTCCTTATACGATTTAATATCTATTTTATCTTGATTGAATTTATGTTCACTGATATGTTTGCAGTGCTGACTTTTTTAGAGAATACTTAACCATGCATAGAGATCATTAATATAATGTGAGAAATTTCAGTAACACTTTATTTGAAGAGTGTCTGCATAGTGAATTCATAACATATGCATAATGATGAAATGACATTTAGAAACAAATACTTGATTAGTAATGAACAGTTAACATCAGTACTTGCAAGATGTGGAACAAAATATATATAAAAAACTTTTTCACAACACTGCCCTCATTCAAAATTCACCATAATTTAACTAACATATGTATCCCCACATCAGAGTCCACAAATATTACGGGGGCTCCTTGTTTTAAAGCAATGCAATGGCATCTGCTTTATAAAACATCTATATAATCTTGTGAATAATATAAAATAATCAAATACTGTATTGCTTTTTAAATAATAAGTATATTATTATTCAGTAACCAGTTCAAGTGTTATGAATTTCCATGTAGACATATTTCAGCTTAACTGTTTGCCAAAATTATTCCCCTATTGGACTTTTAAAATAATCATGAATAAGGTAAAATTAAAGATACAATGGAAAGACTGGTGTGTCTGCATAATTCTACAAGTTACACATATCTTCAGTTGGCCACGTGTTGTAGTCACGTTAATCCATCTCACAGTTCCTCCTTAGACAAAAAGGAAGCGTTTTAAAATGAGGATTTAGAGCTGATGCTTGTTGAGTGGCAATGGATGAATGGAACATAAAAGACAAAGAACGAGACATTGTGACTGTCAATGATGCAGTACAGGTTATGGTGCTAATTCACGTTGGCTGCTTTCTGCACACTCACTATGGTAATGCAAGCTGCTCTGAAAATTCCAGCAATTACCCACTCCCTTGGCATGGATGTGGCATGTTGAAAACCTTTTCCACAGTAGCACTACAGCTAGCCATGTGCTTAAATAGAAAGCAACATTCATTAGACTTGCCAACACACAAACATATGATTGATACGGTCACGTGATGGAACAGCGGATTGGAAATGCTAGAAAGGTTTTTGGAACAACAACCAGCCATCTTAACAGCTATACATATATGCAGCGAGGATGTGACTGGCATACAGCACCCTTGTCTGCAACACATCCACCACAGGTGCCCAGTTGTTTTTAATGTAGTGATATGTGATTGTCATGTAGGAATTTTCTGCCCTGGATGTACAGCTCTTGCAAGTTAGGGATACTCTCTCTGTTGCCCTGAGAGATTTGGCGATGCTTTGCTTAAGATCTTCATAAAACCCAGGTACACTAACTTTTGGTTGGTTTAGCATACTGCAGTTACAAAGCCTGTATCATTTGTCAAAAGTCCTTGTTTTCAACAATGGTGTAGGTTCTCTTATCTTTACAAATAAAAACTGTTATAGAGTATTATATTTTAGGCATGGTGCGAATTAAATGGAAGCTAGGAGCTAAACACCATCTTTAGTGTACATTTAGGCTCTACTTGTTTGCATGTTGACTGAGATTACATTTATAAATGACGGTGGGATAAATGATTTTTCAAATTTGTTGTGTTACAACAGTACTTAATTTCTGAGTTGTGCAGCTTAAATATGGCTTGGCTTTTACCCCGCTGTTCTTTACTGATGCACTGTTTGCACTGTTTATGCAAAGTTTGTAAATGTCTAACAAATGTAGCAAACATATTATTAATATGACAAAATCCAGATTCATTAAAATAATGTCCTATATTGGATACCAACTGGCAGAGCCCTATTCTTATTTATTACTCCATATTCATTACTTATATACAAAAATTACTTTTGCCATTGTTGTAAGCCATATGATTGACCAAAGCTGAGAATATTTGTGACATACCTTCCTTTCCCAGTTTTGTAGCTAACAATTACTTTGATTCACATTGTTTAAAAATTGACAGAGAAGGATAAAGCTAAGTAAAGTGAACTAAATAACCATGTCATATTGTTATTGTTCTTTTATTTTCTACCCTCAGGAGTTTATGTACAGTGTGAGAACAGAAAATAAAAGAGTATTATCCTTGTGGCATTCTGTCTTGTCTCTTTTCTGAAAGTATTTTATAACTAATATAAGTGCTCCCTGTCTACTATCTTACACTATATTCTTTGTAAACCATACAGAAGTTACCAATGAATTAACCATATTCTAGTATTCATCGTGAAATTATATTTTTACATGTCAATATTATTAATATCTTTCTTAGTTAATTAATTACTGAGACTGATAATAAAAGGTGCTGGAAACGAACATGGTCAGTTAAGCAGCAATCTAAAGGTTTCTTTGATATGCAAGTGACACTTGTCCAAAGAGAGTCATATAATTAATGGCCAAATAATGATAACCAGACCTAACTAAAGCTAAATCTTATGTTGTCAATAACATCTTTTAAACTTCATCTTTAAAGTACCAGTAATTTTAAAAACAGGTAACATACACTACATAAGTATTTATTTTATTGTATCTGCCTTTCAGGACAAATGAATGATTCCAATAAAGTATATCAGCTAGTTATTTTAAAGTGGAGAATGATGGAGAAAAATGTTTTCACCAAGTATGTGAAATGTGATCCCTTTTTGCACTTGGCATTTCCATTTTCTGTCAGTTTTTTAAAGCACAGTTGTTCTTGCCTTGCATTGCTATGATCCCTTGCCAACACAAGGTGGATCAATGACAGATGACTTTATTTTATCTGCAGATTTTACACACCCCTGCTGAATTTGGGAAAGAGTCAGTTTATCAGCCATCAGGTTCATTGAATCATGTTGTGCAAAGCTTTCAAATCCCCTCTCCCCACTTCCACTCTCCACCCAGGTAGTGCCAATTAGCAACCATTCTGTGCCACCCAGGCTCAAGCTGATAGGAACTGTTTGACACAATGCCTATCGGCCACTGAGCATTCACTTTCCTGCTGTTGTTTGGTCAATAATTTCAATTATTTACCATTCAGAATTCACGGCTTCCCTTACATTGAACTGAGTACCTAGGCTGGTGTCCATGTGGTTTCGAACTACTGGCCCAGGTAATCTCACCTGACATTCACAGCTAGAGTTAAATATTTTCTATGAATAGCCTTGTTTCCTTATCTTTAAATTTTAGAGCCAAGTAAAGTAAGCAGTATCAATTACTCAAAATATAAGAATGAGTACAGACTTCTGACACGATAAGTTTATGTGTGTGCAAATATATATTGTGAAATGATCAGCCTTGACACAATAAAAAGGTTTGGGGCAGCCACCCGTGTACTTGAACCTGGCTGCAAAAGACAAATTTTGAGCACAAATGAATACAGAGTTGAGTGCAAAATAGAACTGATCAATGGAGGGAAGATGGTTGGTATTTTAGGTCTTGTCAGCGTAAGTGACATCGTTAGGGTCGAAACGGAAGTTATGTTGTCAGAGCTGGAACCAGAAGTGGCATCGTTGGGCCAGGACAGGAAGTGATGTCTTCAGACTCAGACAGGTTTTCCCATGTTTGGTCTGCAGGGATAAAAGAGGAATGTTTAGTGCACCCTGCCACCCCTGGCCTAACATGGAATTACCTTCTCCTGGTGTGACATGGCCACCCCCTCACCCCAGGGGTTGTGACACAGAGAAATAGCTTACAGGTCACCCCAGTGGTAAATGACCGAAAATTTATACGGCTGTAGATCTAAAAACAACCTTGTGACCCGTGGGTTTGACTCATTATATAAGGTGCATGGTCCGTTACCAGGGTGAACTTAGAGCCTTAGAGGTAATATCTATGCTGAGTGATCACTCATTTAACTGCTAGCACCTCCTGCTCCATGGCTGCATATATTGTTTCCCTTCTCCAGCAGTTTCCGACTAAGGTACATGACAGGGTGTTCAACTCCATCGACACTTTGGCTCAGCACGGCTCCAAGACCGTATGGAGGATAAAAAGTAAGGAAAATTTAGGAGTTTTCAATACTGGAGCTGACACAAGGGCCTGCTTTAAGTCACACAACTGCATTTCCAATTTAGACAGACTCTGGCCTCTTTTTAAAGGAAGCAGAGGTATGATGACTCCCTTAAATTTACAAAAAATGCGGTTTTGTAAGAGGATTGGAGACAACCTCAAGGGGTGTGTTTTCCTTCAGTGCTGTCACGGTGACTGGAGATGACGTATTAGCCTAGAAGCTGAACTCCATCTCTCTTTCAGCTGTACACACAGCGTGGACTTAGCCAAGGACACCGTCTCAGCATCCATTACTAGGCCCAATGAATGTTTAGGGGTGGTGACTATTACACTGCTTTTAATGTCTGACCAGTCTCGACCGAGTATCACTGGGAACAGAGGGGTTTTTAATTACTGCTAGCACCAGTCTTTTTACCGTCTCCCTATAACCTGATATAACAAGAAGTGGACTTATACTAGTGAACGTCCCCATGTACACAGGTTAGTTTAAGCCATTGTCACAGCCACAGCAAATGGCAGGCAACAACTGAAATGTTAATACCTATATCAAATAAGGCTGGAGTTTTAAATCCATTCAATATTACCACCCCTGAATATGAGAAGGCCAGAGGATTAGCAAGAGCACACCATCCCTCTCTCTCTGTCTCCCCCCAAACCCCTTTGCCACTGTATGGAAATTGCAGCCGTGCGTCAGGAGGTCCCATAGTTTGTCCCGCAATGTGGCAACAGGGCTCAGATATAGAGACATAAGACCGTCCAGGTTCACACAGGTGCCTTTCTGGTTCTCCCGGGTAGGTCTCCTCTCTTATTATTTTTAGGATCATTATTAAGGAGATCATGTTTTTAAAATCCAATAGAAAAAAAATCCTTTTAAAAACAACAAGGTTAAAAGAATGGCTGGAAGCAGTCTTTTATAACAAAGCCCGGTGCCTTTCTACTGGTGACTCCCCTGCTTCTCGAGTCCAGGCTATGCACCAGGGAAGCCATCCTACCTGCAGCTGACCTTTTTTCTGCCTTCTCCTGCTGGTCTGTTCACCTTTCCGATCCCTGGCTCTGGTAGGCTTCACCAGACCATGACTTGAGCTCCCCAGCGACCAGGGCACTCACGCTGGGGCTTTCCCATCCCAAGTCCCAACTCTTGCTGCCTTCCTGGCCTTATGCGGCGATCCATCATCCTTCCGGTCACTCCTAATCCTCAATAATGCTCAGCGGGAGTGACCACTACCGCCTGCTCCCAGGGTGCTGGCCAAACACCCAGGCTCACTGTTCAGCTGCAGGTGTTCTGCTCACTCACTCACCGGCTTTCTCCTCCCAGCTTCCTGCCTTCTTCTGCTTATAACCTCCGTCCGTCTTTTCTTTCTTTTTTCTCTCTAGCTGCCTGCGCTTCTATTTATTACGGGGACGTGGATCCAATGTGGCAATTAGCAGCTCCTGGCACCAATTACAGATGCGGACGACTCCTCACTTGTGCACTTAAGTGAGGACCGTTCGCATCACGAATAACGCGGGAACCACTTTGGCCACACATACCACGCCCCTACCCTAAGCCGTGAGTGTGGCAACCATTTATTTAAAAAGTGTCCTTTTTGACATGAGTTGTGGACCTGCTACACCACAGTACCATACATTTATACTGGCTGTTACAGACTTAAATCAAATGTATGTTTTTATTGTATAAAAGTAACAATAAAAGCAGCTCACTACTCAAAACGTTTATTTTGGGACACATTAAGACTCAAACCCAAGACCTTCTGAATAGGAGTCAGCAGCTCTTACCACTATACTACCAAAGAAGTCACAACAACAAGCCACACTAACCCGATTTCTTTTTCTTCAGTTATAGTCTTGAATAAAAGACTTGTTCTGTTATACTGTACTTGTACTTATTTGATATTTGGACTTCAGTCTTCACACATTATACACTTTATGTCAAAATTTTATCGTTAGTATTAAAACATGAAAAAAGTTTATCTTTTAGGTATGTGTTCAAAATTTCTGTCATCCTACACTTACATAGACAGTGGCTCTTTATAGACACGGAACACACATGAAATGCATGTTTTCCAAATAACAAAATATTTTTTTAGCCTATAAAGCTCCAGGACTCCCTGATAAACAAGGCTTCAGTTGGGAGAGAATTTTATTGTTTCTAAAGTGGTGAGGGATGGTATAGCAGGCTGCTTGCTGCTTGGGCTTATTGACACATTTACAAAACAAAGGACACTGAATGGAGAGGTGTGAGCCTTTAAGGTGTACAAGTTTTTTCGTAAGCTTTGATAATTGTAGTGTTAACTGCCTAGGAGAGACGGTCGCCGCTGTTTAGCTGCCCATAATGGTCACAATATGTACAGCGGTGGGCAAAAGTAGGTTTCCAGTTGTTTGTATGGATAAAGACATGTAGGTTATGATTATTATAACAGGTTTATTATCTGAATAGGTCTATTAACTTTATTAACTCAAACGAATGTCACTATGGCACAGTGCACTTAGGTACAGTCTCAGTGCTCCAATTGCTGGCCTCACGTACTAATAACTGTAAACCAACGTATACCCATCCCTGTATGTACCACTCCAAGATGCCTACAATTTAAACCACCAACTAACACTCCGAAGATGGCATTCATCATTTGTCAATTCGCAAGACACCTACTAAATGAACTAATTTCTGAATCACTCCATACATTGACCAAGTACCAGTCTGAAACAATTCAATGATCTAGGTTTCTCCCAACATGTGAACAGACTATTACACAAGAATTGGCCAAACACATCCATGAAACAGCCCCCAAAAGCTGTAAATCCAAGCCTGCCATAATCAATAAAAAATTAAATAAACTCACCGAGAATATGCATACTAATGAACCACAATCTAGAGTACAGCATGCTGCTTCTCCAAAAGACAGCTTTTCACCACAGAACAAAATGTTCTCGCCAGGGATCTGAACTTTAATCACAGAGACATCCCCGATATGAACTTCCTAGGCTCCCTGGAACACATCATACAAACCTAAAAGATACCGGCAGACAATGCCTAGGAATTGAGGTGTCTGCATTTTTAAAAAAGGAACAGAAGGCTTTATGATTGCTATGTAGGCTTAAAAAGAAGATCACCCAAATAATAAAGACTTTATGACCAACACCTTCGAAACCCCACCTTATTAATCTCACCTCCCCTTACAACCCCACCATTCCTGTATGTCTAACCATTTTCCAGTGAAACCTAGTACGTTGTGGAAACTTAGGAATAAAAAACTATTTTAATATACATTACACATTGTCTCCCTTTGTGGATATCTAGGTAGAAATATGCAAAACATATCACAGACCATTGCTTCAATATATATAATACAATAAATATTGTGAGATTTTTGAGTTGTTATGAGACTCTCCCCCACTGTGCTGCATGCTGAAACTTGTTTGACATGTCTGCCAAAGGTTGCTTTGTCGTTTTTGAGGCAACCACAGATTCATAGCACCACTGAGGCAACTGCAAGTTCACATCCACCCTGTGTGTTCCCCGGTGGTTGATACTAAGAACATTCTAACCCGGCCACTGACCTAACCCCATCACTGCTTGTTTGCTGTGTCTGTGTGTACTGAAGTAGTGGTTCCCGTTTGAATAACTACCCTGACTGTTCCTGTTTTGATTGGAATAAAGTTGGTTCTCTTGAAGTCTTTGGTCAAGAATCACATGTCACAATATATACATATACTGTATCTGTTTGTCTGTATATATGATTTGAAGTGCAGCTACTAGGAGGACATAAGAGACACAAGAAGATATGTGCCACTACAAGAAAACTACTGAAGGATGGACCTCGTCTTAAAAATGTTTTTGATTCCCTATACTGTGCTTTGCATGATAAGTTTAGACCAGGGGTTCTCAACGTCGGTCCTGGGGACCCCCTGTCGCTGCAGGTTTTTGTTCCAACCAGCTTCTGTTTTTAATTGAACTCCTGGACTAATTAAGCGAACTGATATTTCCCAAGTCCTGTGTTTAGGGAACAATATATTAATTCGAAAACTAAGTTTGCTAAAAAAAAAAAAATATTAAAATATACCAAGCAGTTATATAGGAATAATGTTTTTTTTCTTTTTAACATTCATTCTTCTTTTCAAGGTGTTCTAATTATTTAATTAATCCATGATTTACTAATTAGTGGGTCTGATGCTAAAGTAGTTGCAGCCTTTGATTATTTTGTGTTGTTTGCCAGGGTGTCTGCTCTGCTCATTTTAAATTGTCATTATTAAGATACAATGAAAGGGGAAAAACTGCACAGAGAAAGGGCAAAGTATAATGAAATCAACAAAAGAAAGTTAAGCATTTAAATCTATAGCAAAAGCAGAAATATTTATAAATGTCTTATAAATGTAATAATCATGCTGCTATGCTTATCTGAATGTCGAATAAAAAAAAAAAATACCAGCTAATTAAATGAGCTCAGTGTTATCTGGTGTTGTCACTGATTAGGAATCTGGTTGGAACAAAAACCTGCAGCCACAGGGGGTCCCCAGGACCGAGTTTGAGAAACATTGGGCTACACAGTAACTTATAAACTGTAGGTTAGCTATCCCCTATCTACTGTAAAGTTGCTTATCTGCTTTTCTCTTTCCTCTGTGTTCACTGTTTTCCATTTTCCATCACTCTATGGGCAACTTCTGAAATAAAACAATTGAACAGTTTGTCAGTCCAGTTACGTACTAATGTACAGTATTTTCATTTTAATGGGCTTTACATGTTTATACATTCATCTTTACTGTAATCACATATTCTGTAGTCTGTCTTCACATATCCTTGCACTCTACTGCTAATGCTTTTACCTCCACTTAACTGATTCTTCACCCTCACTTTCTAGATCTATTGTACTGCCTTTTTGTCATCTGTTATTTTAGCCATTTCATTATTATCATTATTTAACCTTTTTGTGCCCTTTGTCTTCTTCTGTTGTTCTGGCATTTCTTTGATTCGTTTTGTTTGATTTTAGGTCATGATGACTATAACTATTGTGTTTATGAGTATATACTGCACTTTACATGCATATTTAATTTACAATGCAAATTTTAATAATAACATAAAATCTTTTATTAATTTGAATGAAATAATAGCATGCATTATTGTTAAAACTGAATTAAGCCTGACAACAAGGGAAAAGATTAATAACATATGATATTTAATTGGAAAAAGCAACAGATTTACAAAATTTTTTTATAGAACTTGTATTTGTAAGAAGAAATTCAGAATAACTATATCTACTGTAGGCTAAAATTTTACAAGGAGATTAGCTATTAAAACTATATAGAGACCATCCCGGAATATTTGCATATCAGGTACATGAAAATATTTAAAATTAAATCTTGAGTAAATGACAGCTACCACTGCACATTAATTATTAGCTGATATGATTTCTTGAATTAAATAAACTCTAATCCCATGTGAAATAAAACATGGTGTACAACTATAGGTCAAAAAGTATATTGTAAGCCATTTGCAGCAGCCAAGTGTATCATTCACCAAAATGAATTTTGATAAAATGCAGCTCAATATTTAATTACCTCAAGGGTAAATGGGTTAGTGTCAAAAGAAAAAAGCATTACAAAGGTCAAAATGTGTATTTTGCATGAGACCAGGTCAATGATTTCGATCAATCCGGTTCTAGGATAAATTAAATTTAAACAGAGTAAAAATAAATAAAGTAACAAACACAATTTTCAAAACTGAAAACTATTTAAGATATCACATAAGCCAGTGCATTGAAAAACTGTAACTGCCTAATGCTGATTTTCACCTTCATCTCCAACATAATTTCACTGTAACATGGACATTTCTTTTTGTAATAATAATGACCTAAGTGCTAAATAAAACTTTAAAGGAAATAGAAAAAATCTGAGGGTGGATAGAACTTGCAATGGAGCATGGTAGAGCAGAATTCCTCAAAGTCTGCCATTGTAAAGTCAGTCCCAGTTCAGCATACAGCTCCAAGAGGATAGCTCTTGGAAACTGAAGTCAACTTAGAAACCAATCATCACCATGGGATAATAAATCACTTTGATCTCTAAATATGTAATATCTTCTAATTCTTCCATTTGTGATGTCTTCTAAGAACTCTAAAGCAGCCTTGGTAGCTAGAATAGTTTGGCTATTCCATGTACCATTATACTGTTACAGACTGATTACAATCAAGTGCCTTAAATTTGCAAAGAATACACAATTAATTCCTGTGTATTTGATAAAACTAGCATCATGGATGTGAATCTAAAAAAGAAAGGGCAACCACACAGAAACAGTAGCAATGCTTTCAAGCTGGGGGCCACCCATTTACAAAACTGAGCAGAAACGTGCATGCACATGGTCTGAGGCTGCTGTGAAAATGTGCATAGCTTTACGTTAAATTTAGTTTTTATACAGCTTGGAAACGGGTGTATGCAACCTTTTTGTGCATATGCACCATTTATACATGAAGCCCTAGTAGAAGAAAAACATTGTCAAAAACAGGCAAGGGCTTACACCAGAAAATCAACTAAATTAAAACATCTGAACACAAAATTGAATGAAATTATTGTCAAAAAAATCAATAGCAAAGGTTCACTGCCAGAAAACTAAATTCAGAAAGCACATTAGAACATTAGCAAAGTTTGATGAGAAGAGGCCATTCAGTGCAGCAAAGATTTTCAGTTCTACTTCTGATTCTTCTACAAATCCACTTAATTTATCCAAAATAACATCAAAGAATTAGATTCTGCTTGACTCAAAAACACAAAATAGGCACAAAACACATAAAAACAGGCAAAAAGAAACTTAATAAAATTAAAACGAACATAATCATAACATCTGCGGTGGCCCTGCCCAGGGTTTGTTTCCTGCCTTGCACCCTGTGTTTGCTGGGATTGGCTCCAGCAGACCCCTGTGACCCTGTATCTATACATATAAAGGAGAGCTGGGATCCGAGAGACTGTGTTTGTGTGTTTGTGGAGGAATGGAGAGTTAAGGCGGGGGGGGAGTCACGTGATCATCGCCCCTCCCATTCACCTCATTTCATTCAGTTCATTTCACTCCGAGCTGAGCTCCGCAGCTGACGCGGTCTTGCCGTTCTTTTTCCTTAGTGTTTAGTCCTCTCTCCTTTACTGATTTACTGTTTACCAGACGCAGTACTTACTGAATAGTATTTTTCCTTTAGTGTTTCTACTTAGTGTTTCTTAGTGTTTAGTAGACGCGGTGTGCCGGTGTTCCCGACGGTGTTTCGGTTTACTGTTACTTTCTACTTCGTTTTTGTACTTTAGTGTTTAGTAGGCTTTTACTTTATCTCATTTACTGTTGTTCCCGGCGCTGTTGCCCTTTTTTACTTTTTCTCATTTAGTGTTTGGTAGACTTTTACTTTATCTCATTTACTGTTGTTCCCAGTTTCTGTAGCCGAGGATCAGACCGCCAAGGTCTCCGCCTCCGGCCACCACCCAACTCACACTGCACCTGACCTCCTTGGCCCCTCCCATAGGTGGTGAGCCCATGGGAAGGAGGACTCACGTTACCTCTTCGGGCTGTGCCCGGCCGAGCCCCATGGGTGCAGGCCCGGCCACTAGGCACTCGCCATTGAGCCCCACCCCCAGGCCTGGTTCCAGAGGGGGGCCTCGGTGACCCACGTCCGGGCAAGGGAAAACGTCGTCCACAGTTTTTATTCTTCATTGGAGGTGTTGAACCGTTCTTTGTCTCATCCCTCTACTAGGACCAGTTTGCCTTGGGTGGCCCTACCAGGGGCATAAAGCCCCGGACAACATAGCTCCTAGGATCATTGGGACACACAAACCCCTCCACCACGATAAGGTGACGGCTCCGCAGGGTGTCTGGACTTTTCCTTAAAGATAGGGTGAGAAGCACAGTCATCCGGGAGGGGCTCAGAGTAGAGCTGCTGCTCCTCCGCATCGAGAGGAGTCAGATGAGGTGGCTCGGGCATCTGATCAGGATGCCTCCTGAACGCCTCCCTGGTGAGGTGTTTCGGGCATGTCTAACCAGGAGGAGGCACCGGGGAAGACCCAGGACACGCTGGAGGGACTATGTCTCCCGACTGGCCTGGGAACGCCTTAGGATTCTCCCGGAAGAGCTGGAAGAAGTGGCCAGGGAGAGGGAAGTCTGGGCTTCTCTGCTTAAGCTGCTACCCCCGTGACCCGACCTCGGATAAGCGGAAGAGAGTGGATGGATGTTGTTCCCTGCGGTGTTGCCGTTTTTCCTGTTTCTGTTTTTTATGTAGCATGTTCACGAATTAGTCATAGGGACAATGTATATATTTTGGCTCCAGGAGGACAAACCAAAAATGTTGTATATAAAGAAGCTCTATAAGTCGCATGTAGATACATAATTATTCCAACTACAGACTGCAGCAAAGCGCACGTGGTCTGCTAGTTTAGGATATAGCGGGTTGGATAATGGTTGGTTGGTTTTAATCGTTACATGTTTTTGCAGTATACTATTATAGTAAATGTAGTGTTTGGTACAGAAAAAAAGAATTTCTTCTGTGTCAACTTTATGGCTGAAAGGTACACTTGCTATGTTTAACCTATAATAATACACATTTATTTTACTACACTTTATAGAGACCAAATGTTCCTATATTCACATACTTCCTGAACCCACATAATTTGGGAACCACATGGTGCAGGAGCCTACAGTACAGTATTTGAACAAGGCTAAAAAAAAATCCTAAATGGGACATCTCAGGGTACATTCAATCACACCCTAGCTCATGGTTGTTTTAGAGTCACCGATCAACCAAATCTGCTTGTGTTTGAGATCAGACAGAAAATGGATTACTTGAAGAAAACCCTTATAATCATGAGGAGAGCATGTGAACTCCACACAGATACTCCTGTTATTATGAAAAAGATACCTTATATATTATTTATTTAGTTTAAACATTACACTTATATACCAGAATAGAGTATACAGTCTTTCTTTCTTTCTTTGTAACAAAGATTTGTTAGAGTAGTTTACTATAACCCCAGGCCACTGTTTCATATGTCAGATGGATAGGCGTTATTGATTGGAATGATTAATTATGGTTTTAAGTACACAAATCCATCAATAGAAAATATATGCTAACACTAAAGAATCAAATTAATACTAAAAATGCAAAACCCACAAAAAGCTTTTAAAAAGCCAGAGGTCATTACTTTAGAAATATCCTTATGTATATACAACTAATAAGGAATAATTTAGCTGTAATGTTAATTTCTATTTTTAACTTCATGCACCAGGCATGCTTTTCCTAGCTGGGGGCATACTTTCTCAATTGGGATTGTAAAAAGTGTGTAGCCTCTGACATTTTATTGGCAGCCTTAACTCAATCTCTAATTTCCTATGTGGTTATTAAAGGTATCACAACATAAGGCAAAGATAAATTAAAGAAAACAAAACATATACTGTATTTCATTAAATTAAAGGACCCCTACTGCACTAATTACAAACATTTATGTGTTTTTTCAAGAAAATGACAATACTGAAATAAAATGGAAGCATATAATACATTTTAAAGGCTGTTTTGTTCCCAGTTGTAACTTCTTTATGAAATTCTCATTTGCAGCTTCTGTTTCTAGTTAAATCTAGTCCCTTTTTCTTTCAGGGACATTCTAACAGTCCTTTATACAAGTCTTTTAAGTGGGCTGGTTAGTCAAGAGAGCAGAGAAGGTTACACTAAAAACAATCAGTAACGTATAACCCCTGACCCAAGTTACAAGTAATGAAAGGGCTTGCGAGCGCAAAGGCAAATGAGCTTTATCTGCAAAGGGTAACTGAGCATTAACTGGGTCAAGTGAAGTTAGGAAAAGAAAGACTTAGAAGTAAAAATTGTTATCATCACTATTATTAGTTGGTGAACAAGCAGGTGAAATAAGTCACCTACAAATGAATTAAAACATGATGGGTCAGTTAAGAGGTTACCTTTTTAGTTTCTCATGTGTATTAACTCTTTCTCTTCCAAATAAATTTGATTTGAGTTTATCATTGTGTTGTAATATTTCTACAATTATTACTTTTGGAGGGGACGTGGAATAGCAAATTTTCTCTTTCTTTTTAAAATGTGATGCCTGGCTGTTGACAGACTGATATAAATACACCCACAAATTGAAAAATGTATTGTCACTATTCAGCAAAAATATCAGAGAAGAAATACACACAAACCCAAAGAATAACATGCATGCTTTACAGTACTCATAAACCCCAGTCCAGCTGTACAGTAAAGCAGGGAAGTAGGCTGTTTATGATGTTGTTATGATGCTAATTGCTTTACTATCATACTACAATCCACTCATGATGGTTGAGAAGCTTCTAAACACCACCTAGAGATTTCTTCTGGGAAAAAGTGCTGTCAAGGATTATGTCCATGCCTGGAAAGCCTTTCAGATATTTTGGGTCCTTCCCACTAGGACCTTATTTGCCAGTCCCAGAAATCCCCAAGTCCCTTTTTATATATAAACATCTACGCATGGAAGTGTGTGTGTCTGTCTGTCTGTCTGGCCCGGACAACCGAGAGAGAAACTCACTCAGCCGCTGATAGACAAAGGGGGTGAGCATGTCTGCAAAACGAAACCACCGACTCTGCATTTCAGTTTGTTTTTTTTTTTATATTTTCAATAGTTTCTAGGAGCCTGGGCTTTTTACAAAATGGGCTTACACAGCCAATCTTGTAATAATAGATCAGGCAATTCTGCTTGGCCTCCATAATACACAACACACATCGGTGACTATGTAAAGAATTAGTACAAACCATGCTGGAAAACCTGCTGCATATTATCTAGGAAGGAATGACCCCAATGTTTAGTACATGATTTAATCCTATTTAAATAATATCTCTCAATGGATGAATGGAGATGATAATCTGTCATTTTCGGGTTCTATTTTGCAGCTTATAATTTTAATATTTTTAACTGTTGAATAGTATTGTGTTCATATTTAAGAAAAGTAATTTATGCAAAGTATGAAAACATAACTTGTTTTTATTTTTTCTATTTTCTGATTGTTGCATGACAACATTTTAAATGTCACTCAAAACATTATTACTAGTCTGTTGGTTTATTTCTAATGATGAGAAGGACCAGAAGTCCATGTAATTTACAACAGTTCTCATGTAAACGAAGCAGAATTAATTTAAAAAGAAAGAGGAAGAAAGAAGCTCAGAATGGATTCACAGGAATCAATAATGCTAATGGATTTAAAGTCATTATAGATAAAGAAATGAGTAATATATTTAAGGAATACATTACATTTGTTATACACATCCAGATATATTGAAAGAGACGCTCTCAACAAAGACTTTTTATAAAACAGAAATGCCCATCTTGACATATTATGATGGATGGACCTCTGAGGCTTTTTGGAATTCATCACGATATCACATCATTAAAGAGTAGGAAATCTGCAAGCCCAAAGACTTATAACAAAAAAACAAATAAATTAAGTCTAGGAATTTGATATTCATAAGGGTAGCATCTACTTTAGATATTGTCAGGAGTGAATCACAGCTTTCCAAAGAAATATATTAAAAAAAAAAAATAGAGTTTGCATTCTAGAGATCCATTTCATTATTGTAGATTATTTTAAAATTGTGGTGAGGTGAGTATCAAAAAGAATGGAAAAACATTCACCCAAGTAAAAGATCATACATTGTTTGTTAAAGTAAGGCAAATACAATTGAACCTTTAACAGATGTTCATATTATATACATTGTCAACCATTGAGCTTCCTCTCACCACTCTCACTCTCTTGGGTACACTTGCACACCCAACTTGCGGTGCATATGCACTAATACATTCATCATCACACCTTCAATTTCCAGCTTCTTAATCATCACTCTGTCCAACACTCTTTTCACCTGCAAAACACTCTTGACATACTGTTCCTTCAGGATAACCCCTACACCATTTCTCCTGCCATCCACACCATGATAGAACAATTTGAACCCGCCTCCAATACACCTGGTCTTTCTCCCCTTCCATCTGGTCTCTTGCATGCACAATATATCAACCTTCCTTCTCTCCATCTTATCAGCTACAGTAACTCTCTCCCTTTACCAATCATACTGCAAACATTCAAAGTTCCTACACTCACTTCCACTCTCTTTACCTTCCTCTTCTCCCCCTCACTTTGGATATGCTTACCCCTCTTTTTCTTCTTTGGCCAACAGTAGCCCAATTTCCACCAGCACCTTGTTGGCTAACAGTACTGGTGAAGGCTGTTGTTAACCTAGGCCTCGACCGATTCTGGGTTGAGCTACCAGTGGTACTGCTACCTTTCATTAAGGAAAAAGCCTTTGACAGAGTCAAAAATCGATATTTACTGACTGTACTAAGTAAATCTGTGCATGTACATTACTTATGTGCTTGGATTAAACTATTATGCTATTATCCCTGGGAGAAGTATGTAATACTGAGTATGACATATACTGGAAATTTTGCTTCAAACATGAAAACAAACCCATCTCTCAGTTCTCTGCAATTCTATTTGTTTTTGCTATTGAACCTCTAACTATCCGCATTCATAAAAAAGGAGATGTTCAGGGTATCATAAGGGATTAACTTGAACAGAAAGAACCTCTTCATTGCAGATGACATGGTATTTTATATATCTTAGATATTCTTCTTTACCACCTGTGAATAAATACATTTTACTTCTAATCAAATCACCTTTAATGTGATCTGTTTTCCTTAAGTTTTTTTACAACAGTCCTAGTACCTATTAATCAAATGTTCAAGACAAAAAAATGAAGAAAAAACTTTTTAAATTCAATTTTAGCAACCTTAACCTACAATTTGTTAAGCTAGATGTAAACAGATATTCATCTTTTAATCTTAGGCTATGTAATATAAAAGAAAAGGAACCATCAAACAGATCAGGTTCTAGGCTGAACCCCCCATTTACTAGCCCAAGAGATTGAAGATGCCAGATGCAAGCAAATGTACACAGATTATGACATATAAATTGAGCGATCTTCTCTTTCTTCACTGTTGGTGTTTCCAATTACTGTACATCGGCTTCCTCATCTTCAAGTATTTTAAGATTGGAAGGGTAAACCCTAGAGTTGGAGTCACACTTCTTTTTCCAGGTGCTCTATTTGTTTAGGCTTGAAAAGGAAGATGGATAAGTCACTTTGTTATTCATAAAACCTTCCCCCTGTGGTGATATAGCATAGATATAGTATAGATATGGTATAGCCATTAACTAGACCTCATCATTCTGTATAAGCATGGTGTTGTTATGCCAGTCTCAAGTATTCAAACAACTCAGCTAGGCTGCAGCATAGACTGGGTTCACCAGCTTTTTCACTTCAAGCTGACCTGTCAGAATTGAAGGCTGGTAATATAGATTATGAACAGTCATACAGGTTTATTAAAACAGACCGGTAGATGTGTGTGTTTTCAAGACACTGCAATGACAGTCAATATTTAAAAATTCTGAAATATTGTTATCAGAAACAAGAGGGCTAAAGCATAAATGAATTCTAAACAAGAATTGTCAGTAGCCATTAACAAAAACCTGACATTATCACCAAAATCAAAACTCTAAAACTGTGAACCAAATTGAAAAGTGGAATGCTATGAATTGTAAACCAGAAAATCAGACATTAAGAGTACAAGACTAATGTTGTTCAAGGTTTTAGTCTGTAATCTGAGACTGAAAACTTGCCTGCTGTGTTAAGGCAGCTTACTAACAAAATGGTAAAAGTACAAAATGGAGATGTGATATAATTGGAAATGTATTTACTCCTAATATCCTTAAGGCAACAATCAGTGTATTAATTGATAATATTTGTTTTGAAGACTGACTTGTCATCTGATCTTATTTAATTGTAAAATCAAATCAACCCACTGTAACACAGTTATAATCTAGCCAAAGCTTCTTTACAAGAATTTGTGTGAGCATGCTGGGTATCTGGTAACCATGTAGAAGCTTCAATATCTCTGAATGTCAGTTTTGTATTGGGCTTGTACCCTTTGGTTCCTTATCAGGATTGGGGATACTGCAGAAGTCAAATTCAATGTTAAATATAGTGCTAATGAGGGCAAGCTCAGAATCAAACTATTGTAATGTAATTCTATGAACCAAATAATAGGTTACAAATAAAAGTGAATCTTTCTTTCTTTCTTTCTACCACACATTTAACATATGTAGCAAGGAATGTTTTTAAAATGATAGTCTACAGCTGATACTTTAACTGCTGTTTAGCCAACCTATATATTCTAGAAAACATTTCTGAAGTTAAATACAAAATGATGCTTTAAATACACTACATATAAAGTCTAAAGCATCTTTGAAGATGCTTCATATAAGACATCTAAATCCTACCAAAGTTCCATTAATTAAGAACATATTGAGAAGTTAGTGATTTCACTTAATAAAAAACTATTTTTTTTTTATCATGACAAATAATTTTTGTTTGAAAATACTCCTGAAAGTTTATGTTTGGACACAGAATTGTCATTACATTTTTAAACAGTCCTTTTTTACCTCTACATCAATATATACTGTAGAACATGTGGTTTATGTTTTTATTAGTCTTCTATGTTCTTCTACTTCTTGTACAAATACAGAGGATCAGTAAAATATTTTAAAATTATCGTCAGGTATACATATAGCTGTAAACATTTCAGTACATTGGACTTTAAACGATTTTAAATTGGTCTAAGTAGAATACATGAGATAATTGCATTTATACACAACAGATCTGTCATCAAGCAAGCTATCTATAAATCCAATGTTATCCAATCCTGCTAATTCGTGATACCAACATTTGAAAGTTATACAGTATATAGATAAATATGGTGGGTGGGCTACTTTACTGTGGGCATATATATATCAAGAATATGTAGACTAATATACTTGAATCATAATAAGTAAAGGAACTGAATTATTTTAGTGTCCTTGTTTAACATTTTTTTGAAAATATAAGTGTATCCTAAAGACTGGTTTGCAGTACAATGCAAAGTGTAATTCATCCTACAGTAGCCAAATAAACTTAAAATCCAACTTAAAATTCTTTATGTTGTATGAGAAAATAATAAAATTTGATTTATACAGTAGAATAAATGAGCAAACTGGGTGTAAATAATATTAATTAGTAGTATTAGTATATTTTGTGAAGGTAGTGTGTCTACTGGCAATTCTCTCCTCTTAGATCTAGTGAAAGGTTGCACAAGCAGCAAAAGCAGTTTATTTGTTGTCACACATGTGCGAGTAGGAGGCAGCTAAAGGGCCTGAGTAATGGTAATAAAACATCCGAGCAGGGGGCCGTCAGAGTGCGCTGACTGTCTTTTCAGTTCCCTACAGATCTTTCCTGGGAAATCCTGCAAGGTTCTGGCACCTCAGAAGACATCACTTCCGGTGCCGACCCCTTTGCTGACGTCACATCTGGTCCAGAAGACATCACTTTTGATTCCGGCCCTGTTGCTGACGTCACATCCTGTATGAACCTTTAAAGCCTCCATTTTTCTGTATGAGAATCAGTTCCGTTTTGGACACTGGTCTATGCACATCGTGCGCTTCAGACTCAAACTTTTACAGCCAGGAAAAGAATATATGGATGGCTGCCCCAAACCTTTATGATGTCTTGGTCTACTTATTATCACAGGTGGTAAGGGGCAAAGGGGCTGGCACTGGAGGTGACATCAGCAAAGAGGCTGGCACCGGAGGTGATGTCTTCTGGCTCAGAAGTGATATCAGCAAAGGGGTTGGCACTGGAAGTGATGTCTTCTGAGGCGCCAGAACCTTGCAGGATTTCCCGGAAAAGGTCTGTAGGGAACTGAGAAAGACAGTCAGTGCACTCCACCCGGGTTGGATGTTTTATTACCATTACTCAAGCCCTTTAGCTGCCTCCTACTCACATGTGTGTGACATTGTTTATTTCTAAATATGGGTAGGAGGGACTAGCAAAGGGTAAAAGTCCTATCTGTCAGGTAGTGTGGCTCATTCACATGTCTTTCTCTCAAGCACTCCCCCAAAAGCACTGTGATCTTGAATCCCCTTTCTCAGACCCACTGTGCTGGCCTGTTTTCCTGTAATAGCAAGCCTTCATTCCAGCTCTCCTTATTACTCTAGACTCATAATAACCTTTGCCTCAACTGTCAGGATCGTTTTATAGCCAAACATGGGACTCTTTGTTTAAGTTAAAACACATCATTTTGCCTACAGAGATACCAGGCTAGACCTCCTCATAGAAGCCTTTGGAATTGCTGTGTTTTTGGGTTCTATTTGTTACTTAAAGATCATACACTCCAACACAGTCTTCCTACTGATTATTTTATAAAAGAGCTGAAATTGTTCCCTAAAGGAACTAGGTATGCTAAACTGGTTCAGTGTGAGGAAGTTTGAGCACAATGAACTACTGTTCCACTGAGGTTTTTTCCACATCTTATTCCTGATGCTGACAGGTTAGGCTCTTCCTCCAACCTTGGTGTTGGAATAAGTGGTTGAGAAACACTGAAAGATGAACTGTCAACATGCAAATACATAATGCAATTATTACATAGGAGACAAAACCAAGTTTCAGCACGGTCTTAACACTGGAAAGCTACTTGGCACACATTTTCAACTCCTAACTAGTTTTAAGCATTAAATTACTGTACATAAGACAAATGTGGACACCCAGATTACTTTAAAAAATCTTACTTCAAAGTTCAAATAAAAATATTAAGTAGTATATTACATATTGAACAAAAGTAACGTTTTTTATATTCACTTGTTAAACAAAGCATACAATATGTTTTGTTTATTCTATTAAAAGCAAATAACAATCCATACAATCAAATCTAGCTTAATACAGTAAAACCAAAATTCAACTCCCCATCCAAAAGAAAGCGAAGTGAGCCAGCCAACAAAGCAAATCTTTGAAACAGCAAGGAAGGTAGAGTGTCCTTTTACCCAATATAGAAGCTGTTGTGATGTGATATTTTGCATATAACTTGATAAATGTTTTGTATGTCTTTATTTATAATCTAGGCAAAGCAATGTAATTTAGTTATACTTTGGTGAGAGGCATTCTTGTTTGCCCCCCCATTTACGACTTTTCTTTGTAATTTTACGACAGGATTTGGGGGATGTGTCTTAAACCAGTTTGATGAGTATTTCTTTGCTAAAGTCTTTTCTCCCATCCCCCACACAAAGCCAGGTTAGCGTAATATATGGTCTTGGGGGGCAGGAGATAAGATGTTCTATTCCACCCATTGGTCTGAGGTATGGCTGTCTGGATTGGCCGTAGGTGTTGGACAGAAAACCTATAAATTTGCTTGCTCAACCACATTCTCTATCTCTTACAAACATATGATGAAAGAAGCATCACTCTTGCTAACCTGTGATGATGAAGACAACACAATGAACAGCACAGCTCAGCAGCCATATTGAACAGACATGTGGCTGAAAGCTGAGCACCAACGATGCCTTAACTAGAGACATTTTAAGTAACTGCAAGTCTGTGTGCCACCTGAATTACACATCACCATTTTATCAGGTTGTATGGTTGCCAATATTCAAATGTACTTTGCATTTTGTTATTATTTATGAATATTATCAGTAATACATTATTTTATGTGTAACTTAACTCCTGCTTGTCTTTTTACTACATCTAATTGCCTGAGGTTATAGATATAGAAGGGAAGGTGGGGATAAGTTATATACAGTGGTAAGTCTGTGAGATTAGGCATTCTAAGGCTACATATTAATAATACAATAGGGGAAAGTAGAGCAATATATATTACTCTACCAAGATAAAACAGAAGCTTATTCTAAAATGTTATTGATTAGATCCTGCCACATTTTTAAAAAGTTTTAAACAGATCCTCTGAGTGAGAATTAGATTTTTTCTAATTTCACACATTATAGGACATCAGCTACCCACTGACTTAAAAGTGTTGAGTTTGGATTCTTCCAGTTGAGCAAGTACATGCTAATAGTGAGGTAAAAGCAATTACAATTTGTCCTTCTCCACTTTAAGCCCATCTGGAAGTACACCGAAAACAGTTGTTAAGGGGTTAGGAGTGATTGTGACACCAAGGCTATCTGATAGGCATTCAAAGATTTTTGTCCAATATTATGTTAAATAATTTATGAACCATTTTACGAGCCAAAAAGAATAACTAATGAATAATGTGAAGAAATAGCACAATGGTAATGTTAAAACATTTGCCAAATTAGAGTTCATTGTAAACAATCCTGTCATTTTTCTGCACTGAGATTATAGACAAGAAATTGAAAGTTATGTAAAATGATGTGTTTATTTTATTCTGAAACAAGGGAGGAAAAAGGCAAAAGCAGAGCTTCTGTATCAAAGCAACTGATAAAACTGATAAACAGTCTGTCCCAATAGACCTCCCTTACACACGTTTCAATGCCTATATGTCTGAATGGTAGGGTGTTCTCCATTTTTAAAACTTGACTAAATGAATTAATGAATGAATATCTTTGTCATCACAAAAGTACAATGAAATTGGATTCCGTCCTATCAGTGTAAAACAGCAAGAAATGTTAAAACTACAAAAACATATGAATATTAATTCATTTATTAAAGGGACTCTAAAAGTGGAAAAGCAAAACAAACATTGTACTACACAATACATTTTTCACATTCTGCTGGTATTCATTGCCTTAATTTATTCCCAGACATTTAATGCAGTCATGGCCTTTGAATAAAAACTATTTTTTAATCTGTTTTTCCTGTTTTTACTATCTTGAAGTGTCTGCCTTTCAAACAGAGAGTGAACATGGGATGGATCTTTAATTATGCTCCGGGGCTTTTTCAGGCAGCTCCTTGGTTTTGGTGATGTTGAGAACCAGATTGTTGTCTCTGCACCACCCAGACAACCGTCCCAATAAGCAGACTCTTTCCCCACAGAGATGAGCCTCGCCGCAGTGGTGTTATCCATGAATTTAATGATGCTGTTGCCGGAGTGTGTGGAGGTGCAGTTGTGGGTGTAGACAGTGAAGAGAAGAGGGCTCAGCACACAGCCCAGTGGAGAACCAGTGCCTAGGCTAAGGGTAGTGGAGATGTGAAGGACCTACTCTTACCCTCTGGTAGCGAAGAAGTCCATAATCCAGAGGCAGATGGAATGAGATAGTCCCAGATCTGTCAGTTTGGTCACCAGTCTATGAGCAAGGATGGTATTAAATGCAGAGCTAAGGTCTACAAAGACCAGCCCAGTGTAACTCCCCTGCTTGCTCTAGATGGGTTAGGACAGTATGGAGAGTTATAGCTATGGCATCCTCTGTAGACCTGTTTTCCCTGTCAGCATACTGGTGTGTCTAACATGGGTGGAAGACTTGAAATGATGAGAGTTCTGACCACTTTCTCAAAGTACTTCATGGTCACAGGAGTACTGTAAGTGCTACTGGATGGTAGTCATTGAAGATGCTGATGATAATCTTTATTGCCAGTGGAATTATGATAGAGGACTTCATATTGGGTGGGTGGAATGGTGGATTGGGATAAGCACTGGTTGAAGATCTTTCCAGCCAATTAATCCACACAGTCCAACAGCACTCATCCACAGACCCCATCAGGTCCAATAGTCTTTCTCAGGTTTACTGCCCTCAGTGTGCACCTCATCTTATGCTCCTCCACCTTGAGGATGTGCTGTGGGCTGGAGGATGTAATGTACCCGTCTCTGATGACTTCACCTTGAAGCAGGCAAAGAAGTGGTTCAGCTCTTCAGCCAGCAAAATGTCAATGTCAGCAGCTGGAGGGGTTGCTGGATTTATAGCCAGTGAAGTGTTAAACCCCCTTCCACACCTGCCTTGTATGGTTACTATAGAAGCAGTCCTTAGTCCTCCACTTGTAAACAGCTCTGTTATGCCTCTGTTCAGTCTGGCTCTGACAGCACTGTATTGTGCCCTGTCATCAGACCTGAAAGCAGTGTTTCTGTCCCTGAGTAGACACTGGACCTGATTAGGATACATCCAGATGCACTTGTCCACAGTGACAATGTCCTTGTAGAACTTAATATAGCCCAGAACAGTTGTAGTATACTCTTTCAGGTCCTGATGTTTTAAAGTATCCCAGTTTGTTCTCTCAAAGCAGTCCTGCAGCTGTTGAGAAGCCCCTTTTGGACACTTTGTAACCGTTCTAGATGTGATAAGAGCACTTTTCCTGAGTCGGGTATATGCTGGAATTAGAAACAGGGACATGTGGTCAGACAGGCTCAGGTGTGGTAATGGTTTAAACCCTAAAGCCCTGTTTGATATTGGAGTAAACCTTGTCCAGTGTATTTGCTCCTGTAGTAGTAGTAGTAGTAGTTTATTTATATAGCGCCATTCACAGACCAAAGGTCACAGAGTGCTGAACAGCAAATACAAATACAACAGTTAAAACAAAACATAAACAAAACCAACAAAAACAATAAATAAACAAACTGGAACTATTCCGCACTGATTAAAAGATTGTTTAAAAATAAATGTTTTTAGTTGTTTTTTAAAGGAATCAACAGACTCGACTTCACGCAGACCACAAGGCAGGCTATTCCATAGTCTTGGTGCATAATCTGAGAGTCCGGCAAGCTGTATGGCATTGGAGCAGGCTGGTTAGGTACTCATGAGCTTGTCCATGCAAAGTAGTATAGTAGTACACTTAATGTACTGATAGGAAGCACTACTTTTAAAGTCATGGTTGAAGTCCCTCGCTATGATGTGAACAGCCTCAGGATATAAACTCTGTTGACTGCTAATGTTTACTATATAAATAACCAAGCCCAGTTGGTGTTAGCATCAGGTAGAATATACACAGCTGTTACCATGGCTACAGAAAACTCCCAGGGAAGATATATAGGCCTACATTTAACAGTCACATACTCCAAATCCATTGAACAGTGACTCTGTACAGTCTTAGTATTATTACATCAGCTGTTGTTGACATATAGTCATAATCCCTCCACACCCTTTCACTTACTGGAGTCTCCAGTCTTGTCCTGCCAGTGTCATGTGTGGCCTGCAAAATTGATTGCTGTATGAATGAATGAATGAATGAATGGTGAGTGAAGCCAGGTCTCTGTAATTAGAAGAATGCAACTGTCTTTAATGATCTTATTTGCTGCAACCTGTAGATTCAGTTCATCTATCTTATTTGCAAGGGATCTTGTGTTAATGAGAAAAATGCTAGGAAGAGGCGACTAATGTGTCTGCCTTGGTTGCTTAGCCAGCATGCCAGCCCTGCAGTTCTGCTTTTTCCTCCTGTCCCTGCGCTGCCTCCATCTCCTTCATATAGGGATGGTAATCCATGGGGAGCCGGGGAGCCCGGGCACCTGGCTATGTCTACCAGGATGTCGTGGAAGTGGAGAAACATGTTTTCTGATCACTGCAAAGTCCTATTTTTAGGAGATCGTGCTGACTCTAGACGTTATTCGCCCAGCAAAATATCATTGTGATATAGATACACGAAGCACCAAAATGAAGAGCACTGAGTTGCTGCATCTATGCACGTCGCCACACTCTCCCTTTATCCCGCCACACCTTCTTTTTAAAGTACCCAAGTACCAAAAAGCCCTCTACCTATTTACCCCTGATTTCTCTCTCTCTCTCTGTCTCTCAAAATCCTTGTTTCTTTTTTTGCTCATCAGTGTGCTCTAGCATTAAAACTCTCTCGGGGTTCGATATTCAAAGTATTAATGAGAAGGAAGACCTCAACAATTCATCCAATGTCTGTGGGAGGAGCTTTAATTACCTTTAGGGTCAGGGCAACATTCTGAGACTGAATTCATGTTATAAGTGAGCCTAGGGAACAGACAATAGAGCTGATGTTGCTTGTCTTCTGCAGGTAAGAAAAATGAAATATAATTGCACTAAAATCTAAAATGTTGAGAAAAAAATGTCAAATACTATACAAATGGAGTTTATTGTAAAAATTGCACAGTGCTAAACCTGGGAAAAGGGATATCAAGTATAAATACAAAATGGGAGATACGGTCCTGCAGGAAACAACCTCTAAAAAGGATTTTGGGGTTTATGTTGACAAAACATTCTCATCATCTAAGCAATGTGCAGAAGAGAAAAGGAAAATATTAGGTTATGTTGTAAAAACTGCTGTGCTCAAAACAAGAGATGTTATATTCATACTATATTATGCCGCTGTGAGACTGCATGTGCAGTATTGTATGCAGTTCTGGTTTCAGTGCTATAAAAAAATCAATAACTATACTTGAAGTTTTGCAGAGCAGAGTAACCAACTGCATCCTAGGACCTAAGGACATGTCCTTACGAATTAAACTGTTTAGTTTTGAGCAACAGAGACTGTGTGGAGACCTAAATCAAATCTTTAAAATTCTCAATCGTGTTAATAAAATAGATCCAGCTGAATTCTTTCAACTAAATGGTGAATTTTATACTCTAGGACACCAGTAGAAATTAAGGGGAAGTGCAATTTAAACTCAAAGAGCTGTGGAAGTCCAAAGCAAACTAGCAATTCATTTCAAAAGCCTGGTATTCCTTCAAGAGCTATCTCAATGAGATATTGGGAAAACTTAACTTAGCTAAACAAACGAGCCTGATAAATTAACTGGTCTTCTCTTCTTTGTCATTTTTTTTTTAAATTCTTGTATATAATATGTGTATACTCAATATGTTCTTTTGTATGGTTAACCTATGTCAGGGGTGCAGGGAACTGCAACCTAATCAAGCACCACATACTGCATGAATGGCATCATTCATTTTCAGTACAAACCCAACCAACATGCAAAGGCCGGAAATATAGAAAGCAGGCTGAAGTTTAAACCCTATAGCTGTGAGGCAGCAGGGCTAAGAACTGCACCACTGTTATTTAAACACATTTAAAATAAAGAAAGCATCCATTCACTAAGTATTCTTAGTTTGACCTTGCATTAATAAACTGGTAGTACAATGTAAGTGCAAACATGTGCCTTTAGAATACACTTGAGAGAAAGAAGAAAATCCTTACATTTAATTCAAAAGTATAATTAGTTGATGTGAACACACCACTGGGAGTGAATTAGAGTGTTATTAAAAGCAAGAAGAAAGTTCGGGGTCGGCAAGTTCAGTATCATTAATTCATATGTACTGATCTTTACTTTGAATGCTATCAATAAATCATTGCAGTTAATTAGCACAATTTTATATTTTCTTAAGCAAGGTATAAAAGAGGCATCATGACAACCTGTGAAATCTCAATTGCAAATGCTAAGTAAAATGAAAAATTAAATGTATATACTCTGTTTTCATGTGTCTTTCCTGGGTATTTGTATGTATTTTTACTTATAGAAATTTGGAAGTACTTTCAGTTTTGCAGTAGATGAGAATAATTTATTCTCAAAAAAGGTCTTTTATAAACATTTTCAGTTTGGAAAAAATACCAGGTAAAATGAGGCAGTAGTATGCATTTACAATTATACAAATAAGGTTGAAATATTAAAAACTTGTTCAATTTATTTTCATTGATATGAGGTGTGGACCACTGGGGCACGTACAGCCACCTTAACTCGACACAGACAGGCAGAGACACATGTGCAGCACTCACCATACTTTTATTTCCAGGGGGAAGTGTTTTTCCTTTACTACCCACAACAGTACAATACAAAAAAGCACCAAAGTACAAGTCACCGTTCTTCTCTTCTCTTCTCTCTCTCTCTTTTTCTCTTTCTGCCTCCACTTCTCTTCCGGCAAGCTTCATCCAACTCTTCCCAACTCTGGCTCCCTAAATGGGATGAGGCAGCCCCTTTTATGTTGCTCCTGGGAGTGCTCCAGGTGGCTCATTAGTATTACCTGGAATCACTCCCAGGTGTGATGGAAGTTCAAGGTGAGGCTTTGTAGCTCCCCCTGGCGGCCACCATGGAACCAAAAAGGACTGCACCAAACTCCAACTCTCAGCATGCCCTGTTGGAATCTGTAGTGCCACAACTGACCAGTAGGTCTGTAGTCTAGCGTCCCAGGGCAGGTAGTGCCTCGCAGATGCTCTCTCCCCAAGTCCTTCCATCCTGACCATGGCCGCCTGTCACAGAGTACATTATACCTGTTTTATCAAATAACATGTTTCGGTCATTAGTAATTCACCTTTTTTAAACGTGTCTAGTGTTATATGCTAATAACACCTTCATTACTGGTTTGGTTATAATGGAAAAATCTACAGAGATATGTTTCACTTTCTGAATCTGCACCTAGTGGATGAAAATTACTTGGCTGATTGTTATTACACAATATTGCTTAATTTGGATTACATTTCTTTAAAAATATACATGTGAATAAGCTTCTTAGTATAGTTTAGTTGTTCATAGTCTGTACCTTTCAATTTTCCTCATTTCAGTGCATTTAGCACATTTCTCTTGAATACGTAAATGTTTTCACTAGATCAGCTAACCTAAAGCTCTACAACTGTGTTGTTAGGAGGTATCTTACTTCTGGTAATTTTTCAAATATTTTGTGTCAATATTTGGATTTATTATTATTTTTTTTTTACCTTTGCAGCATTTTGATCGTTATTTAGTGTTGTATGCTTCCTGTCATTTTGGGTGTCCATCATTAGAGCAATCTTAGTTGTCATGGACATGTTCTTGAAGGTCATGACCCTGATTTTGGCACAATGGAATAAAAGGTCTTATAGGGTAATTCCTATCTGAGTCAGAGTTAGTCCCTCGTTTTGGCTTGTCTGGTGGCTTTGTTTGATTTTCTGGTTTTGACCCCTTGTCTGTTTTTGTACACTAATCTTTTGGTCACTCTAAAATACCAACTGCTTTGCAGCCATAACGTGTTACTTATCATGCAAAATTCTCTACATAATGTTAAAGTCACAATTGCTTCTGGTGGGATCTTAAGACCAACTTTAGAAATCTGACTCATTAAATTGTCCATTGAATACAGACAACTAATATACACCAGTAATAAATATCTTTGATAATTAGAATTAGCCTTGATATTTGAATAGTTTTCTCTTCAAAATTGTTATAGTTTTTTCTTTTTCATTTTGGAATTTTTCAGAGTCCAACCCTACCTCTCTACTTAAGTTTGTATACCTTCATCTCTATACGAATGAATTAATGGCATTCTCTACCTAATGATCTTCATTTCCAATAACACTGAACTAAACACTAAAGTGTTTAAATAATGATAAAAATAATAATAAAGAATGCTACTATTCACCTACAATATTTTGATACTGAAAACCCCAATTATGTTTCAAGACTGCTTATCTTGTGTAAACATGTGAGAAAAACTGTGATACTATAACCTCAAATAACTTATCTTTTTATGTCAGCAGTATTTTATGTATTACTGTGTCGAAATGTAAACACTGTTAACAAAAAGAATTAATACTGTGGCGAAAGAAATAGCATAATGACAAACTAAATCTTTTTTCCCTCACAAAAAATTCTAGCAGATAGGCTCTTCTTATTACCACTATAGTCAGAACCACCTGTCTTCGCCAGTTGCTCTTTCATAAGAAAAACATTTTTAATGTGTTATTATCTTTGTCTTATGACCAAAGTATATTTCAGAGGTTTCAAAATTAAATGTATTTGAAATGTGTAATTATACATATTATACAGTTCATGTCTACATTTTGTTATTTATTACTAAAACATGAAAAACTTTTCTGTTTCAACGATGTGTTAACACAGATTGTTGTAGACACAAAACACACGTCAAATTATTTCTCTTTACAATTCTGGGTAGCTCACTCCCAGATAATCAATCAAGGCAGGAACTGGGATAACTTATTGCCTGTTCTGAGGCAGTGGGGTGGATGGTATAGCAGGCTGCTTGTACTTATCGACACATTTACAAGACAAAAGATGCTGACGTATAGGTGCGAAGGGATTTAAGTTCAGCTGGATTTATGAGTTTTTTCGTTGGCTCTGGTAATTCTAGTGTTAAACTGTACCTTCTGTATATATCTATGGAAGGTTGAAATTAATACCCTGGCAGTATGGAACACAGCCTGAAGATGGGGAAAATTTTGGTAGTTGGAATGGTAAGTGGTAGTTTTGTGCAAGTCTCTCATTGAGAACACAATGAATCTTTTACTTTGGTGGATAAAAAGAAAAAAATTATATTTAATGCAAAATGTAAAAATATCACTTTTGTAAACTTCTTGCAGTAGCTATCTTGAGCATCATTTCACATTATTATACAGTATAGAACTTAGTTTCCCTGGCCAGGTTCCTTTCTTAGAAAATGCTTTTAACACAAAAAGTCCACAGATTGATTATCAAAAATGCTCAATCTAGTTCCATATTGGAACTGATCCTAAATTGGGTGCCTTAACTGATAAAATCTGCACCTGAATAGAAACACAACTACTGTAGATTATTCAGTGCATTCAATGAAGAAACAGTATACTAGTATTATGTGTTTTTTAAAACAAAAATGATAATAGAAAACCTGCAAGTTTTTCATGTTCTGCATAGGCTGTAATAGTTGACTTTCATTATACTTTATAATAAGGAAATACATCAGATTTTAAAGAAAACTGTTAAAACTACATTAGTATTTTCATTAAAGTTGTTTCAGATATACATTATATATCTGTCAGAGCAGCATTTTATAGCAAACAACCATAAGTAGTTCTTACGGAAGACTGGATATTTTTTTCTTAAGTATAAAATGAAAAGAATATGAAAGTGGCATCCATAGTTTTCTTTAATCTTTGGTAAAAGAAGAAAAAATGAAATGGACATTGATTAATTATCCTTACAAACATGCTGTGTCCTTTTGCCATTCCTGAGTACATCAGCAAAATATATGCGAAGCAGATGTTAGCGAGGTAGCTCTAGTGTATATTCAAACATAAAAAGAAAAATCTTAAAATATCCCACTTCTTTCAGGTAAGACATTGAGCCAACATATTATTCAAAGCATACCAGTGAAGTTAAGGATGGTGAGGTTGGAGGGGGTCTGTTCCAGCAGACTGAATGATTAATTGTTTTCTGTAATGTAAAAATAATGGAACACATAAAAACATTTGTTGTTCAATACTATACAGCAAGACAAATAATTTTATTGGGTAAACTGTCTTATTACTCCTTTTGAATGATGTTCAATTCAAACATCAAAATCCTAATTCACCAAAAAAAAATATTTTGATAACAGTAAGACTATTCATCTAACATAATAAAAAGGATTTTTTTCCAGTGGTTCCACAGCCAAAAGGTGATTCATACTTACCAGCATCAGAATATTTGAAAATTCAAGAAAAGGAGCAGTTCTACCTCAGCAGGAAACAGTCATTCAAACCCTGAAACAGTAGTATACAGTTATATTTTCTATACCATGATATCCCCTGTATTGGCAAGGCAGTGCCATACAACTCTTTAGAAATCTTGTAATTCGTGAACAGAACAGGATCAGAGGAGGGATGTTGGGCAAAGCAAAGGTGCAATTTATTCACTGAGTGCTGTACCAGAAGATGAATCTCATTTCAGGCAGGTTTTTTACACATTCATTCTGCACTGAAACACCTTTAAAAAAAAGATGGAAAAGGACGAAGACAAAAATTGTGTATATTTACATTATGTAGAGTGTACTCAAGAAATAATCTGTAATGAAAAAATAAACACACAAACACAAAAACAAGGTTCCTCCATTACATACGCTGTAGGAAGTAATATTTAAAGAAGAAAACAAAAATATAAGTGTTGGGTATATTCAAAATCAATTGCACCATCACCAAAAACTGTCCAATAATTATATATAAACTTTTATCAAGAAAATAATCACTCAGAGATTTATCCATCCATCCATCCATTATCCAACCCGTTATATCCTAACTACAGGGTCACTGGGGTCTACCATAGTGGCGCGCTATTGCAGCATAAGTTTTTAGTTCCCGGAGCAAATCCAGTAGTTCAGCCTTCTCCTGCAGTGTTTTAAACTTCTTCTGGCACTTGGGCTCAGTGCCAGAAGCCTTAGACGGTGCAGGGCGATTCGGGGACATCTTGTGCGTTTAAGAATAACAAAATGAATACAATAACAAAATGGAAAACACGAGGACACTCAGCTAGAGTCACGTCACAGGGCAGCAATCATTTAGCAGCAAGGAGAAATGAATAACACTCTTGGACTTGCTAATTTCACCATCCCAAACCGCGTTTGCCTTAGCAGTGGTAAACCCACTTACCTGGAGACGTGTCACAGGGCAGCAATCAATCAGCTTCAAGGAGGAATGAATAACACTCCCAGATTGGCTACTTTCACCATACCAAACTGCGTTTCCCTCAGCGGTGGTAAACCCACTCACCTGGAAACGCGTCACAGGGTAGCAATCAATCAGCAGCAAGGAGAATTAAGTTTCCCTCAGCGGTTGCTTCCTATTCTCTCTACAGCACAGTATTGCCACGAAAACAGGCATAAAAAATTGTGAAGGATATTTGCGTTTTCCACTAACAATTAATAGTTAGGTTCTAAGGAAAAATCCGCTAACGACTGAGTCTGCAAACCTTGAACTGCGACTTCGTGGGGGTCTACTGTACTTGTAAAAGCGTTTTTTTTTTTTACTTTTATTCTCTCAGTCATGATCACGATACAATCCCCCACCACCACCACCCCAGATATGATGCTGTTAGTTTTTATTTGAAACTGGGAATAACTGTAGATTTGAGTGGTGTTTTGAGACAATGGAACTGGAAATTCTCTGATCTGGAGGGATAAAAGCTGACACACAAATGCTGGTTAATCTTCCTTTTTCTTATCTCACAGTCATTTGAATTTTTTAATTCAGTTTTATTGAGTGTTCCTGGTCACGCTGAATTAGTATGCACCTTATGGTCCATGATGTCAAAGCCGCACTGACAAAAAAACAGAGACATAGGTATATATGATATTTGGAATTCATTTTATGACATGTATAGTACTTTTCGGAAAACATTGTGGCACAGAAGTAACATTATTCATATTATTCATATTCATTTACATGCCTTCTTGTGCTTGTAATCAGTGATCGTGTTTTTTTGGGTTTTTTTTTCCGATCTTGCCCATTCTACATTTTGATGCATGGTGGTGTTTCTTTTGTACTCCAGGACATGCAGAGGAAAGAATAGTACAGAGAGGTCAGTTCTGCGCTATATACAATCATCAAATTCAAATGTTAACAGTTCCCACACACCCAAGGACTGTCCTTCTGACATGTACAACATGTGTACCTGTTGCAATGTACATGGTTCTCTCTACACTGTGGTTCCTATTACACTGAAGGGGCGCCTGACACTGATTGAGTTTACTTTCCTGGGGGAAGTGGCGGTCTTGGAACAGAAGCTTGTCGATGTTGCATACTCTTTTTCTTTTTCCATCTCCTTTTCTTGTAAGAAGAGATGACGAAGTTCTTCTGCAAGGAACGCCAAGAACGCTTTTCATTTCTCAGTGGGCCCTCTGCATTTCTTGAACAGTACATGTGCGTTGATCTTCGCAAGGTCAACATGTTGTAGCACACAGCAGCCGGCCGTCTGTGTGCTCATGCTCACACTGAATAAGCTCACTCCTTCTGGTTCATGATGTCAACGCAGCACCGGATAAAAAGAAAGAGACAGATTTATGTGACATTCTGAAGAAGTCATTTTATGACCTGAATAGATAACATCGTCGCACTAATGCAATATTATTTGAAAACGAACAGCGTCAGATCGGGTGTAAATTTATGGTACTTGTAAAATTAGCTTTTTTTAGTTTTATTTTCTCAGTCACGTTCACGCTCTAACCCCTCCTCTCCACCGCCCCCAGGATCTGACCCTAACTAACAGCGCCAGCATAAATTTACACCCAATTTGATGCTGTTTGTTTTCAAATAATATTGCATTAGTGTGCTGATGTTTTCTGATTGCAAAGATTTCAATTACTAAGTACAAAGTATGATGAACACCTTTTCTTAATGCTATGTTAGATACCACCTACATTTGTAAATCAGCAACATACCACAGAACTCCACAGAACAAACACTGCAGAGCTTCTCTGCAAACTTTACCAGTGCCCTTTAATATGATATTGATATCATATTTACAGTAAGAAGCATTAGACTGAAAAAAAACAAATACATAAAAGTGGCAACAGACCACCAGGCCCACAATGTACATGGCCAAATATGTACAATAATATGAATACAAAGCTACCACTGCTGCACTATACATAACAGAGTGTGTATATACACTACTGCCAATTTAATATTGTCAGAGCAGTACGTCAAAAGGTGTAATAATGCAGTTTGTTTCAACTCTGCTTGAGAGACAAAAGTTTTTGAAGTAATCAATATAAGTTGAAACATCTGTGCAAATTGTTGGCTTCAATTTGAAAGGCTTAATTTACTTTAATTGCTGCAGAACATCTTTAGGTGGTAACCTATTAGTTGATCCATGAAGAAGGCTGAAAATAGTCTGATATTTTCAATTTTCAGTGTTTGCGAAGCTAAATTTAAAATGTAAACCTCTGGCAGTTTACTGCTTCTCTTTTCAACATTTTAGGTCATTGATTGCATTTCAGCTGATTAAATGTGAAAACTGAGGTGTTGTAAAACTTTTGAGTGGTAGTGCATATATATGCATAGGCATATTTTGACCTAAAATTGGGGTTGGCTCGTAATATATTAGTCTAAATTACTTTGTCCTAAAATTAGGTTTGGCCTGTTACATATATATGAGGCAAAGTCACACAATGAAGGAATTTGGCATACCTGTCAGGCAGGGTTCAACCAATGAGTTTCCACATTGTTATTCAGCCTGAGCAGTGAACTGAATACAAAGGCAAGTGATGAAGCTTCTGTGCCTACCTGCTACCCAATGGAGCACCATGGAGACAACTGAGGAAGTAGAGGAGAAGGCAGACACAGAGCAAGAAGAATATCTTGGTGAAGGAGACAAAGGGTCTCAAATGAGATGCAGGCAACACTAGTTGACCATGTCATCAACCATGGCTTGAACATGAGAGAAGCAGGTCAACATGTGTGGACCAATGTGTCACATTTTATTGTGGCTGGCATAATGTAATCATTTGGAAATGAAGATGGGTACAGTAACTGTGGCCTCTGCAGTGCAATACTTATAGTACCTGTAGATTTTGATATGGTACATGTGATGATGCCGGTCCCCTACAGACTCCCTCTTTCCACATGGGAGTCTATTGAACCAACACCATCGAGTTATGATGGAGATGAGCTGACATATGAGGACAAATCTCATTGACGCCAGGGGATGGTGTAAAATGCTCAGATGCTTTTATTAAAAATAAAAATTCCAAAACAAAAGTAAAACCAAAAATGTTCATTTTGCAGTTTAAAAAAAAACAAATCCATAAAATCAGTGAAACGTGAATCTGTTAAAATATAGGTTAAAATGCAGTCTCTCTTCACCCGATCACAGCCCACCACCTTCTGTCACCCTGGCTCACACATCACAGGCATTGCTGGCGGAGCTTCTGCAGCACAAACTTCTTTCTGCCGACCCCCCATCTGCTGTACGAGGTCTGCACACCTCCCGTCTTCCTTTGCGCTCAAGCAGTCGCTCCTCAGATCCACTGGGAGGTCTTACGTCTCACTCGCCCCACTTTACACGCTTAGTCAGTGGGGTGAACCCGTCTTTGTGTGTGCAGCGCCTTAATCACACGCCCACGGAGACTGACATGTCTTTATGGATTTAAAACCTGGCCATATTTTGTTGTAGCCGCGGACCTGCAATACCACAGTACATTTCACAAAAATACACAAAGATAAGTAAATGTGTGTTTTTTCAGAAGTGCAAAAAGACTGAAAGAGGGAGAGGGAGCTTGTATTTAATCAATAAGCAACATTGTTACTTGTTCCCAAGACTTTCTGGGATAGACTCCAGTTTCTCTGCATTTCTATTCTGGATAGCAGGGTTAAGGATACATTTCAGAAAACACTTGTAAATTAATGACTTACAGTACCTAAAGATTACATTCATGAGGTATGGATGGTGGCATAAAAAGTGTGCTGGTACCGATTTTTAAGAATAAGGGGGATGTGCAGAGCTGTAGTATCTACAAGGAGATAAAATTGATGAGCCACGGCATGAAGTTATGGGAAAGAGTAGTGGAAGCTACTCACTACACTACCATACCTGGCCTGGGTTACTAACTCAGTTGATCCTGTGGTATGTGAACAAAGAACAAGAAGAGATTGAGGTGGATGCTACTTGTTGAACTTTACCTCATATTTGTGTTAAATTCTTACTCAACTCTCTTTCAGTCTGTTTGAGGACAGACGGAGGCTTTTCTGTGTTTGACAAAAAATAGACATGTGCGAAATATCCCAACCCAAACCAGCATTGAGATATGGTGTAATGGGTAGAATACCTGCCCTTAAAGTAGTGGTAACGGGGTTGATTCCCAGCCATGATGTTAAAACTTGTTTTTGTTTAAGAAATTTTCATGATTGTCTATATTATAAGTGAGTAAGGCAATGTTCTATCAGGAACTGCATATTGTTATTTTTGGAGCAGGTATGACGTCATATCATTGTAATCTTTTGGACACTAGGTAACTAAAGACTACATTTGTATCACTTGGATTTTCAATATAATCTCTGTGATCCTGGACTATTATCAAAATGTGATATGAAAACTGTGACATGTACTGTGTGCTTTGATGTGTGGTGTGCTTCTCTTCAAATGACATTAAATAAACTTAATAGATATGGAGAAATAGTGACAAATCATGGTGTCCAGGTCAGGTGGTGTAGAGGGAAGTGGTCTTTGATTTTCAGTGAATCATGCAAACTCATCCCACAGGTTCAAGTCTAGGAGGAGTAACTCCTTGAGGCATGGAAGAGGAGGGTAAGCAGAGACAAGAGACTCACTCCACAGTTGTGTTTGACAGCGAAACTTTTTTTAATAGGTTGTACCATCAGAGTATGCATATATACCAGCCACAGGGGATGCACAAACCAGTGCGTTTCTTTGTGCCGGTCCCAAGCCCAGATAAATGGGGAGGGTTACATCAGGGAGGGCATCCAGTGTCAAATTTTGACAAATCAATATGCGGACAACAATACAAATTTCCATACTGGATCGATGGAGCCCCAGGTTAACAACAACCGCCACCAGTACTGTTAGCCAACAGGGTGCTGGCGGAAATTGGGCTACTGATGCCCGAAGAAGAAGAAGGAGAAGAAGAGGGGGGAGACGTGTCCGGAGGCAGGAGGAGAGGAGGAAAGTAAAAAGAATGTGACGGTAGGAACTTTGAATGTTGGCAGTATGACTGGTAAGTGGAGAGAGTTATCAGATATGATGGTGAGAAGTAAGGTTGATATATTGTGCATGCAAGAGACTAAATGGAAGGGGAGTAAGGCCATGTGGATCGGAGGTGGATTCAAATTGTTCTATCATGGTGTGGATGGGAGGAGAAATGGAGTAGGGGTTATTCTGAAGGAACAGTATGTCAAGAGTGTTTTGGAGGTGAAAAGAGTGTCAGACAGAGCAATGATTATGAAGCTGGAAATTGTAGGTGTGATGATGAATGTTGTTAGTGCATATGCACTGCAAGTTGGGTGTGCAATGGGTGAGAAAGAAGATTTTTGGAGTTTGTTGGTTGAAGTGATGAACAATATACCCAAGGGACAGAAAGTGGTGATTGGAGCGGATTTCAATGGGCATGTTGGTAAAGGAAAAAGTGGAGACGAGGAGGTGATGGGTAGGTATGGTGTCAAGGAGAGGAACGAAGAAGGTCAGACGATAGTGGATTTTGCCAAAAGGATGGACATGGCTGTGGTGCATAGGTATTTTAAGAAGAAGGAGGAACATAGGGTCACATACAATAGTGGAGGAAGTTGCACACAGGTACATTACGTCCTATGCAGAAGAGTTGATCTGAAGGAGATTGAAGACTGCAAAGTGGGGTCAGGGAAAAGTGTAGTTAAGCAGCATATGATTTTGGTCTGTAGGATGATATTGGAGATCAAGAAGAGGAAGAGAATGAGGACAGAGCCACGGATCAAATGGTGGAAGTTGAAAAAGGAAGACTGCAAGGTTGAGTCTAGGGAGGAGGTGAGACAGGCACTGGGTGGCAGTGAAGAGTTACCAGACATCTGGGAAACTACAGCAGATGTAGTAAGGGTGATTGTAAGAAGGGTGCTTGGCGTGACATCTGGAAAGAGGAAGGAGGAAAAGGAAACCTGGTGATGGAATGAGGAAATACATGAAAGTATACAGAGGAAGAGGATGGCAAAGAAGAAGTGGGATAGTCAGAGAGAGGCAGAAAGTAGAGAAGAGTACAAGGAGATAAGGCGCAAGGTGAAGAGAGAGGTGGCAAAGGCTAAAGAAAAGGCGTATGATGAGTTGTATGATAGGTCGGACACTAAGGAGGGAGAAAAGGACCTGTACCAATTGGCTAGACAGAGGGACTGAGCTGGGAAAGATGTGCAGCAGGTTTAGGGTGATAAAGGATAAAGATGGAAATGTACTCACAAATGAGGAGAGTGTGTTGAGCAGATGGAAAGAGTACTTTGAGAGGCTGATGAATGAAAATAACGAGAGAGAGAAGAGGTTGGATGATGTGGAGATAGTGAATCAGGAAGTGCAACGGATTAGCAAGGAGGAAGTAAGGACAGCTATTAAGAGGATGAAAAATAGGAAGGCCGTTGGTCCAGATGACATACCTATGGAAGCATGGAGGTGTTTATGAGAGATGGCAGTGGCATTTTTAACGAGATTGTTTAATGGAATCTTGGAAATATGAGAGGATGCCTGAGGAGTGGAGAAGTGTACTGGTGCCAATATTTAAGAATAAGGGGGATGTGCATGACTGCAGTAACTACAGGGGAATAAAATTGATGAGCCACAGCATGAAGTTATGGGAAAGAGTAGTGGAAGCTAGGTTAAGGTTAAGAAGTGAGGTGATGATTAGTGAGCAGCAGTATGGTTTCATGCAAGTGAGACACGTATGGCACACACAGGAAGGAGCCACGCCCACCAACTCCAAGACCATTGGATACGACGACAACTCGCAGGGCCACGCCCACCAACTCGGACGCGACGACACAGAAAAAATGGCTTCATTTATGTTCGTCTGTCGTAGAGGCCACATGCAGTGCAGGTCAGGTTAATGTCGTGTACCTCCGAGCTACGTTGACTGTTCATAGAGGCATGTTTCTCGCGGAGGTGAATCGCCATATGCAGCGTGTGAAACGGTTTGCGAGGGTATCCCATGGGATCCTTAAAACAATCCTTTAAAACTGAGGTTAAAGCACAATGAAGGAATCAGTCTTTAAAAACCAATAAGCCCTGTGCCTCTGTTTCATTACCGTCTCACCTGCTTCACCAATGCAGGCCCTGCGACAGTCGAGACGCTCTGTCAGCAGCTGACCTTCTCTGTGCCTGACCGGTTCACACAGAGGCAGCGCAAGAGAAAGCTGCGCCAGAGACAGACAGAGGCACACACACAGGCAGCTGGTGGGCAGCTCTCCGTGAGTTTCTCTTGCGAGCGGACACATAACCAGGCGGTGTGTATGCTTCGAGAACGAGGCTGGACGCGGCTTGCGACCAGGCACATGAGCAGGCAGTGTGTATGCTTCGAGTGCGAGGGTGGACGCGACAGGACCATCTAGGAAAAATCATGTCACAGATGTGATTTGCTGTATGCAGTGTGTAGAACAGTTTGCGAGGGGTGTCCCTGTGTCTTTCCAGAAGTGTTCAACCATCAATAAATAATTATGCGGCGTTTGTTATGCCGCGGGTTCACTATTGTGTTGTATTTTGCTCTCTCCAGAGTTCCATCTTTTCATTCATTTACTGTTGTAAGCCGTTGAACCCCATTCGGGCTGCAAACCGTGGAATTGCCACTAAGTGCGACTCATACGCTCCCACTGTTTTCGTCCCTACCCTTTGTACACACCCCCCTCCCACACGTTTACTGTTAATAGAGGCATGTTTCTCACGGAGGTGAATTGCCATATGCAGCGTGTAAAACTGTTTGCAAGGAGTATCCCATGGGATCATTAAAGCATTCCTTTACAACTGAGGTTAAAACACAATGAAGTAAGCAGTCTTTAAAAAACGAGTTTTCGGTTTCAAAGCACGACCGCGTGCAGCATAGCAAAGTGTTGTACACGCTACATACAGCAATTCGCATCCACGACAAACATGCGTCTTCTTAGATGCTCCTGCACTTTGTACACACTCCCCTCCCACCTCGCTACGCCGCACGGACGATTGTGTGTAGGTTCATTCCGTGCATTGTTACAATGTTGCTTTTCTTGCTGATTTATTACATTACCGATTTTGCAAATGTTAAATTTTCTCCCTGTGCTTAAAAATGATTAAAAACGGCCTGATTATGCGGCGTATGGTACGCCGCGGGTTGGCTAGTTTTTTTTTAAACAATAAAGGCCTATGAACACTCTGAATCAAAGCAAAAGTCTATTTATATTGTTTTATTTTATTTTCTCATACCAACGATTTTCGGTCTTAAAGTCATCAAAAATGATGATGATGCCAATAATAATATTCATCAGACTGTTGCATAGAAGAGAAAGACATGGCGAAACAAAATGAAACTATCAAAATGACAACAGGACTGTAGCTCTTGAGTGAATTGCTAAAAGCTGATTTAACCCAAACTATGATCATCTCCCAAATGGACATACATTGAAACTAGTATTAAAACTTAGTAAATATCATCCTCTGTTGTTCATTATCATTTGTGAGATTTGCTCTGGGTACGCTAAAGCAGTTGTGCATTTTTATGGCTAGGTAGATTATTTTATTGGTATAGACAAGCATACAGTAAATAAGAACTGTGGGTAAAGATTCTTATTTAAAAATAATCATTATATTCTCAGTTTAACTGGATGTTGTCATTATGCTATGTTTTCAAATTATTTTATTAATGTCACAGTAATGTCTCATTTAAAAAGAAAAAAAAAATATATATATATAGTGATAAAAGGCGATATAGTGCATCTGTTATCGTAACATCCATCCATCCATTTTCTAACCCGCTGAATCCAAATACAGGGTCACGGGGGTCTGCTGGAGCCAATCCCAGCCAACACAGGGCACAAGGCAGGAACCAATCCTGGGCAGGGTGCCAACCCACCACAGGACACACACAAACACATCCACACACCAAGGCAATTTAGAATCGCCAATCCACCTAACCTGCATGTCTTTGGATTGTGGGAGGAAACCCACGCAGACACGGGGAGAACATGCAAACTCCACGCAGGGAGGACCCGGGAAGCGAACCCAGGTCTCCTAACTGCGAGGCAGCAGCGCTACCACTGCGCCACCGTGCCGCCTATTGTAATATTAATTTTCTAAATATAGAAAATTTAATTATTCTCAGATAGAGAGAGAGGTGAACTCAATATAGATTACTAATGTGCATGCCATTTATTAATTAAATCTTGTCATTCTTTCAGTTTAGACCTTTAGAATTTAAGAGTTCAAAACAGTTTTATTTATGGACATACTGTATATAGGTAAATGTATATGTAAACTTATCTGTGTGTCATTACATAAAGGTACAGTTTGTAAACCGTTAGAACTAGAGCCTGTGTTAGCATCGATGCCATGCAAAGTGGGGTTGAAATCTACACTGGATAGAATTCTCCTACAATGCAGGGCTAACACATGCAAAGCCACAAACAAGCATGTTTTTGAAGTACGGAACTAGATTTACAGACAAAATAGGAGAAAACACAAAGTCCACTTTGAAATAAAACCCATCTCAATTGTAGAGATGTAGTAGTGCTACCCTTTAGTCCACTGAGTGTTATGGCAGTGGGCTACCTGCATAGGTAATTCTTTTTAGTAATTTTTTTTTCTACAAAAAAATTCCAATCTCTCTTGAGAGTGCCTCAAACCATATTATATTGGTTTAATGATATTGATACAATTAACACCTTGCTTTTGTTCCTTTTTTACCTCATCTGCATTATACAGTACTGTACTGTATATACTATGCTTGTGTGTATGAATAAAACGACAGCTGTTTCTTTATTCCCCTTATGATTACAGAGTTTGCACAACTAAATGAACCCAAAACACACCCACATCTCATCTCTTTAGCATTAGTGACAGTCACCATATGTTCTCCTGGGGCTTTTCCTCATGCCTGCTTGCATGCATATAAAGAAACCAAAAACACAGCCTTGCGATTGCAGAGTTTGCATAAGTACAGAGTTAAAAGCAAATGGTACACAGATCAAATTCTGTTGCTTAGTAACTGTCTTCTGATAAGTTTTAAGATGTTCCGCTTCTTGAGCTTAGGAAGAGCGAGAAAAAAAAAAAAAAGACAGTATATTAGAATAGTGTGTAACATTCTGCAATTGTGCATACAATCATTTTTCTTGCATATATTGAAAAGGTATATATTGAAAATGTCTTGTACGATACAGACTGCAAAGGAAAGGCATCCCCTGAGGCTGGCTCTTGCCTTGTACCATTTATTACCAATGTAGTGATTTAGATCCCAGGAACAGTTTATTTTTATATAGAACTCATTGCATTACAACACAAATCAGAATGCCAAACACACAAATACAAATAACTGCTTTGGGTCAATGTGGGAGCCATGATTGAAAATGTTGCCCAAAGACACAATTGAAGACTTGGATTCAAATCCGGACTGGAAAGCTGTGTTTCACATACTCTTGACATCTTTTTCATGATTTTGTTAATGCATCTCTATGAAGTTTCTTCATTTCCTACATTCTTATCCAGGGCAAATAGCCCATCACCTTTGTTATATACAGTATGTGTATGATATGTAAAAAAAGCATATCTAAAGGCCCTATATACATAGCAGGGGTTTATTATTTGATTGTAAACAATGCTGTCACATTTTCTTATGATGCTAACTTGTCGGCTGTATTTTGACAGTAACTTAATTTTATGTAATTGTCAGCATACAATAAGCTATTGATCTCAGCAACAATAACAACAGCAACATATAGCACATTTATTTTGTTGTGATCAAATTTTTGTTGATAAAATGAAAAAGGAATACAGCAATAACTGATTTTTCGATTATATAAGAACAAACAAAAAAAACCCTCCTAACGCTATATACTGTAGCACATTTTCATACACAGGATATAGCTCAAAAAGATGCCAAAGAAATACATGCAAAGAAAAACAAATTAAAATTAGATAAGAAAAATACAGACATATGTATAATTAAGAAAAACATAGGCCTTAAATATAGAATATTTTATGTTTTAAGTCTCTAAATGATGGTGAGTTGGCCAAAGTGGACAGAAAATAATAAACAAAAAACTCCCATTATGTTGGAAAAAAACCCAAAATCCTTTATGGGTTTCAGGCCAAATGTCTACTCAGTTCCCGATGGACCATTATGTCTAATATAAATGTTCTTAAGCAGTTCTTTATTTATTTTTAAGGTTTCGTCTTAAAGGATTTAATGCAATGGGTCTCATGGCAAGTAAACTGGGTTAAGAAATCATAGAACAAATTAGGATGGAAAAATTACATTACAAAGTTTACAGAACACTTTTTTGTCTACTCTTAAGTCACTTAGATTACAAAAAATGTCTTTAAATGAATCACTGAAATAGACATAATCAGTACGCAGTGAAAGATACAATCAGTATGCACTAATCAAACCATGTTATGGGCAGGAGACTGGTGTGAAGTTTTAATTTACCAGTGTTTGACATAAGGATATATTTCTAGAAAGAGTATAATTAAAATGTTCAAATTAAGGTGACAGTTCAAGAGGTTATGGCTTGTAGCTGTACTGCATGACTCATTCATTAGACAAGAAACTCACCAACCACAGTGCTTCAACTTCAGAAATCCTTTTCCTTGCTCTTTTCTTTAATTGTTAGTGAGCTCTGGATTGCTGCACTGCAAATATGATTTTTTCATGATATAAGGAGACATACTGCATATAAAAATACAACAAATGGGGTGGGTGTCGACTTGTTCTCAATCCTACTTTTTGTAAAAATTGATTGATTTGTATGGAATGATTACAATAAAACTAATAAAAAAAAATACAACAAATACTTTTCAGATTGTTAGGGCATTTTAAGCTTAGAAAAGTAGTGCTTAAATAACTAAGGTGAAAGAAAAGATTTTGAAAAATGATTTGATCATCCTATGTCTAACAAGCTTGTTGTGTTCTTTTCCTACAGTAGGTGTGCTTGCCATACTACTTCCTTAAATTATAGAATGGCAGGCAATGTCCTTGTTTTTTCTCACCTATCTTGAGGGTTTACTGTGCAGCAGCTTGACATGTATTTCATCTTTTGATACAGACATTCGTAATTTTAGTTATACAACTCAACACAAAACCTACGAACCTAAAATTGGTTCCTGTTAATTCCAACTTAACTTGGCAATACCAAATCAAAGGTGACTGCCCCATAGTCCCCATAATTTCAACTCCAATTCTATGTAGCTTAATTAATTTATCTGCAGTTCAAAATGTGAAAGAATTTTTTAGAAATTCTGTGAGTTTTATTCTTAGCTACCTTTTACCCATGCAGACAGCCATGTGCTTATTGAATAACTCATTAAAAAGTAATAGAAAAAAGTAACATTACAGTTGTGGCCAAAAGGTTTGAGAATGACACAAGTATTGGTTTTCACGAAGTTTTCTGCTTCAGTGTTTTTAGATCTTTTTGTATCATGTTTCTGTTGTGTACTGAAGTGTAATTACAAGCATTTCATACGTTTCAAAGGCATTTATTGACAATTACATTAAGTTTATGCAAAGAATTGTAATAAATACAGACAACGATATGAAAGGTTTGGGGTTGTTAGTCCCGTATACTGCAAAGTAAAGTTCAAAACAATTCAAGTAAATCATTAGACACACAAGGATGAGTAGACAGACAATTTATGGAGGCGGACTGGAAATTAAACAGTGGGATGCTGGGAAAGATGTGGTGGTGGATGGGTAAATGATGTCATCAAATGGGGAGAATAGGGTATAAAGGGACATGGAAGTGTTGCGGTTCTTCGAGTTGTCCGGGTGGAGTTCTGACGGCGTTGCTTCGTCTTTTCTGAAAAAATAGAAAGAGAGAGGTTAGTACCCCGCAATTTTCCCCTGGCATGACTTGTCGCGTTGCACGTCGGGTCCTTAAGCTGCTCCCCAAGCGCTTGTGCATGACAGAGTCAATATTTGCAGTGTCGGCCCTTCTTTTACAAGACCTCTTTAATTCGCCCTGACATGCTGTAAGTCAACTTCTGGGCCAAATCCTGACTGATGGCAACCCATTCTTGCATAATCAATGCTTGGAGTATGGCAGAATTTGTGTGTTTTTGTTTGCCCAACCGCCTCTTGATTAACCACAAAATCTCAATGGAATTAAGGTCTGAGGAGTTACCTGCCCATGGACCCAGAATTTCAATGTTTTGTTCCCCGAGCCACTTAGTTATCACTTTTGCCTTATGGCACAGTGCTCCATCATGCTGGAAAAGGCATTGTTCGTCCCCAAACTTTTCTTGGATATTTGGGAGAAGTTGCTCTCAGAGGATGTTTTGGTACCATTCTTTATTCATTCATTGTCAATAAAAGCCTTTGAAACTTATGAAATGCTTGTAATTATACTTCAGTATACCATAGAAGTATCTGACAAAAAGATCTACAAACACTGAAGCAGCAAACTTTGAGAAAACCAATACTTGTGTCATTCTCAGAACATTTGGCCATGACTATACTCATTTATTTCATAATACTGAAAACTTCTATTCTCTTAATCTCTGTTTTCATATAACTTTCACCTCTTTCGATCAAACTACATTGATCACACCTTAAAGCCCTTATGGATTATCTCTTGCCCTGTTATGTATAACTAATATGGAGATCAAAATACACCTAAAAACAGTATTCTAGATTTGGTCATGCAGCATAAGCATAGCCACTCTTGCTTTAAACTCCAAACATGCTGTATACCTCAGGATCCTGTTTTTATGTTTAAGACAATGCTGCAGTCATTTGCATATGATACAGTAAATCCTTGTCTCATTGACTGTGACAAATATTGTCTAATTAAAAACCTTAACTAAACCTTTTAAAAGTTCACAGTTTTTGCCATACATAGCGCTTCCTGAACTCAAACATGATCTTACATGTCTTTGCTCTCCTGCTGGGAGAACATAAAACCAACCAAGCACACCAAACAAAAGAAATGTTCCTGTAACTCTTGAAATTGCACTCATTCAACTTTAAAGTATGGTGGCAATTTAAGCAGACCACTGCTTGACTTTGGTATATAATTAGCACCAACTTCACCATAGGCAGTTATAAAATGCCCAGTTCTGTCACCAATGTTGCATTGTGCTCACTGCACATTGGCTGACCCAATCATCTTTTTTTATGTACAGTAATTATAAATTATATAATATAATATATATAATATATATATAATATTTTTCATTTAGTGATCACCGACAATATACAGGTATGCTAAATTTTTGGTTTCAAAATAAGTATGTTTTTTGTGCAGATTAAGCTTTTACTACCGTAGTGAATTCATTTGTTATAAGCCCTTTCATTTTTTGATTCTTCACCCTTGTAGAAAAATAAAGAACTGTGGGTCTATTTTTTTATCTATTAACAATAATTACATGTTTTCATAATAATGCAAATCACAAATTACCAAAAGGCTGAAGTTGTAATCACTAAAAAAATGACACCTAAAATACCACCAATGGTTGATCAATAAGAAAACTTTGAGAAAAGAGCAAATCAAGAATTATACTAATTAGATTTAACAGTCAGGAACCAGAAAATCATAAACAAATATTTTAAGTTCTTTTAAAGGACTGAGACTTTACATTCAAAACCCGTCAACTTTAAATTAAATGCTGACTCCCATGCAAACCAACTGGTGCATGTGCAGTGGCATTGCAACAACAGAAACGTGATCTGTGGAAGCCAGCTTGATGCTTGCACAAGTGACATCATCAGAATTAATGTGAAACATAGAAAACAATAATTACAAATAGTCCAGCCATTGAAAAATCGTCTAAAATAAATGTTTCTAACATGTCTATCTTTTTTATTTTGCTTTTTAACTTTTAAATCTTAATTAAACTAAAACTCATCTTTGTTATTTAATTGTTTTATTCTTTTTAATTTTATAATCTATATATATAATTCACTAAGGCAAGACAACCATGAAAAGCCGGCGTGGATTCACTAAGCTGCCGACAAGTGAGACACCTATGGCGCACGCAGGAAGGAGCCACGCCCACCAACTCCAAGACCATTGGATACGACGACAACTCGCAGGGCCACGCCCACCAACTCGGACGCAACGACATAGAAAAAATGGCATCATTTATGTTCGTCTGTCGTAGAGGCCACATGCAGTGCAGGTCAGGTTAATGTCATGTACCTCCGAGCTACGTTGACTGTTCATGTCTATATATATAATTCACTAAGGTTAGACAACCATGAAAAGCACGCCGGAAGGGGCGTGGATTCACTAAGCCGCCGACAAGTGAGACACCTATGGTGCACGCAGGAAGGAGCCACGCCCACCAACTCCAAGACCATTGGATACGACGACAACTCGCAGGGTCACGCCCACCAACTCAGACGCGATGACACAGAAAAAATGGCTTCATTTATGTTCGTCTGTCGTAGAGGCCACATGCAGTGCAGGTCAGGTTAATGTCATGTACCTCCGAGCTACGTTGACTGTTCATAGAGGCATGTTTCTCGCGGAGGTGAATCGCCATATGCAGCATGTGATGTGTGTATCCCATGGGATCCTTAAAACAATCCTTTAAAACTGAGGTTAAAGCACAATGAAGGAATCAGTCTTTAAAAACCAATAAGCCCTGTGCCTCTGTTTCATTACCGTCTCACCTGCTTCACCAATGCAGGCCCTGCAACAGTTGAGACGCTCTGTCAGCAGCTGACCTTCTTTGTGCCTGACCGGTTCACACAGAGGCAGCGCAAGAGAAAGCCGCGCCAGAGACAGACAGAGGCACACACACAGGCAGCTGGTGGGCGGCTCTCTGTGAGTTTCTCTTGCGAGCGGACACATAACCAGGCGGTGTGTATGTTTCGAGAACGAGGCTGGACGCGTCTTGCGACCGGGCACATGAGCAGGCAGTGTGTATGCTTCGAGTGCGAGGGTGGACGCGACAGGACCATCTAGGAAAAATCATGTCGCGGATGTGATTCGCTGTATGCAGTGTGTAAAACAGTTTGCGAGGGGTGTCCCTGTGTCTTTCCAGAAGTGTTCAACCATCAATAAATAATTATGCGGCGTTTGTTATGCTGCGGGTTCACTATTGTGTTTTATTTTGCTCTCTCCAGAGTTCCACCTTTTCATTCACTTACTGTTGTATTCTCACACTAACCTGTTTTAGACAACCGTGTCTTTCCAGAGGTGTTTACCATTCAATAAATAATTATGCATGAGATTGAGCGTGTGTCTAGGCGTGATCGCATAAATGCTTCATTTTGGAGATGCATCAGAAAACGGGTACGGCACTGTTTCCTACCTCCTTTTGACTAACAAAGAAAACGAGAGACATTGTTCATTTCTAATGGGGAAATCTAGAGTGGCACCACTAAAATCTGTCACTATACCAAGATTGGAACTTACAGCAGCAGTGATTGCAGTCAAAATGTTAAAACGAGAACTGCAGATTCCCCTACAAGAGTCAATCTTTTGGACAGTACTAAGGTACATAGCAAATGAAAGTGCACACTACAAAACCTTTCTTGCCAACAAAATCGCAGTGATAAGAGAGCACACGCAACCTTCGCAATGGAGATACGTCGCGTCTGCGCAAAATCCCACAGATCAGGCATCAAGAGGTTTGACAATAGAAAGCTTCATCAAAAGTAAAACTTGGATACAAAGCCCGAATTTCCTATTACAGCCAGAGCACAAATGGCCTAAGAGACCGGATGAGGTGGACTTATATACTAGCGACGATCCAGAAATCAAAAGTGTATTGAGGCTCAGCATTCGGGCTGCAAACCGTGGAATTGCCACTAAGTGCGACTCATACGCTCCCACTGTTTTCGTCCCTACCCTTTGTACACACCCCCGTCCCACATGTTGACTGTTAATAGAGGCATGTTTCTCGCGGATATCGCGAATCGCCATATGCAGCGTGTAAAACTGTTTGCGAGGGGTATCCCATGGGATCATTAAAACATTCCTTTACAACTGAGGTTAAAACACAATGAAGTGAGCAGTCTTTAAAAAAGAGTTTTTGGTTACGACGCACGAACGCGTGCAGCATAGCAAAGTGTTTTACACGGTACATACAGCAATTCGCATCCGCGACAAACATGCGTCTTCTTAGATGTTCCTGCACTTTGTACACACACCTCTCCCACCTCGCTACGCCGCACGAACGATTGTGTGTTGGGTCGTTCCGTGCATTGTTACAATGTTGCTTTTCTTGCTGATTTATTACATTACCGATTTTGCAAATGTTAAATTTTCTCCCTGTGCTTAAAAATTATTAAAAAACCAGCCTGATTATGCAGCGTATGGTACGCCGCGGGTTGGCTAGTTTCAGATATTTCATTTTTTAGCTTTATTAATTTTTTTTACTTTTATGAGCAAAACTTAAAATTACACCGCTGTCATTCTTAACATAATTGCTGTACTACATTAGTGCATATTTTACAATTATATCTAATTTTTAATGCTGTATATTTACAGACAAACAAGCCAATAATGTCAATTACTTTAAGACTTAAAATAAGAAAGTCAGATGTGGTTATTGGATTATTTTATTTTACACTTCAACAGAAGCACATATCAGAAGAAGCATGTTAGGCTTTGGTAACTCATTTCATTCACCATCGCTAGTTGTGTGCTTTCTGCCTAAACCTACAGTCTGTACCTTTAGTCAAAAATGATGAGCAAGACAAGCACACAGACAAGAGTGCTAGATTTCATTAGATTTGAGAATCAAATTGATCAGGAAGTAGACTAGAACATGGCCTAAAAGGTACAGTCTAGGAGATAGAGGAATTATTGGGAATGTAAAAAATACAAGCATAGAGTGGCCTAGCAAATAAGCCAATACTTCAGTTAATCTAGAAATAGTTGATATCTTGAAATAATGGCTTGTACTAGCAGACTTTCTGCCAATGCTTGTCGCAAATGATCTCCCTACTCTACTGAATCTTAATTATAAAATAAAAAAATGGCTAGTCAAAGTATCACTATGTACATAGTACTTGCTGCTTTTACTATTCAATTTTTTTGAGATATTTTGCTTTAATAAAGTATTTAAAAACATATTTTCCTTTAGCTCATAAAGTACTGTTTACTTTGTCAGCTACACTATAAAACCACAGACATCTAAATCAGGTTACACTGCCAAGTCACTAAGGCAGTGGTTCAGATATTAGATTGTTTTGGTCTGCTGGTTTCTTATTATGCACCAACCTTTTCTCTTTCTTACCTCATATTAATTAATTCTCTTTGTTTTTGAAGGTTTTAAGGCAATTTACTCATTGGCCTGAATCTGTGCTTGGTATCAGTTGTTAAAGTTACTATGTGTATGATTTGAAAACTCAGCTAATTTACGAGCTGATGAGGCACAGATTCAGAAGTTCAGTTTAAACCTGTCTGAATGTTAACTAAATGCCTATGGCTTAATAATCTTTGAAATGAAACAGAGCTCCCAGTTAGATCTTCATCTACCGTAACACTTGCAAAATATCTATATAATGATTCATCTCTGTGTGCTTAGTATCTTAATTTTTTTCCCTTAATAATAATAATAATAAACAAAAGTATTAACATAAATTACCATATAGGTTGTGACAGTCACTCCGAACTAAAATATTAAAGTTGTCTAATAACATTTACACATTGTCAAATTTTATAGTTATTGTCACCGGCGGCTGGGGGTGGAGCCCAGCCGGGACGCCCGAGGGGACCGGAGGAGGGCTGGTGCCTCCTCCCGACCACAAGGGGGCGACTGCCCTGGTTTTGGCGGTGGCCTTGGGTATGGGGCTTGGAAGCCCAACCCTGTAGGGGCCTGTGGCCACCGCCAGGCGGCGCCCCGGTGCCTGAAGAACCCTGGAGCCCTGCAGCACTTCCGCCACACCAGGAAGTGCTGGGGGGAAGAAGAATGGGGTGTGTCCGCAGAGGAATGCCGGGAAGCAGCATCCGGGGGGGTGATAAAAGGGGCCGCCTCCCAACAGTCGAGAGCGGAAGTCGGGTGGAAGAAGGATGGAGCTGGATAAAGGACTGGAGGTAGCCAGAAAGGCATTTGGTGACTGTGAGGCCTGGACTTTGGGGGATCGGTGCTGGAGGCACAGGGTTATGCACTAAACTCACTTGTAAATATTTTGTGAAAATAAACGTGTGTGTTGGGTACTAAACGATGTCTGCCTGTCTGTGTCTGGGTCCAGTTCCACATTATATTTTTTGTAAGTCACCATTAAAGAACCTTATTCAGAGGTTAAAAGTGGGCGAACAAAATGAAAAAGCAGAAATGATGTTAAACAACTGTGGACCACCAGGGGGCTACCACTCCCCAAACCTCGATACAGACAGGCTGAGACACCAGATCAATACAGCACACATTTTATTCAGGTGGGGAAGCTTTTTTCTTTTGCTCCCCATTTCACAGCACAGTACCAGCTAATACAGCACACAGTCCTTTTCTTCCTCTCTCTTTCTACTCTTATTTTGTCAACTCCACTCCTCCTGGCAAGCTTTGTCCTCCAGCTCTTGACCCTGGCTTATTTTGTGAGGTTAATCCCATCCTTTTATATTTGCCAACCCGGAAGTGCATCTACACTTCAGCCCACGTGTTCTGCAAGCACTTCTGGGTCAGACGGAAACATCATATCATATATCACTTCCACAGCACCCCCTGGCGTTCCTTACAGTATCCAACAGGGCAGAAATATTAAACTCCAAATGTCATGGTGCCCTGTTGGAATCTGGGGCACCGCTACAAACCAAGGAGGCTGCCATCTGGAGTTTTGGGGGAGGCAGTGCCCTAAAGCAGCCGCCTTTCCCATCCTTCCTTCTTTTGGGCGCACCGGCAGGATTGGGCTGCCGGCCGTCCCTTACACAACATTTGGTGAAGCAAATAGATACTATGCTTACTTTTCAGTATTAAATAGAATGCAGATGTACTGCATATTAGTTAATATCAAATAGATTTTTTTTGTGTTTATATGGTAAATGTCCAAACAAGTAATGTAAATCAAACAATTAAAATCAGCATAGTCATTAAAAACATAAATATACATACAGGAATTTATTAATTTGAGTGAGGACATGGACTTTGGAAAACCAATAACATCGAAGAGTAATGGTGCCTTTTTACCTGTTTATTATTAGGCTGCATCAATAAAAAATTATAGCAATATACAACACCTAAAGAAAGCTTTCCAAATGCTGAGATAAAGGCTGAAGAGCAAACCAATACATTGACTGAGAAACTAATGTTGAACACACAGGTAGTGATAAACATTGATTTCTGGCAGTAGTCTGAATAATTGCCTGTTAAACAGATACAGAGTGGTCCAGATCTAATTATGCAATTATGAAAAGGCGAACACATCGCACCCGCTGTTTGACTGACAACCGTCCCCCCGCCATTTTGAAATGCAGGGCAGGTGCTGCCATCTATCGGCAACAAAAAGAATTTTTTGTAAATTCTCTGTGTAATAAAGTTAATAAGTTATTGCGTAATTAAAATTTCATAATTAGATCTGGACCACCTTATTCTAACATGATACTAATAACATGAAAAAATGCTGTACCTTTCTACAACTAACAGTTCTGATATAGTCATACTTAACTGCATTATTTTATCTCTACATGTGTTATTATCTAACAAACAGATAATGGTACAATAGCAAATTATGACTGTTTACAGACATATCTTTCACAGGACACATAATCTTTTTTATTTTTGATTGATATGGATTTTCTTCACATTTCCAGTGTATGTAGCAAAATAATTCAAACTCTATACAGCTTTATTTGACAAAACAAGGGCACCATCATTTATGTACTGCATGCCCTTTCAGGGCAACAAATAAACCAGTTCAGTTAAGTGAGTACAAAGATTTACTAGGTTTGCTAATTATTATAGAAGATTCAAAACAAATTTGAACCCATTATAGCCACGATCATTGCATTAACTCATAATTCAAATAAGAAATGTATGCACAGCTCATAAGCCCTACAAGATTTATTGGACTACGGAAAACATTTTCAACAGAGCCTAGTTTGTTCACAACCATTTGAATTAGAGGCAGATGCATCAAGTTCTGGTGTAGGTGCAATACTTTCTCAGCATTTTCAGGATATAAGCAAGCTAAATCTTCGTACAGCTGTATTTATTTTTTTTTTAAATTGTCATCAGCTGGACAAAATTATAATAACGGTAATAATCAACGTCTTGCAATAAATTTTGCTTTAGAAGAATGGGGGCTCTGGCTAGAGGAAGATGAACATTCATATTTATTTTTTCCCTGATTGTATAAACAGTATGTGTCTTAAAATTTTTCAAAGACTGAACACCCAAAGTAGATGGATACTTTTTTAGCAGGCTTAATTTTGTATTTGCATACTAAGCTGGAGACATAATTTAAAGATAGATGCTTTATAAAAGATTTCTGACAAAAACAAACACCTGAACAACAAAACATCATACCTCAAGATAAATTGCTGGCAAGAATTGTTGATGAGCCTATTGATGAATTTGTTTTAGTAAACGAAGCACAGCATGATCATGTGACTCCCAATAAATTACCTGCAGGTTTTCAGTTTGTTAATACGGGTATCAGAAATGTGTTTTTAAGAGGCCATCACTTCTTATTAGCGGAATACAGGAGCACTACTTGGATGTAAGAAGTAATTAAAAGTTATTTTTGGTCAGAAAATTATTTTTGGGCTTCAAGCTAATTACATCCACTTAAACAAATGTAATAAAATAAATATAATTCTAATATATAATTTCTAAGAAGTGACATGCTGTGCTGTGACTTTGGCAAAGCAGTCCTTCCTAAGCATTTTGAGAACCATTGTTCTACCACGGCTAGAACAGTTCTCTGGTAAATGGTCATTTAAATGTCACTTACACAGCATTCCATTAAGTAGTGATGATACAATACTAACAGTTAACAATATGAAACTAACTACAAATGCACAAAATTAGTCCCTGCTAGATATTATCATCTATTTAGTAATACTTATTTTTTATTATATATTAATTTATAAAATGTTGTGTAATGAAAAACAGAACGGGTTGCTGTATTTTTAATCCGTTAGGCACCTTTAATGAGTCAATAATGTCAGAAGGTGATAAAGTATGCAGAGAATGTTTAATGTACATTCTTCTGAGAAATTTGAATACCAGAAAAATATTTTTTAAATCCTCCTGGTATTCATTATAACAAGACAAACGTATTTTTCCAGACTATATTTCTTAAGATTGTATGATTAATTTGCTCGGATTTTCCTACCGTTACCTTCTATACACTGATTTGACCTCTCCACAAATACATGTGAGATCATCAACAATTAGACTGCATAACATTATGTTTTAAAGTGTTTTATTTTAACAGGCACCAAGAAAGGAAAGAGTAGACGGTGTGAAATTCAGTGTAGGCCATGTTACAGATGGTAAATACATATTGCTTGACATTTAAACAGAATGCAGTGCCAGAAAATGTGTTCTTCTGAGATAAAGCAATTACTCTAGAGAACTGTATTCCAATTAGTGTGAGTACTAAAGTAACATTTTAAACATCATAAAGGAAGAAAATACTATACTAAACAAAAGGATTTTTTTTAGTATGTGACCATTTTTTGCAATTTTCTGCACACATAAATACTGAACATTACTGAATTTACCACAAATGCTTCAAGATATGCTTGAAATCATAATTAAGTAAAATTAAGTATTTTTAAATTAAGTATTGCTGAAATCAGCACTAAGTGGTCAGTTCAGAACATGTCATTGACTGTTCAAAAAGTGATGGCATCATGTGAAGACATTCGTATTTAAGGAAGTTAAGCAGTTCCAAGAAGACACTAGAGACACAATAATTCTGCAAATTTGCATTTTTCTCTGGTTTTCATATTTAATGATGTTGATGTTATCCTAGCAGTTATAGGCATTATTAATCTTGTACTTTGTGATTTGGAAATTGTAAAAACAACGGAGAACCAGATCAGGACCAGAAAGTATTTATCCTAGAATACTTAAGGGGTTATTGGGTTCAAAGTTCCTTATCCGGCTGGGAAGGCAGTTTAATGTTTGGATGGAAGGAGACCACCATCATGAGCCATTTGCTCTCCCAGTCTGACATTTGGCAGCAGGTTTCTGGTGGGTCTCCTGTATACACTCCCATAGGGCTTCATGGGAATTGGAGTTCCACTAGGCATCCCTGCTGGGTCTTGTGGAAGCCACCAGAGGGAGCTGTGGGGAGGAGGTCCTACATGACCCAATGCAATGCACTGGAAGTACTCCCTGGTCCGGCATAAAGGAAGCCACTCCTTCTGTCTCAGGGAGTTGGGTGGAAGATGACTCACTTAGAGGAGAGGAAGGACAAAGAGGGAGAGGAAGATTATTGTTTGGATTTTGAACAATGTGCAACGTCTAAGAGAAGCCTGTGAAAGGTATTTATTTGAACCTGGGATGTGTATTTGTGTTGGTGTGTTTGGGGCTTAGTGGTGCACCTTGCTGCTTACTACAGTGCATCTGGAAAGTATTTACAGCGCATCACTTTTTCCACATTTTGTTAAGTTACAGCCTTACTCCCAAATGGATTAAATTCATTTTTTTTCCTTAGAATTCTACACACAACACCCCATAAAGACAACGTGAAAAAAGTTTACTTGAGATTTATGCAAATTTACTAAAAATACAAAATTGAGAAAGCACATGTACATAAGTATTCACAGCCTTTGCCATGAAGCTCAAAATTGAGCTCAGGAGCATCCTGTTTCCCCTGATCATCCTTGAGATGTTTCTGCAGCTTAATTGGAGTCCACGTGTGGTAAATTCAGTTGATTGGACATGATTTGGAAAGGCACACACCTGTCTATATAAGGTTCCACAGTTGACAGTTCATGTCAGAGCACAAACCAAGCATGAAGTCAAAGGAATTGTCTGTAGACCTCCGAGACAGGATTGTCTTGAGGCACAAATCTGGGGAAGGTTACTGAAAAATTTCTGCTGCTTTGAAGGACCCAGTGAGCACAGTGGCCTCCATCATCCGTAAGTGGAAGAAGTTTGAAACCACCAGGACTCTTCCTAGAGCTGGCCAGCCATCTAAACTGAGCGATCGGTGGAGAAGGGCCAGAGTCAGGGAGGTGACCAAGAACCCGATGGTCACTCTCTCAGTGCTAAAGAGGTCCTCTGTGGAAAGAGGAGAACCTTCCAGAAAGACAACCATATCTGCAGCAATCCACCAATCAGACCTGTATGGTAGAGTGGCCAGACGGAAGCCACTCCTTAGTAAAAAGCACATGGCAGCCCGCCTGGAGTTTGCCAAAAGGCACCTGAAGGACTCTCAGACAATGAGAAACAAAATTCTCTGGTCTGGTGAGACAAAGAATGAACTCTTTGGTGTGAATTCCAGGCGTCACGTTTGGAGGAAACCAGGCACCGCTCATCACCAGGCTAATACTATCCCTACAGTGAAGCATGGTGGTGGCAGCATCATGCTGTGGGGATGTTTTTCAGTGGCAGGAACTGGGAGACTAGTCAGGAAAAAGGGAAAGATGACTGAAGCAATGTACAGAGACATCCTGGATAAAAACCTGCTCCAGAGCGCTCTTGACCTCAGACTGGGGTGACAGTTCATCTATCAGCAGGACAATGACCCTAAGCACACAGCCAAGATGCCAAAGGAGTGGCTTCAGGACAACTCTGTGAATGTCCTAGAGTGGCCCAGCCAGAGCCCAGACTTAAATCCAATTGAACATCTCTGGAGAGACCTTAAATTGGCTGTGCACCGACTCTTCCCATCCAACCTGATGGAGCTTGAGAGGTGCTGCAAAGAGGAATGGGCGAAACCGGCCAAGGATAGGTGTGGCAAGCTTGCGGCATCATATTCAAAAAGACTTGAGGCTGTAATTGCTGCCAAAGGTGCCTCGACAAAGTATTGAGCAAAGGCTGTGAATACTTATGTACATGTGATTTCTCAGTTTTTATATTTTTAATAAATTTGCAAAAACCTCAAGGAAATATTTCTCCCATCATTATGGGGTGTTGTTGGTAGAATTCTGAGGAAAAAGATGAATTTAATCCATTTTGGAATAAGGCTGGAACATAACAAAATCTGGAAAAAGTGATGTGCTGTGAATACTTTCCGGATGCACTGCATATATACTGTATGTATGTATATATTGTCACACACGTGTGATTAGGAGGCAGTCAAAAAGCCTAAAGGTGAGTGAAATATCGCGAGATAAGGGGTTGTCACGTGGTACTTACCTGAATCTCTTCTCTCTGCAGAAAAACTACAGGAAAAATAATTACCTCTACTTCCGGGTTTCAAAATGGCCGCCATGACTTCCGTAGACTCGAGGTGACGTCACATCCAGCCCTCACAAATGACATCACTTCCGGTCCCATTTAGATGACGCTGTTTCCATCTCCTGCATTCAGTGTCACTTCCTGCCAACCATTTCCTGTCCCATAATACAATACTGTATATAAACGCCATTTTGTTCCATAAACATTATCAACTGTAACCTTTCAGGACTCTTGATCATTTATTTCGCAACTTTGCTTTATTTTGTCCACAGGACAATATACGGGGATGGTCCCCAAAACTTTATTTTTGTGGAGTTTCTTCTTTTACTTTGGATAATTTCCACAATATATATATGCTAGCATTTGAGGGGTAGATGATAGTGGACCTTCAAAATATGCTTGAACACTCAGGAATACACTGAAATCCATTTGCGAATGGGCAATCATATAATTTGTGTTTCATAAAAATAAACTAAAAACTAGACAGACATCAGAATTAATCACTAAGATTACTAAAGTTGAAAAAGAATATTCACACTCACCTAACAGCATACTATATAAAAGACGACTGTCACTACAAACAGAATTTAATCATTAGCAATAGGAGAAACTATGAACTAATCTTTAAGTCATGGCACTCTTATTACAAGCATGGAGAAAAGGCTGACAAGATTTAAGCTCAATCAATACATAAAATGTAACAGAATTGCACATATCAAAAATGTAAAAGGGAAAATAAATCAATAACTAATATATTTGAGGAATATAATTAGTCTCTATTAGTTCAAATATCTGGGAGTTACAGTTACAAGGAAATACTATTTTAGTAGTTTGATGGGAAGCACTAAATATGAAGTCAATAGTCAACTTTTCACCTCTCTCTAGGAGGCGGAGTTAATATAGTTAAAATAAATGTCTTTCACAAATTTTTATTCCTGCTTAAGAGTATTCCTATAATTATAAATACCTCATTTTTTTAAAAAGTCTGATTTCGTTATAAACCTGTTTATATGGAAGGTAATTTATCAGAATTACAAAGATTAAAAGTAAAAGATAGCATAGTGCTACTGTCTGTTATGTTACTGGGTTGTGAATATTCATGATTTGAGACAATAGAAAGAAGATATGCACCTGCTTGACTGGAAATAGAAGAAAATCTTGTAAGAACTCCTCTCTGCATGCTGTTCTCTGTGCTCTAGTCATGATTAATTATCACTAGATTATTAGTTATCTGTGCTTCACTCACTCAAAACATGGACCTGGACTTGTCAAAATAGAAACCTTCTTGGGAATAGATTGTCAGATATTGTGGTATTTATGATTATTGTATTTAGAATTATTTTAGACTAGCTTAGACTGTCTGGTGAAAAACTGGCCATTCTTTTCATCACCATGAAAACTAGCTCAGTTTGGAAGAATTGTAATACCACACCATAACTCAATGGAAAGTAATCTTATAATATCTAACATTAGAAAAAAATTGTGTTAAACTGCGAGGAGCCTCTTTAGAATTTGGCAAGAATCCCTTAATGTTATTCTAAAATGAGTCTGCTGAGATCTTGTCCTTGTCTCATACTAAACTCCTGTTGATTTAATTAACTTGAGGTATAATGCAGTAGCCCTCTGTTATAGGTGAAGTTGAGGGTTTCAGTTTGGATTATGACTGCAGATTTTAATGGTTTATGGGATATATTATAAATCTACATAATAAATATTATATAGATTGATTGTGTTTTTTTAACTGAACAGACTTTTTAAATCCCTTAATTCTGTTTCATTGAAACTTTTGTTTGATTGTCATATTATAATACTTATTTTGTAATGCATATTTATGTAACATTTCTTCTGACTTTACTTTGCCCTTTATCTTTCATGGGAAACTATTTAACTATAATCACGATTTGAAGGCACGTTTTTGCGATGTAGGATGTATTCAGGGTGTAGGATTTTTGATTGATTAATAATCATTAAGACAGCCACCAAGGAGGACTCCATAATAATGCAGGATTTGAAAAAGAAATTTTAACTTGGTTAATTAATTATCAGTTTTGCCTTTGGCAATACTAATGATTAATCAAATAATTTGGCAAGGGTCCTACTTTTCTTACCTTACCTTTCTCTGTTGTTTAAAGCTGGTCTCTAGCCTTCAGCCTTACAATATATCAAGGTAACTGAAGCACACTTGTTTTAAAAAATAGAATAATACAATGTATTAATAAACACAAGGATTATGGAAATAAGATAACTGCATATGCTGTATACAGTGCATTGACATATAAGATGGGACACAGACAGACAAACATAGCATATAGGATGGCTGTTTAATGGTATTTATGGTTCTACTTTATCTTGGCAAAGATAAATACTTTTACAATACCAAGTCTTTATGGATTATATCAAATGTTGTGTGGAGTTGTTGCTTTGTTGTTGCTCTGGGTTCAAGTGGAAGATTCTTCATGAATTTGCTTAATAGTCATTGTCAGTGTTATACTGCTGCTTTCTCAGCTTTCTTTCTGCTGTTAGACCCATTGCTATACCATCTGCATCAAAGAGAAAAGCATCACTCTTTCTCTTTCAGTTGTAAAAAAGAGAGGCTCATAACCTGTTAGGATTCAGAGGTTTCATTTTGCATTTTCCCCATCCCAGACAGAATCCCAGAGAGGGTGCCCTGAGAGATTTCCCCAAAGTCCATTCAATGTCCAGCATATATCCCAGAGAGGGAGCTTCTACAGGATGGTGCAGAGTTTTAAAGGAAGGTTAACCCTTGTTCTGATTGGATTAAAGTCAATTCCAGTTACAAAATCAGTTTTGTCTTTTAATAGATGGGCTCTTCACTCCATCTAAGTTGTCTTCCCTTGAGTTACAGGTCTATGTCCTTGCTTGAGTCCTTTTTTTTCTTTCCTGCTCGAAAGGTCTGTAAAGGGGCCTTTGGAGAGATGTCAGTGTAACTCTGATTTACTCCTTTCTTATCAGATGAAATCCAGGCAGATCTGGGTACAAGCTGGAGTTCAGTGGGAATATTGTACAGCTGGATCGCTGCATCTCTGTTAAATCTTCTTTTGTAATAGGCCTAGTGTGCGACTAAATCTTTTGTCTTATGAGAGAATTATTTTTTGTTACTTGAAGAAAAGAGTGCAAGTGCATGTTACTTACAATCAAGTATCACTATAGACTCTCTTTCAATGAAGTCGTAATTAAATTCACATTCAGTCTCATATGAAGTAAAAAAAGGTAATTTATGGCATTAAATAGTGAAATTGTGGTAACATTAGATTGATTTCATATTTATTTTATTTACTGAATAACTATATATCTGAAATAGTAGAGTCTGCTTTCATGCTTTTGCAAAACTTGTACTGCAAAATATGTTTAATTATATATTGCTGCATTATTAAGGTGATGCTGTGAGTTGTAGTCGGCAATATTATAAACAAATGATGATCTTTTCTGTGCATCCAAATAAGCATTACTCTGTACCCATTATAGCTAAACTGCAATTAGGGTTCAGACAATTTAATAATACTTTCCTAGGTCTGTTTTCTTTTTTGATGTGAACTATAAAGAATTAATGAACTGAGCCAACATTTGTATTTGTTGTAATACTTTTTACAAGTTTTTTTACACTGCTAAATATCAGCAAATTACAGAGTTACATATTGCAGAAGGTTTGAAAAAGAATGACAATTCATTTAGAAATAGAACATCTCTAAGAATCATCTGAATTACAACACTATTTTCCCAGACTTTTAGTACTACCCCATTTAAGTGTGTGAGACGGCTCAGATTGTCTGATGTAAGCCTCACTATCCCAAAGCCTCATTGCACGCCTTTCTTTTTTATTTCTATGAAAGTCTTTTTCTACATCTCTCAGATTCTCAGTTGTTAATAACATGCAAATCAGGGATGCAGACAAATTATTCCCTCTTGAACATTAAAACAGCTGTTCCTGGCTTTCCTTTTTTTCTACTGTACTGTCTTTGAAATCCTATTATTATTAATTTTTTATGTATAGTGCCTTAAAAACATACCAGTGGTTCTCAGGTTCTGTCTTGGGGCACTTCTTTGGCTGTAAATGTTTGTTCTACTGCGGTGGGTTGGCACCCTGCCCAGGATTGGTTCCTGCCTTGTGCCCTGTGTTGGCTGGGATTGGCTCCAGCAGACCCCCGTGACCCTGTATTCGGATTCAGCGGGTTAGAAAATGGATGGATGGATGTTTGTTCTAGTCATTTCATAAATCAATGAGTCACTTTTCATCTAATTAATTTCATTGTTTCTTCTGTTTCTTTGCATTCAGAAAGGTGCTCTATTATTATATTTACATTTAAAAGAAATTCAGAAATGTGTGTTTTTCCCATAGCCTTAACCACTCAACCCCCTTTTATCTTTTTCTTTTACTAGTCAAACTTTTCTATGAAGTTTGCTCTCTTAATTGTATCTAGTTACTGAAAATTGGTGATAAGCAGTGTGAACACAGGTGTAAATGACACTGAATCTCAAGGGAATAAATATGGCACTGCTCCTCTTTATAATTTACTATCATTTGAACCTGTGTCTGTGCTGTTCTTCACTAATTATTAGAATATGAATACATCTGAGAGATCAAACACCAGCAAAAAAGACAATTAGATAATTAGGCAATGTGTATTTAAAAATATGATAAAAGAATGTTCATCATTTAAAGCTATGACAAAAATACACAATTTTGCATTTATATTTTTTATGCCATAGTAGCAATTTTTTCAGAAAGTAAAAAAGAGAAGAGAACAATTAAATAAATTAGACTAACCTATTGATTTGTGAAGATGGTTGGAATGAAAAACTGTAGCCAAAGTGGTACCCCAATACTCAACATGAGAACCCCTGAATTAAAATGTACATTTGACTGGAGTGCCAGAATTCATGGTTACATTTGGTCTTTGGATACTGGGGCAATAATTAATTACAATAGAAAAAGAGTTTTGATTGCAGGTAAAAAAAATGTAATGCTAATTGCCTGAGGCAATTGCTTGTGGTCTTTAAATTTGTGAAATTACAGTACATTCACATGTATTTGCTTAGGAAATGCTTTTATCCAAAGTCACTTAAAAAAAGAGGTCAGAGCGACTTTTTGGGAAATAAATATTATAGGACAAGGTTACTTTTTGATCATCACCAGTAGAGAGTTCAGAAAATAACATGCAAGATAGTAACAATTCCTAGATTAGAAATACCTAAAAGCTAATATTAGTTCGAATTCAGAAATTCATCAATCAAAAAAGTCTTCAAATACTTCTTAAACACATAGAGGGGTCAGCAGTTCGCATGGAGATGGACAGTTCATTCCACCAACCAGGAGATACACACGAAAAGAGTCGGGACTAAGATTTGACCACTCAGAGGTGGCATCACCGGACACTGTTCAATAGCAGACCTGAGAGTTCAAGTAGAATCATAGGACCTTAGGTATCCACAAATGTAGACCCACTGACTACTACTAGACAATTTTCAATGACTTGAACTTAGTACATGCAGCTACAGGAAGCTAATGTAGTGATGTGAAGAGAGGAGTAACATGTGCCTGCTTTGGCTAGTTAATCACCAGACATGCCACTGTATTTTAAATCATCTGCAGCAGCTTGATGACACCTACTGGTGCTCCAGCCAGCAGAGAGTTGCAGTAGTCCAGATAGGACAAGATCAAAGTCTGGACCAGGATGTGTGCAGCATATCCTCTCAGATACGGTTTGTTCTTGTGGATATTGTATATAGTAAATCTCCAAGGCAGAGAGACAGTAGCAACATGGTCCCTAAAGGAGAGCTGGTTATTAATCACCACTCCAAAGTTATGTACTCACTTGGTGGATGTTAGTAATAGTAAGTCAGGATGAACAGAAATGGCCTGCTGAATAGATGAAAGAACTGGGATAACAAGAAGGTGTATCTGAGCCAGTTAAGGTGGCGATTTGCGTTCCTTCATGCAGAGATTCTATCTGATACAGTGTTGTCCTTGTCATACTACAGTGACACTACTGTCAAGCACTTACTGTTGTCAGAGGAAAGTCCTGGAGCCTCATGTATAAACGATGCGTACGCACAAAAATGTTGCATAAGAACATTTCCACATTCAAATCGTGATGTATAAAACCTAAACTTGGCATAAAGTCACGCACATTTCCACAGTAGCTCATACCCTGTCATATGCAAGTTCTCTGCTCAGTTTTGCAGACTGGCTTTACTCAGTGTCAAAGCAGTGCTACTGTTCCTGTGTGGTTATCCTTTCGTTTTTAGATCTACATCCCGGACGCAGCTTTATAAATACACTGAAATTTACCACTAATTGTTTATTAGTTTAATGCATCTGATTGTAATTAACCTGTAACAATATAATGGTCCACAGAATGGTCAAACTATTCCAAATACCATAACTGCTTTAGCGTTGTTACTCTCACTGTACCTTGGATCCCACATCGGATCATCTTTTCATATTACTCTCACTGCACCACTTGGAGTATTTATATCACTGTATCTGACTGTGAATCACAGCTGTACAGCAGCTGATCGGAAAGAGAATTATCGGAATACAGAATCTAGCACACACTGCCTCAGCCATGCTGTCTATTGAACTGCTCTCTTATGACAAACGCTTTAGTTCCTTTCATGTACTGACCTCGCAGTTCAAGAACTCTAAACGCACTCAATCAATCCATCAAGTGCTGCTTGTAGAACTGTTTGTACTTATTAGTACAATGACCTCACTGTAAACTTGCACTACAGTTATAATATTGCACAACCTAAGCCACTTTATAAAGTGCATATTTACATATGATGACGATATCATTTTTAATGAAATGCAACAAAATATTTGTATTATATTATACAGATAAAACTTTAACTTTAAATACATGGTGCCGCAGTGCTAGCGAGCCACTGGCACTCCGTTCACGGAATTGTGCCTGCCTCACACTGTATTCTTGCTGGTGCTGATGAGACACTGGAAGGATAGATGGATATAATAATTAAACACATACTATGATGATATTTCTATGTTCCTTAAAAGTTTTGAAGAATCAGCGTTTTAGGCTTACAGATGGCTTAACGTCTATTACAGAGCTGATTGTGCGGCGATTGGGTATTTGGAGAAAGAAAAGTAAGGACAGAAATTGGAGGTTAGTACATTTGAAAGAGACAGTACTGTTACAATAAAGTACAGTAATCCCTCCTCGATCGCGGGGGTTGCATTCCAGAAGATAGGTGAAAATCTGCAAAGTAGAAACCATATGTTTGTATGGTTATTTTTATATATTGTAAGCCCTTATAAACTCTCCCACACTGTTAACGTTATTAGAGCCCTCTAGACATGAAATAACACCCTTTAGTCAAATGTTTAAAATCTGCTTCATGACAAGACAGAGATGACAGTTCTTTCTCACAATTAAAAGAATACAAACATATCTTCTCTTCAAAGGAGTGCTGTCAGGAGCAGAGAATGTCAGAGAGAGAGAGAGAGAGCGTGACAGAAAAGCAAACAATCAAAAAATCAATACGTGCTGTTGGGCTTTTAAGTATGCACACCCCGATAAAGCAGCTGAAAAGAAGGGAGCAATGTGAAGGTAGTCTTTCAGCATTTTTTAGAGTAGCATCCGTATCTTCTAGGCAAACAGCCCCTCTGCTCACACCCCCTCCGTCAGGCGGAGAGCATGTCAGAGAGAGTGAGAGACCGAGAAAAGCAAACAATCAAGCACCGCTCGGGAAGCACATCGTATATCATTGAGGAGTTTTATTTAATACGTAATACATGCTCTGATTTGGTAGCTTCTAAGCCATCCGCCAATAGCGTCCCTTGTATGAAATCAACTTAGCAAATAAACTGAGGAAGCATGTACTTTAAATTAAAAGACCCATTGTCTGCAGAAATCCGCGAACCAGCAAAAAACCTGTGATATATATTTAGATATGCTTACATTTAAAATCCGCGATGGAGTGAAGCCGCGAAAGTTGAAGCGTGATATAGCAAAGGATCACTGTATTTCATTGAAGGTAGCACATGGAGCAGCAAGCATCTTGCGTGAGACATGAATAATCACTGCGCCAACATGTTCCCATGTTTAATAACATGCTTTAACACCTATCATCAGAGGAAATGATATCACGTATACATCTCAGTATTCAGAGAGCTGTAATATCATGAATGTAATGGATTCTGTGTCCTGTCGGAGGAAGAGAAACCCCGGAAGCACGTAGTGATTCACACACATAGAGCACATAAAAGATCAAATACAAAACAAAGCATTTAACATGCTACTTTAGTTATGATGTGATTAAGAAACTAGTAAATTAAACAATTTTAAGTTTAAATTTATGATGTTTTATTTTAATGACAAAATCAACTATGTGATTAGAGTGGAAATTTAGAGATTAAAGTTGACATTTCATGCTTTTTCCCCACTGTGTGCCTATTATTTTTTTCTCTGTACCCTAATGTTTTCATATGACACTCAGACGGTGGGCTATGACTGGCCTTTTCATGGCGACTTTGATATCTGACAACTTCTTTTTTATTTCGGGCACTGTGTGACGTTGTGAACGTGAGCTTTCAAGTTTTTCCGACACACTGTCACTCAATCAACTTCCTTTTGTTGTTTATACCACTGTTTAAACCAACAAATAGTATGTTTTTCTTTGCCTCCACTTGGTATTTGCTGAAATTCTTCTATTTTCCCTCTTGTTTTTGCCATTAGCTTTTCACAGAAAGCTGAGCTTTAGGGCTATTTATATTGATATGCATATTCAAAGAAGCGTAATTCTGGGAGGAGTTAGGATGGGACAGCAGGCGCATGCACGGGCGTTACTTTTCACGCTGACCGCTATTTATGTAGCGGAAGAATGTGGAAGATGGTGTACGCATAGATTTATGCATCTGGATTTTTTTGTGCGTAAGCACATTTCCACTTTTGTCCATACACCATGTTATAGTGTGAATTCTATGCACGGTGTTTTTCATGAGGCCCCTGGTCTCTTGTGATGAAAAAAATGAAACTACAACCCATTTGTCTGTCTTTCTGTCCGCTTTTCACGGGAGAACTACTTACCGGATTTAGATTGGGTTTTTCTCTGTAATTTGTTTGAACATTCTGGTTGATTTTGCCACCTTTCTCATCATACAAAGTATCATAGTTTGTCTGCGGTACCAATTTATTTAAGCAAATCCAAGAAAGAAGCAGCAGGCCGAGGGGAGGGGGGCGAGGCCCTCCTCACTCACGTGCCAGCCTCAGGCCATATCTTACATCTGCTTAGCTAGTGAACGAGAGAACTACTTTTTATGGATTTTGATTGGTTTTTTTTTCTAGGATTTGATTGAACATTCCAGTTGATTTTGTGACTTCTCTCTTTGTGCTTAGAATCTTAGTTTGCTTGAAGGAGTGATGTATTCGTGCTAATCTGAGACAGAAGCTGCAGGCCAAGGGGAGGGGGAAGTGTGATGCCAGGAGTGGGGAGTCAGTCTGCCTCTGTGTTTTGGAGTGTAACTTGCCTCTGCTTAGCTAGTGGTACCATTTTATTTATTGATTTTTAAAGTTTGCCCTATTTCACTTTTACGCGGGCAGAGCCGAGGGGAAAGGCTAGTTCATGTATAAGAACTATAACCTTTTCCTAAAAAAAATACAAAGAGAGAAGCTTCCAAATTTCAATATCTCTTGTCTTTGCAACGCCTCACCATTTCCCATTCTGCCCCATCCTCACTAAATTTTCTTTCTGTCTTACAAAAATGTTTCTCTATAATTTTCAAATATTCTTTCCCTCCAAATTGACCACCTCCTCTGCAGGTCTTCTACTCACCTATTCTCTGGAGACTTGGTTCAGTGAAGTTACTCTACTTGCAAAACACAATTATTGTCTTGTTTTAGTGTATCTCTGTTCCTACTTCTCTCAAAGTTGGAAACATTATACTTTTACTAAAGAAACCAACTATTTACATTCCTGTTTTGTGAATAATAATTAAATGTTGAGTATTTACTTCTCCTATAAATCCCATTGCTGCCAGTCTACTTACTTAAGACTTAACTGACAAATAATTTTTAACTTTTTTTTGTTTTAAATTTCAGCACACTACAATGACACCTATGAAGTCCCTTCTCCCCTGATTGCTCAGTTTGGCCTGGTTGTGAGATCTAAGAAGAGACGCGGTTGTTCCAAACTTATTCAATTAATTTTTCAAGACACTGTACTGTTGTATGTGCTGATACCTCTCTGAATACATGTAACCATTTGTCTTTGGTGGTAAATACAACTATCAGCAGCAACCTCTCTGTTAAAGAGTTTGTTAAGTCTCAATGAATGGATACTTCTTTTCAATATCTACAGTATATGTTAATAAATTCAACAGTACGACCTGATTATCCAATATGCTTATGATAATCTAATATGTATAAAGATTACTTATAGACTTGTAGGTATTCACACTCAAATTATGTCTGAATTCCACCTTTTCACAATATTAGTTATTGGTGTTTTTCATATATATTTTTGTAGTGGGTCTACTGTACTATGAAGCTAACTTTTGAATCTATTCCTAAGTTCTAGCAGTTCATTTCTTTTTTCTTTTTTAGTTGCTTGAAGGCCTTTCTACTTGTTATTGATCATGTTTTATCTCTAAGATCATGAATTGTACTTTAATGTCTTCTCTTACATTAAACTGAAGTTCTGTTTGCTCTCCAGAGTCATTGCCATGGTGTGGTCTTTGAACAATGCTATATATAATAAAAACTGATGAATGAATTATTTGAAAGGATCTTAATATTCAAAGTGGTTGGTCTAAAATGTCTGTTGAGTATTGACTTTATTGTTAAAGCTAGATGTTTACGATGCTTTTTCATATTTTCTATCATCAATAAGGGCTGAATGCATCAATTTCTATAGTCTTATATTTTTAAGTCATTCCTCTTGACCATTATGAACAGTGTGTAATATTATAAAGCAGACGTTTTTCATTGTTTTTTTTTAATGTGACAACCATATTAGCTTATACACCATTACCAAATCCTGATATGGGTAAGTTTATTTTATCTTCAATGTGGGCATATCTGAGTCAATAAATAATTATTGTCAAAAGACCCCTTTACATAATAAAAAATGAAGCCAGTGAAAGAAGGTAAACATTCTGCATAAGTCCTCATTTTTTACTGAACGTTTTTTTTTTCTCCAATGTTATTTTCCCTCGTCACTTTAGCATTAAATCCATGTTTTTACTATCTCTTTGATTTGTGTTGTTTATATACAAAACCAATAATACACTCTAAAAATTATTGCAACTAATAAGAAAACATAAATAAAAATCCTGCTAAGTTCCTGTGTTCCACTCAATCAAGCCATGCACATTAAAGGTTGCACCTATATTATCTGCTGCATACTTAAAAATCTATTTTTTAATAGGACAAGGTCAGAGTATCTCCAGCAATGTAAGTAAATTCTAAACATTTGATTGCAGGTGACAGGGATTTGTTTTTTTTTTTTTTAATTTTAACTTGCAATTTAAACTCAAGGAGCCATCAATGCTCTCTGCTTGTTGCCATTTCAAAATGAACACTTTTTATTACAACTTCAGTTCAGAAATATTTAAAAGTGTGACTCCATCTATTTCCAGTATGCTTTCCCATGGCTTCAAAGTCTAGAATAAGGACCACTGCTGAGAAGGTTTACACAGATTTTGAAAACTCAAGATCACTCCAAGATATATCATAAGCTACTTTTTATTTTATGTTAGTCATCTTTTAAATATACTTTGTCTTAGTGGTACCTTGCTACTGTTTGGAAAAAAAATTCCCAAAAACTCAAAATAATGTTTAATTTTGTGAAACATAAGCACATATTTATGATACTCATAGTAATTTTCTCCATTAAACAAATATTCCTAGCAAAATTATAATAGCTAACACATCATAAGGTAAATAACAAAGAACAGAAAACATTTCTCCAAAAATATTCTCCAGAGTTCTGCACAATTTATTCCATTTGGTTTATTTTCACCTTAAATTTTATGCATCACATTTAACACAGACGTAGAAGCTCAGCAAGTATTTGCAAGCAATAAGTGCAGGATATTTTTTAGACTCCAGAAGGTTTATGTCTTCTCAAATAAAGAGTTCTTATGTTGATATTGCTTAATGTTTCATCTGCAGCATGAAGAATGAATCTGTAAATTTCCAGCGCAATATTTTAAGATCTCATGAATTTTTAATTCAGTAAATAAAACAGCTAGATTGTTCACTGATGTCTTTAAATATAATGGTGTGATTGTTTACGCCACATCTAGTTTACATTCTGAAAATTCTAAAGGGAAATGCTAAATGGAAAACAAATTAAGCACAGATTAACATAAGTATCTAAAACATTTTACTTAAAATGAAGAATGATACTGGCTTCACTATTAACAGCCAACAATGCCGTTGATTTTTGGATTATCTTATTAAAATGAAAAATGAGTTGAGCGAAAAAGCCATTTGGTTTAAAAAAAATAATTGAATTTGTGCTTAGCCTGACATACTATGCATGAGAAAAGCTAAACTTTTAATGATGCAAAGTGATTTTAAATGCAGACAGTAACTCTGTTTCAAGATGCTGTTTTCTACTTTTTGCTGAGATTTTATTTGAATTCAGTGTTGCCAGTTCTAAATGTTATGAAAGTTTAGTTTTATAAAACATTTAGGGCAAGGTTTCCAATTCAGCTCCCACCACTTATTCACCATGTGTCCTGATTAATTCACTTAACATTCAAGTAATCCAGTTTTAGAAATATGTGTACAATTGTACTATGACCTTGTGATGTTCAGATTGCTAAATGAACAAATTAAAACAGAAAAGTCACCTGAGTATAAAAGGAAAAAACTGTTCTGAGGCAATTAATACTTATCAATCAATTTGTCAAGGTGCCTTGAACTTTTAAATTAACATGAACTCTCAATTAGAGAGGTTACAACGAATAAAAAAAAATAATATACTCAAGGAAACATGTTCTTATATTTCCCCCTGAGTTAAATTTAAAGTCATTTACAATGTATTTGCAGCTGAAAAAGTAAGATTTTAAGTGTATGATGAGAAGTACACATCTACTGAACTGGGAAAAAATACAAATAAATAATTAGAATTAGGTCATTCTTAATTCACAATCTGTCATGTGAATCTTCCTTTCAATATTTTGATAGATTTACTGGAATATTTGGGTTATGTTGTTACTTTGTTGGAAGTTACTGTGGCTCAAATATGGACCACTATTTTTACAGCTCTGTCTTCAAATGTGGAACTAGCTTAGCTAGCATTTGTTATTAGTATCTCTATTTGCTGAATGTCAGTAGTACATTCAGCAAATAGAGACACAACTTAATGAATGCACCCCCCCGGGGTTTGTTTACACTTGTCAACCCCGTGCATCTGGCCGTGGAGGAGGTGTCGCGATAATTTATCGCGAGAAGTGGAAAGTCCTGCCGTTGCCTGCCCTTGCTGTTAGCTCTTTTGAATCGACTGTGTGTCAACTGTCTGGGCCAGTTCCAACCATCATTGCAATCTGTAATTACTCCAAATATAATTCTGCTGGGGGATTTTAATATACATCTGGACAATATCAATATCCCTCTTACTAGAGACTTTTTATCTTGCCTGGAGAGTTTTGGATACCAACAGCACACTGATGTTCCTACCCATTGTAAAGGGACATATCTTGGACCTGATTTGCTGCTCTGGTGTTGTTCCTTTTGATCTTACAGCAGATGAACTCACTATAACCGACCACTTTCTCCTCTCATTCAACGCTAAACTTACCTTTTCTGTTCCTAAGCTTCCACGTCTCATAGCCTTTCGTAACATTAAGAATATCAACTTGAATTTGCTGTCTTCTAGAATTGATTCGCAAATGGACTTTTATAATTTATCCTCTCCCATAGAACTGGTCTCATATTATGACACTTGTCTTAATGGTATTCTTAATTCTCTGGCTCCGCTAAAAACCAGATCTGTTTCTTTTCCTTTTCTGCCCCTGGTTTACACCTGAACTTGCTTCTGAAAGCTAAAGGCAGGCAACTTGAAAGGTTGTTTAAAAAAACAGACTCTTTGTCCACAAAGAGATGTATAAAAATCATCTACTCTACTACAAGGATTGTATAGCTCAAACCAAATCTAATTATTACACTCAGTTAATTACTAGTAATACAGGTAACACCAAGTCTTTGTTTTCTTTACTTAATAATGTTACACAACCTCCAGACTCTTTACCATCTCACCTTCACTCAACTGCCTTCTGTAATTCTCTTATGTCTTTTTCAATGAGAAAATCCAAAAGATACATCAGCACCTTGGTCCAGATCCTTTCTGTATTTCTTCTGAACTACACTCACCTATTCACTCTTTCTCTTCTTTCCAGCTTCCCACTTCCTCTGAAATCTCAGATCTCATCTGCAAATCCAAGTCATCTACTTGTCAGCTGGACCCCCTACCTACAGTTTTGGTTAAAGCCTGCCTCCCTCTCTAGTCCCTCTTATTTCTGCCATCATTCACTCTTCTCTTACTACTGGTATTATTCCCTCATCTTTCAAAACTGCTGCTATAACCCCAATATTAAAAACCTGGTTGTGATCCTACTAATTTCAATAATTTTCGCCCCATTTCTAACTTGCCCTTTATCTCCAAAATTCTTGAAAAAATAGTAGCTATCCAACTTCACACCCACTTGTCTCACAATAATCTATATGAGAAGTTCCAGTCTGGTTTTCTCCCCCTTCATAGTACAGAAACGGCACTTGTTAAAATTACTAATCTAATAGTCTAATCACTATTCTCATCCTTCTTGATCTTAGTGCGGCCTTTGATACTATTTGTCATACCACTCTCCTTAATAGATTATCTTTGATTGGCATTACTCACACTCCACTTGATTGGTTTAGATCTTACCTTTCAGGCCGCACTCAGTTCATACAGCTTAAAACTTTCACATCCCAACCCACGCTGTTACTTCTGGTGTGCCCCAAGGCTCTGTCCTGGGGCCTCTTCTTTTATTATTTACCTTCTTCCCTTGGCAATATTTTTCGCAAATATAACATTAATTTTCACTGTTATGCTGATGACACCCAGCTCTACCTTGCTGGTAAACCCACCTCCTCTTTTCCACCACCCTCACTTATTGATTGCATTTCTGAAATTAAATCCTGGTTCTCTTCAAATTTTCTTAAATTAAACAGTGACAAAACTGAGGTTCTCCTCATTGGTTCAAAATCATCATTATCCAAAACCAATAATCTTTCTTTTATTATTGATAACTCTGTTGTTTCCCCATCATCTCAGGTCAAGAGTCTGGGTGTCATCCTCGACAGTACTCTATCTTTCCAATGTCACATTAATAACATCACCCGGTCTGCTTACTTCCACTTACGTAATATTAATCGCATTCGTCCCTCCCTCACTCCTCATACTACTGCCATTCTTGTTCATAGTCTTGTCACTTCTCGGCTGGACTACTGCAATTCACTCCTCTTTGGTCTCCCTAATAAATCTCTTCACAAGCTTCAGTTAGTCCAGAATTCTGCAGCACGTATCATCACTGGAATCCCATCTTTTCACCATATTACTCCGGTCTTGCAGCAGCTTCATTGGCTCCCGATCAAGTTTCATATTGATTTTAAGATTCTGCTACTAACTTTTAAGGCCATCCATAACCTCGCACCTCCATATCTGTCTGACCTTCTACATGTTGCCATTCCATCCCGTAACCTTAGATCCTCTTCCTCCACCCATCTGACCGTTCCTCCCTCCCGTCTAACCACCATGGGGAGCAGAGCTTTCAGCCGTTCTGCTCCCAAGCACTGGAACTCATTACCTGCGGATCTCCGAAATATCAAATCATATTCATCTTTCAAATGTAAACTTAAAACACATTTGTTTAAAATGGCTTTTTCTTCTTCCTCCTAATTATAGTGGTTTTGTTTGGTTTTAATTTTTAGATTTTCTGATGTTTTAAGTTGTTTATAATTGTGTTTTGTATTTATTTATTTATTTATTTATTTGTTCAGTGTCCTTGAGTTCTCTGAAAGGCGCCTTGTATAAATAAAATGTATTATTAAAAAAAATAAAATAAAATGTATTACATTGGATTTCTTTTTTCAGTAAAACAAAAACAGCATGTAATGCAAATCAGACAATATAACACTCATTTTATCACAGCAGTATAACATAAATTAAATGTTCACACATGTACAGTAATGGATAAAATTTAAGTTACTCAACAGTACTTCAACAGTGACTTGCAAGTTAGGCTCACATGTGGTAGCTCACCTATTTGGAGAATGTCTAACCAAAGAGCCCAAAATGATTCACAGTCATCAGGATCGCACAGATCCTGAATTAATTATGTTCCAGTTTCTAATAAGGTCAAAGGGACACAACCAGTAGAGAAAAGGCATCAGGCACCAAGTGATTTACAACTGTCATCATGAGTCCCGCAGTTTATCTAATAAACCCATTTTGCAAAACTCTCAGGAAATTAAAGAAACAAAAGCCATTACAAATTGCTGAGGGTACTTTGTGTCTCTCACTGTCAATCTTTATTATTTGATGACTCTTAAAAAACAAGAGGCAGGATAAGCTGTACAGTCTTTACTTGTTGATTCAAAGCACATGGAAGTTCACTTCCTCCATTACGTTAAGCAAGATTATTGCCACAGTCCAAATGACTGCTGAGTATCACACATGTTTTTAGACACTAAAAACTAGACCTACAATAGCATGCAAAGCAAAATAAAAATGAATGACTGATGATGAAAGGAAACACCATAACACCATCTTTGAGTGCACGGCTTCAATTTGATTGAATCTAAGGATGGTAATAAAGAAGCTGGTCGTTTTTAAAAAGTTCTTTGTAAAAGGGTAAGTAAGAAAATAAGTATTGCATGACAAGAAAACAACCTGCAATAGCCACAGTATTTCATTACACTTCAAATATTAGCTTTCCTGATCTTCAGTTTCTGTTGCTATGGCAGGGCATATGTCCTTGAATGTTTAGTAATGCCATAAAAGCAAAAAGCTGGGAAATTTATGTATCTGTTGGTTTGAGCATATTTTCTGTTATAGAAATACGTAAAAATATCTGAAGTCATGTATGAATTATTCGAATAAAATTGCAAGAGAGATCTGTAAGGACATAAATTATTTGTAAAAGTAAAAAATGTCATTCCATTTTTACACATAGTACTAGTCACAGCCATTATTCTGTTCTCCCTCCCACTTCTTATGAAGAATTGTAATGGTGGCCATGTTTAAAGGTAGCCAGACTATATTATTACACAACAAAGATGAAATGTGACATTTAAATTATCTAACAAAGGAAATATGACATTTGTGTATTATGAATACTTTAAAAATAAATTATTAGAGTTACATTTGTTGTAGGATGAAGTGTGGCTAATTGGATAATGCTGTTGTCTCACAACTCCAGCAGACTGGGAACAAAAACAAAAAATATTATTAGCTGAAGCACACATATATACAAAGAGGTTTATTAATAAAGAATTTATAAATTATGGAAGGGTGCTAGGAAGATGGAGACAGAGAATAATACAATATAGAAATGAACTAACTATTAAAGCACCCTTTGGGGTCACTGGCTCACCACCTGCGTCTCTGCTTGTGTTCACTTGTCTGTTCTTTTAATGTCCTCTGCTTTTTAAACCCTAGCATAACCATGAACCCTGGGCATCTAATAGTTTATGTAACCAATTCAAAAAATCACAAGTGAGTAGTGGCATAGCTAGAGTTCATGCTGCTCAGGCCAAACAGTGCTTCAATTTTTTTCATATATAGAGAAACAGAAATAATTTTTCACATATAATTATTTACAATTAGACAAGAATATATAGTGTTCTAACTATTAGTTTAAACCAGAACCAGTGTAGTGTACAAGTGATAGTTGACAATGTTTTCTACACAGAATAGGAAATTCATATTGATAACGAAACAAAATTATAACTTGTAAATTAGTTGTTTATCTTCCTAGAAATTATTATTAGTGTATGTTTATTTTTGTTGGTTTTGCCTCATAAATTTCAATAGCTGTGTCTGATGCCGTCACAAAAGGACAGTCTGAAAATTATTTTTGAAGCATTTGTGGATAAAAATCAGAGAATTTTACTTTTTTCATTCATGAGTGATATTTTTCTGAACCCTGCTGCTTACACAGGAATTGTACTGAGCCTTTTGGCCAATAATGCCGCCCCCAAAAATGCGCTGACCAGGGTGGACCTCCCCCTCCGCCTGCCCCTAGCTATACCACTGCAAGTGAGGGTATACACAGACACTTGATAAGGTGCAAACAAAGGATAAACTTTATTGTAGCAAAACGCACAAAACAGTGGTATTGCAGCCAGTTCAGCAATAACATACAAAATAATCAAATGCCAAAAGATGCAAGAAAAAGGACTGTTTACAAAAAATATACACAGTATGAACCTTCTGGAGCTCTGCATTCAAATAATCATAGACAAAACAATAAAAAGCCTTCTTTCTTCAAAAAATAAAGTCCAGGAAGCTATTCCACAAAAAATCCAAAATAGAAAAAAATCCAAAAAGCACAAAGCGCACCTCCTCTAATCTCTAGCAACTGACTTCACTCCGCTTCAAAATCAGAGGCTAACTTCAAAAAGTACCTTTCACTATTCTCACTCCTTTCAAAATGATCAACAGTTATTATTAAACCAAAGACGAATCCCAGCATCCAGTCTCCTACAATGCTTCGGGAATGTTGCAATCATCTTGCATGTAGGTACACTAGCTTCCAAGTATTCTCTTAGCCCCGTGAGGTATCTCTCAGTCTGCTACTGCAATGTCTCTCTCTCTGTTATACAGGCCCTTCTCTACATATGTTAGCTAGCAACACTTAATGTTCCCAACTCCATTACAGCAGACTACCTGCAGCAACAACAGTCTCATGTCCACAGGCTCAGGTCTCTCCATGGGCCTGTGGATAAAATGCACACTCTGGGACAACCAATTCTAAAATCTCTGATTTGCGTTATAGAGATGCTTCACCATGAACCCGCCCTGTTTCTACTGTAAATGTTTAAGGGGAAGTGCACCCCATAAACATTTATAAAGTGTTTAAACTAGAAACAGTCATATCTTGGTGCATCCTCATTGTTTTGGCCTTTTCTCTACTTCCCAAGTAAGTCCTTGCTTACACCAAACTTCCTGACTCCAAGCTTACCTGTCTTATCTTAGAAGTGTCTCTTAAGCTCAGGTAAGGAAAGACTTTAGGTAAGGCCAAGGAGCCTCTTTTGGGTTCAGTGATGTCTCGGAGAAATTTTGTTTCTATTCTAACTGTCTTTAATAGCCTCAGATGTTCCTCAAACTCTGGTCCCTAGTTCTGCCTTGAAGGCTCAAGACAATCCCAGGCCACTGAGGCAGCAGACGGCTATGAAAAAGGTACTGTGTCTTCTCACCCCCTCCTGTCTATTTGGAGGGATCTTAATATTTCTCCCAATTTTGTAGCTCTGCCCATGGTGCAAAGCATTCCACTTTGAATGGGGTCTTGTGTCACTGGCAATCTTATTATTTCCACTTCACTCATTTACGTGCCATTACTTATCCCCTCTTCTGTCTTGTGCTACTTTAATTTCCTTGAAGCTTCCTTTACAATCAGTTGTGACTCAAAGGACAAAGGTTTAAAAATCCAAGAAGATGTGCGATTGCAATATGGACCGAGAGGCCATATTACTAGGATGTTCAGACAAGTGCATAACAGGAATACCTTTTTCCAGAAGATTAAAATTATATGTTCCTCCAAACTGTTGGCTACTTTAATCCAAGCCCTGCCCTCTAAACAGACTTCTCTCCACTTATGCTCCAAGACAAGACATGGCAAACATTAAAGAGGAGTTTTACTTGATCTCTTTCTGAAATAAGCAGACAGTCCCTGCCCTATCTTCTTTAGTCATCCCTGTCCTACACTGACCTACATAATGCAACTTTCAGGTTGGGTACTTGACTGATAGTTTCTGTGGCTCTGCCTCTGAGCAAAGCCCCAAATTTGGGCTTTGCTGAAGTACACAATATTAATTGCATGTTGACATCATTCCAGCTGATGCATTGTCATGAATGGTGCTGCAGTTTGACTATGTGTGGCCACTACAAAGGAATTTGGTAGATCTTTTTCCAAATTGTTTCATTTTAGAAGGGTTTTTGCTGTTTCTTCAACTACCAAGAAGCAAAAGCAAGTAAAGTGTGGTGGGAGTGTTGTGTCTTGGCAGATTGCAGCCGATAAGCTTTACTGACTTGCAGTACATAAATAGTTAGCAGGCTTCTTGCTTGTTAAAAGTAAATAAACATGTGGGTTTTCTCAGTAAAGAAGAAAGTAAAAGATTACTAATTAACTCTGGTACATTAAGTGTACCTAAGCCAGCAAATACTGACACTAGGAGAAGGGGTAAAGAGCATCATAAAAAAAAGATGTTTAAACAGGTATAGCATTTGTAACTGCATTTAGTGTAAAAAACAAATAAATATGTGAGCAGGAAAACAGTAAGGCTTAAGGGAATGTCTAGTAAGAGTAAAAACATTCAGCAGGCAACTTAAAGTGAGACTGCAGTAGAAGGTGAACAGCAGTTAATAGTGAGAGCACCTCAACAGTTAATACAGGGGCTTTAAGAGAAACATTAATTATTAAACATGTGCTGTAGTTTATTGAACTAATAAATAATGCATATATAATTTTGAAACGGCTTAACTGTCCACCAAACAAATTTTACGAGACCAGTACAATGCAAGTCGTGTATGATGCTGGACTTTTTGGAAGCTCCCTTCAATGAAGTCTGTTCCCAGGATTCTTATAATACAATATAACTTATTTTTTATAGTGCCCTTCACTGAGTGCAGGCGCAGAGCACTGTGAAAAAATCTTAGTTAAAATACATGTACAGAATATACTAATTACTAAATACAGAACTGGTAGACATATACAGTAAATGCAAATTTGTTAAAACACACAAAAAACAAGGTAGAACTGATTAAACATAACATCCATATTTGTCCATTAATTAATTGACGGACAATGGTGGAGATTAAAATCATACAAGAGAAGGTCAAAAGTCACAGTCCTGGAAACCTGAGGCAAATGTTTGCCTACCCTCCCTTGGCTTTGCCATAGTGGAGTCTTTACTGGCCATCCAATCTGATGAGAGAATATTTCCATCTAATGATTCCAACACTCCTTTATATAACATGACTTTTTCATATGCAGCAGAGCAGCCTGGTAGTACCTAGTGCCACATCGAGATACTAAGAAGAGAAAAAGAATAGAGGAGTGTTAGTAATAGTTTAAACATATTGTGATATTTATATTTCTGCACAAATGACTAACAAACAGAAATGCAGTATGCACAGATAATCAGCAGCTCTAGTCAGGGTATGCTAGACTAAACTACTGAGACTTCACTGGAATTTAAAAGCTGAGATTGAAGAGGCATCTCTTATATTAGCAGGCAGACCATTCCACAGTTTTGGGGTCCTGTTACTTAAAGCTCAACCTGTCACTGATATTTTATTAATCTTTGAAATGTTAAGTAGGCCAGCATCTTGAGATATGAATGTGTGCTCTGGTTTGTAAGCAATGATAAGCTCAGATGAGTAAGCAGAGCCTTGGTCATTTAAGGATTTACAAGTTAAAAAGAGGAATTTGAAATCAGCCCCAAAGCTTAACTGGGAGCCAGTGTAACGATCTGAGAGCTGGAATTATGAATTTATATTTTCTGGTTTTTGTAATAATTCCTGCAGCACCATTTTGAATTAACTGAAAGATTTCAACAGTCACTCAATAAAACATTGTAGTGGTCAATCCTACTAGAAATAAATGCCTGACCAACACTAAAATATGTTTCTATCAGACCAGGATTAACAGCACTACTGACACACGTTCTCTGTTCGCCGCATTCACCTCCCTTTTTAACCGTCCTCCACCTCCTTGACTGCTGATGACTTTGTTACATTTTTCCAGGAAAAGGTGGCTGCTATCAGCAGTCAGTTGTCATTATTACTGCCAACCATTATGCTTTCTCCCAAGCTTTACAGAACATTCTCCAGATTCTCTAAACTCTGTGCCACTAATGTTTCCAACCTCTTTTTCAATCACCTTCATTATCTATCCACTTGAACCCATCCCCTCACATCTTCTTCAAGCTATCTCTGCCTCACTAATTTTTGCAATTACACTCATCATTAACACCTCATTCAGCTCAGGTACCTTTTCTACTATGTTCAAGGATGCTCTGATAACACAACTCTTCAAAAAAATACTTACTCCCTTCCAAGTTAGCCATTACAGACCTGTCTCTTTTCTTTCATTTCTTTCCAAAACATATGAATGTGCTGTGTCTAACCAAATCTCTCCTTTCCTTGCATTGCTCGATCCCACCCATTCTGTGTTCAAAAGGAAACACTCTACTGAGACAACTATACTAACTGTGGTCATCCAGCTACGGTTAGTAAGAGCTACTAACATGTCGTCAGTCACAGTCCTTCTAGATCTCTCCTCTGCCTTTGACACAGTCAGCCATGAGATCTTTCTTGCCACCCACTCTGACCTTGGCATCACCGGATCTTCTATCAGATGGTTTGGCTCCTACATCTTGGATAGATCTTTTCCATGTGTCCTGGCAAGGAGAGAATTTAAGGTGCATCAGACATGCATGAAGTTCCTTTAAGGATCAGTGCTACGTCTTCTACTCTTCTCTCTCCACACCTTCTGGGTTCTATCATCCCATCCTATGGTTTCTCATATCAGTGCTATGCTGAAGATACACAGCTGTTCCTGTCATTCCCTCCTTACGACAAGACAGTATCGACAAGAGTCTCTGCATATCTTACTGATATTTCATTCTGGATGAAGGAACACATTTTAAACAGCTAAACTTGGAAAGACTAAGCTTCTTGTTATCCCACCCAGCCAAACTATTCACCTCCCCATCTCTGTACAGCTTGGCTCATTGTCACTAATACCTGCCAAGTCAGTATGCAAGCACAGGGTAGTGATTGATGAGTAGCTATGAGCAGCATTTCATCTGTCTCTCATTCACACAGATTCACTGTGTATAAAATCAGACCTTATCTGACTGAGTATGCAGCACAACATTTGGTCCAGACTTTGGTCATGTAATGTCTGAATTACTGCAACTCACTTGTAGCAGGAGGACTCACATGCACTATCAAGCCACTGCGGAAGGTCCAGAATGCAGCAGCCCATCTTGTGTTCTTGTATTGTTGCTTTTCATTTATGTTAATTAGTTTCTATCTTGTTTTTGATGTACTTTATCAAATCTGTGTCCTTATATCTGTATTAACAGCTATGGAAATCCGAACTAGTTTATTCTCCTTGTGTGGAAAGGGGACCATTTCACCCAAAATTTTAATGTGTGTCAGAATTCTGACTTCTGCAGCCTGCACAGCAGCATTCATGCATTTAACAGCCCAGGACACATTGTGGGAGTTAAAGCTGCCAAGAAAACGTTTTCACTCTGAACTCCTTTATCCGCAGTAAAAAAATTCCCATTGGAGTTTAACATAATGCTTAAGTTTTCAGTTAGCAAGAAGATAATTTTGATCTTCATGTTGGGTTCTAGGTTGATTTTTTTATTGTTTAGAAATCTTCTACCTTAAGTCTCTGTTTAACAAGCAAGGTGGAGAATGTTTTTAAATAACTGTCTTTTTTTCTGATCGATTCATCTCTTGTCTTAGAATCAGACAGACTCTGGATAAATATGAATCTAATTTCTTCAATATTACTCCTATCGGACAAAACCTTTGAAAAGTCATATAATTGCCATATGTTTGTATGACTGTACCTGACTTTTCTTATTTGCAAAATAAACTATAAATGATCTCAATACATTGCGGTAGATCATTCTAGTAAGAGCTGCCCTGGAAAATATGTCCCATTTTATGTTTAGCGGCGCTGAAGCCAAAATGGAGATCTTTTCTGTCATGCTAAAAAGGAAAAAAGGCAATGTCAGTTTAATTTTACACCAAATGTAAACTTATGTTTATAGTCATTTGGGATGTTGAAATGGTTTGGCAGGCTTGCAGTCAAGAGAGAAAACAAAGCAATTGAGCCACAATATCAACTACAGACATGCAAATCACAACAGAAAAGCAATATTCCAAGCAGAAAAGTAATATCCCAAATGATTGTATGTATTGATGATTTTCTGTTTTTCTACTAAAAAACAGAGTTTCTTTGAGCATCTATGAAGAAAAAGGGTGTATAAGAAATGCATTGATGGATTAATAGAAATACTGCTCAATGAAACAGGGTGACAGCTAAGCCAAGAGTGAGTGAAGGAAAGATAAACAGAGCAGGGTAATGTCTGAAGGCCGACCAAACTTCTTTTCTAAACTTCAGCATTCAGTGTAACTCAATAAATGTGCTAGTGACAAAGCAAAAAAGAAGCAACTTTACTTGAATGTACTTTAGAAATAGAGACTGACAAATCAGACTAATAAGATAAGATAAATGGACATACAGTATAATCAGGAAGTTTTTTTTAGGTTTCCCACAAATCTCTCAGTATCACTGAAGAAGTTAAGCAAAATTCAGCTAAGGTAAAATCTAGGAACAAATAACATCTGGAATTGACAATAGTCAAAAGACAACATCCACTGCTAATCGTGGTGGGGGTTGTCAATGCTGAGAGATCCTTTTAGAGTCCTGTATTGTAGGCAGAATAGGAGAGTTGTACAGTAGAGGATCCAAACCAGATGAACATGCTACTGGTAGAGATATCAAGGATGGAAATAACAAGACTAGGAGGTACTATGGGAGGTAGGCAAACAGTAAACCGAATCCAAAAGCAAGATATTCCTGTTGTGAGCTGAACACAAGTCAAACAAAGTACTCAGCTAGAACGTAGCAAAGCAAAAAAGAAACAAAATATAGATGAGCAAGAAATTCATTAACACTGTAAATAAAATTGATTATAAGACATATAGGAATAAAGCAGATGGGTTTCCAATGTTCTTTGCACTTTCCTTCCACCTCCTGTATAACTTTACCTCTATTTTTTCCATACTTTAAGCCATTGTGTTATTATATCCAAGTCTTTATAAGGTGTCTGCTAGACCTTTACTATTGTTTAATGTATGGCAGCTTGACCACCCCATACCTTGCTAAATGCTAAACCCTCCTCCCAACCTCGTGGATGGCTATATTTAACAATATCTTTGTATCCTGTAAATACCCAAATATCAGCATAATCAATTTAAATTTAGATATCAACTATGTTAGGAATTGGAAAACAACCCATCTTTTCTTTCTTTAAAGAAATTTTTGTTTGGGTTTTTTCATTCTTTAGTATGTCGCACCATTATTTTAGAATTTTAGCAGGAAGTCTGTAGGAAGCATAGCATTATAGCTACAAACTGCCAGGAGGCTCCATGATTTCCATCACCATGACTTGCTTTAAATTCCAGCATAGCACCATTAATCCTTTGTCCAAGATAAGGAATTTGAACTATGAACAAGTGTTGGATTACTGCTTTAGGTTATGATTATCTGGTAATGACTGCCCACTGTCATGTTTCAGCCAGGGTTCCCCTCTGGCTGGGGTTCAAAATCCTTTTTTATATATTTATGTTCATTTTTTATTTTTTTGTTTACATTATTATTGTTGATCATTTAGTTTCTATGTGTCCATGTATCTTCCACTGTGTTTCATGTGTTTTGTGGTTGGTTCCCCAAGAAGTGGGGCCACCTGCCCATCACTGTCAATCAGTCCAATAGTCTCTGGTGAAACATTGTGTGTGCTGGTGTTGGTGAGTTCTTGTGATTGTTATTATTATTGTGTACGTTTTAACTTTGGGATTGCTTGTAACTAATCAAAACAATCAACAAGACTCCCACTCAGGAAAACACCAAAATAATGTAGGAAAAGTGAAGGTCACTGCTTCAGTTTCTGGACAGGGCACCACAAATATGAAGAGATCTGTACAAGTTATGAACACAAAACAACCCTACTGCCGTTACAAGCCCTGTCATTGCAGTGTTTCAGGCACTGTAAACTATCAGTGCTCCAGTTATTTCAGTTAGCTGAAAATAGTACATAAACTCTGAAAGCAGGCCTCTTCACATGTAGCTCACTGTGTCCACAACATGCCACATCGCTTGTAGCATTGTAGTGCAGTTTTAGGTGAGTTTATATACTTATTTTTAGCTAGCTGGAATAACTGCAGCACAAATATTTTTCAGATTAGTATATTATCTATATATTTTTTATTACATGTACTGAAAAATACCAGTGATTATAAGAGGTAATATTTTTCTCTAATTATGGTATAGTTGTCTGGAAAAATTGAGAGACAGCAATTGACATTTAGAACATTAGAACACTCTAGACAAGAACAGGCCATTTAGCCCAACAAAGCTCGCCAGTCCTATCCACTTGTTTCCTCCAAGAAAACATCAAGTTTTCTTTGGGTAGCAACATACAATACATGGAAATTTGTATATGTGATTCAGTAAATGTGCCAACATTTCAATATAGCTGTACTCAAATCTTTTTTTTTTCTAAAATGCACCACATTTATGACCAATCACCACATTGCTACCACATTGCATTGGTCCTTTCATTTTTCATTCTGGTATCTGTGTACATTGTAATGTCTGCCATGTCTAAGGAAACTGAAAGCAAGTAGCTTTACTGGAAACTCACTCTTTCCATAATGTGCCATCTTGTATATTCTCCTTTTCACACATCAGACTGATGCTGGCGATATACTTGGTATTCCAAGTTCTGTGAAAACACTGCAATGCAATTTTAGGTACGTTTAACACTTTATTTAGCCAATTGAAATAAATGATGTGCTGACTGTGGACAGTTTTATAATTAATTTGTCTTGCAGCTTGCCCTTTAACTACATATTCCATGAAATAGGTAAGTATAGCTTAATTTTTATAATCTATAACCTCCCTTCAGTTCATTTTCACTCCCTGTAGAATAAAGCAGTGCAAAGTTGGAGAATTCACACACAATAAACAAAAGGAAAATTATGTAAAGTGTCATCATAAAAATTAGTTTCTACTGCATGTAATATTTTATATGCCCAGCTAATAAAAATGTTTTGTTTTTCTTTTCACTAATAAAAACTGAAGCAGTTGTCTGCCCTGAGGCCATGCAACCTTAGAGTTTTCATTTTCTTTTACTGAAAAGTTATGCTAACATTTAAGGTGAAAATATATGCAAACAATTTATAATGAATGCTAAGAAGTTATTTATTTTTACATTCACTCCAGCTGTTTTAAACGGCCAGTAGAAAGAAAAAAAGGATTCAGAGAGCAATTGGCAGTTATAGTACTGAGAAAATGCATAAGAGTTCATGTGTGAAAAGGCAGATGAAGAGCATATTTGCTGGGGTCAACTCAATGCTTTGAGTAGGTTGCAACTAGCATTAGTTCCCTGTACCTTACCTCTAAACTTTATGCTATGTATTTGGCAACAGATCACAGCTATTACTTATATTCCTCCAATATCCTTGGCATTTTTCTTCATATGCCTTTGGATTATTCTCATGTTGCTGCTTTTTGTTTATATGTCTCCAACTGGCTGTCTTGTATTCTCTCTGTTTCACCTCAAACATTTCTTCTTCTGGACCTCTCTAATGTTTCCCTTTTATGAGTAGAAGTTATTTTTCCTGGGTATGACTGCTGTAATGATTCACTATCTTGAAAATTTTTGAAAATGTGTTTTTAATCTGGATCACTTGGCTCCAATTTAGAGATCTGGGGCGTCATGCATAACACTGTGTGTAGAATTCACACTATAACATGGCGTAAGCACAAAAAAATACAGATGCATAAATTTGTGCGTTCGCCCACTTCCATGTTCTTCCGCTACATAAATCCCATTCAGCGTGAAAAGAAACGCATGTGCACACTCGCCTGCTGTCTTGCCTCGTCTCTAGCAAAACTAGCAAAATACCTGCGCTTTGCAGCGAAGTACTGCCTTAAAATTTTTATTAAGAAGAAAAGTAAACCTTTTTAAACTGAGGGAAAATATACCAATAATTATTTGTTAAGGATCTCTTTGTATACCATGTTGTCAGTTCAGCCCTCTGGTTGTAATATGACCAAGCTGTGCGCTGAGCTTACTCTTGAGCATGCAACGTACAATTTGCCATGTGAAAAGCAATCTTGCCTCATATCTTACAGCTTGGATTGCTGCTGTCATAATCGGGTTGAGTTTCATGGTTTGTTTCAATTACAACAGTATTTGCAGGACTTGTGTTGAAGTGACATTCAGCATCTGTCAAGCGTTGTAAGCATACAACCGGTTTCATCTATAACTTCGCATCCAGCCTTTGAGAGTTTAAACATTCATAAACATCAAAGTGTCCACTACTGAAATCGTCACCTGTGAATCTAAGATGTTTAAGAGGCATTGGCGGTTGTCCAAAGGTGTAAAATATTTGGCCATTTTGGTACACTTGAAAGCGACAACCGAACAATTCAACGGCAGCCATCAACTCACATGCAGAACCATAGGTGAAGGGCTTAAGCATTTCACTCTTATAGTGCTAGTGTGTAGTATAATTATCTCCTGTACCGTCATCAGTCCACACCTTGAACCTGTCCCAGTCATTCAATACATAAGACACAATGTTCCTCCGGATATCAAGAGTGAGCTCGATATGGCCGTGCAATATGTAACACAGAGAATGGAAAAGGCAGGTGCCATCTCCGGGCATGGAAACCACTCGGTAAGTGACAGTTCTTTGATCGATGGTGATCACCTCGATAGACATGTTAATGGGGGTACGGTTGAAACGATAAAGTAAATGGGCACATGAACAATGTAAAGTAAGTCTAAAATACCTACACAATAACTATAATCGTAATAAACGAACAATAAAACAGCGGAGAAGCCGTGGATTAAATAAAAAGGCTGCAGTTATCAGCTGGGAGACATGAATCCTGTGGGGAAGCAAGGAAGAGAATGAAGAGACCGGAGCGATGGACGGCCTTATATAGGCAGGCAGCCAACAACGTGGGAGGTGTTGGGATGGGGGACCCAACGGCGCCTCACACGGCGACCGAGCTGTAGGCTATGGACGTATATATGTACGTAAGTAGGATTCAGTTAGCGTTGGGAACCCGCGTAACAAATTTCTTGAAGATGGGCTCATAAGTAACAAAGTAAGCTGTAAGGAATGAGCCTGCCAAATTTCAGCCTTCTACCTACATGGGAAGTTGGAGAATTAATTTTCAGTGAGTGAGTGAGTCTGACGTTGGAAAGTTCAATATGGTGGCCGACAGTGGTGTCATACCACTGAAATAAGTACGTACATCAGTTTCAGTTAGCACAGGGAAACCGCCTACCAAATTTCATGAAGATGGGGCCATAAATATAAAGTTCAACACAGCGAACGTTGTCGACCATTATGACCGTTATGCTTAGAATTTCGAAATGAAACCTGCTTAACTTTTGTAAGTAAGCTGTAAGGAATGAGTCTGCCAAATTTCAGCCTTCTACCTACATGGGGAGTTGGAGAATTAGTGATGAGTGAGTGAGTCAGTCAGTCAGTGAGGGCTTTGCCTTTTATTAGTATAGATAAACATATTTTGCTGCATATTATCTTAAAAATTACACCGTCATCATATGTAAATACAGGCTTTATAAAGTGGCTCAGGTTGTGCAATATTATAATCGTAGTGCAAGTTTACAGTGAGGTGATTGTACTAATAAGTACAAACAGTTCTACAAGGAGCACTTGATGGGCTGATTAAGTGCGTTTATAGTTTTTGGGATGAAACTCTTTCTGAACCACGAGGTCCATACAGGAAAGGTTTTGAAGCGTTTGCTGTGTGAGAGCAATTCAAATAGGCAGCATGGCTGAGACAGCATGTGCTTGATGCTGTATACCGATAATTGTCTTTCCGATCAGCTGCTCCGAGTGGTGCAATGAGAGTAATATGGACAAAGTTGATCTGCTGTGGCAACCCCTAATGGGAGCAGCTGAAAGAAGAAGAAGAAAGTGCTGTGAGAGTAACAACGCTAAAGCAGTTATGGTATTTAGAATAGTTTGGCCATTACTTGGACCATTATATTGTTACAAGTTAATTACAATCAGATGCATTAAACTAATAAACAATATATGGTTAATTTCAGTGTATTTATGAAGCCGCGTCAGGGATGTGGATCTAAAAAAGAAAGGGAAACCACACAGGAACAGTAGCACTACTTTAACGCTGGGAGCTGCCAGGCTGCAAAACTGAGCACAGAACTTGCATACACCAGGGTATGAGCTACCTTGGAAATGTGTGCGGCTTTACATTTACATTTTTGTGCATACGCACCGTTTATACATGAGGTTCCTGGAAACTTGCAGTACATTAGGTGGGAGGCTGGTGATCTACGTCATGCTTCTAATATTACACCTTAATTCTTCCTTTTTCTATTTCATTTCTCTGCTTTGGAGCATTCATGTCTCCTCACTCCTTTTCTTACATGGTGATCTTACAAGGGATGAATGGATAAGTGTGCACCACAGGGGTGGTGTTAACTCTTGTTTTTAATGCTTGTTTCGTTTTAGGATCCTGTCTCATGACTGGTGTTTTTTCTTATTAAACTTCAATAAAATATTAGATCACAAAAAAACACAAAAAATGTGCTTTCCCTACTAAATCCTTCCTTGAGAAGTTTTAAAATTCTCACTTCTTCCTTTTTTGTCCAATGCTGTAAAAGTAACATTTTTTGCCAGTATGACTATTCCTTTCTTTCAGTATATTGTGGGAGGCCATTTATACTTAGTTACAGGGTTTACATTCTGAGATATTTATTATGAAACTACAGTATATGCACCTGCAATGGAAAAATACCACATTATAGCTAGTGTTATTATATTTGAAGAACAGTCCTGAAAATTATAACTTAATATGTAATAATAATAATAATACATTTAATTTATGTAGCACCTTTCCCATGCTCAAGGTGCTTCAAAGAGTCTCAGAAGGAAACAACAGGTATGCTTAACATTGGATATAAATGTTTCCTGAATAGAACACTAAAACACATAGATATAGGATATACAAAAGCATTAAATAGAATAAAAGACAATAAACCAAAGTAAAATGCTAAATTCAATACTAAAGAAAAAGCCTAGCAAATAACATCATTTGTGATATGACTCACACACAAATTGTACTGAGCATCTGGATGAAGAGGAAGACTGAAAGAGAAGGCAGAATGTCAGATTAAGTTAAAAGTCTTCCTGAACAGATTAGTTTTAAGTTGTTTTTTAAAAGAATGAATGGAGTCAAATGATTTAATTAATTTAGGGAGGTCATTCCAAAATTTAGGCACTATACAGCTAAAGGCCCATAGAGTGCAGGTTAGTATGGGGCACAATAAGATTGCCAGAATTGGAGGACCTTAGCTGGCGAACAGGAGCTTAGTGATGGAGAAGGCCACTTATATAGTCTGGTGCCAGGCTATTTAAAGCTTTGTAGGTTAATAACAGAATTTTATATTTAATCCTGTAAGACACAGGGAGCCAGTGGACGTGAATAAGAATGGGTATTATGTGCTCTCTGTTGCTGGTCCATGTTAGGACTCTTCCAGTAGAAGCTGGAGCTGTGATATAAGATTAGAAGTGGTACCTTCTAGGGAGTGTCAGAGGTGGCTGGGGTGGCGACCCGTTCGGGACACCCAGGAGGACCGGAGGAGGGCTTGCGCCTTCCCCAGACCATCTGGGGGCGACCTCCCTGGTTCCTTTGGGGGCCACGGGTACAGAGCTTTAAAACTCCACCCTGTAGGAGCCCGTGGTCACCGCCAGGGGGCGCCACCATGCCTTTGGAGCCCTGGACCTCAGCACTTCCGCCACACAAGGAAGTGCTGGGGGGAAGAGGAGCAGGAACACCCGGAGTGCTTCTGGGGATACAGCCGGCACTTCCGCCACACGGGGGAGTGTCAAGGGAGATTGCCAGGGAGCACCTGGAGCACAACTGGCTGTGGATAAAAGGGGCCGCCTCCCTTCATTCGGATCGAGAATCGGGAGCGGAGAGGACTGAGCTGGACATAAGGAGGCAAGGAGGCGGCCTGAAGGAAGAAAGGCATTGTGTGGCCAGGACTTTGGGGACTTTGGGGCTTTGTGGTGCACTTTGTGACTTATATATTGTGAATAAACATGTTTGTGGGTGAACGTGTCTGCCTGTCTGTGTCCAGGCCAGCCTCCACAGGAGTTACAGTAATCGAAGTGGGATGTGAAAAAAGCATGGGCAAGTTTCTCGGCGTTAGAAAAGGAGAGTAATGAGCGAACATGGGATATATCTCAGAGGTGAAAGTAAGAAAGTTTCTTAATGTGGTTTATGTGGGCAGAATAAGAAAGGGCGGAATCAAAATTAACTCCAAGATACCTTGCATCAGAAGAAGGTCTGATGAGATCATTGTCAAGAGTGACTGAGAAGGAGTTAATTCTCTTAATTGCACTTTAGCACCATTTTGCAGGAGTATAACTTTCAATTTCAATTTAAAGAGTTTTTCTCCATCCAGGTTTTAATTTCACTGAGGCAATCTGTGAGATATCCCTGATGAAGTTTCACTTTTAACATTGAAATAGAGTTGAGTATCATCTGTATCAAAATGATAACCAAGTCCGTAGCTACCAATAATATGGCCAAGGGGAAGCATGTAGAAGAGCAATTGGCCGAGGACAGAGCCCCGAGAAACCCCCATGTGTGACTGGCACTGAGCTGGATCTGCTGTTGCCAAGAATAAAAAACTCTTGTTTATCATTCAGATAGGACTTAAACAACTGGAGGTCACTGTCAGAGATACCCAGAATGTTTTCATTCTGGACAGCAGAATGTCATGTCTGGCAGTGTCAAAAGCTACATTAATATCTAACAGAATTAATATGCTGGCTTTTCCAGAGTCTGCTGCCATAAGCAGAGAGCAGAGCTGTGCTGTGACCTGAAACCTGACTAAAAGGGTTCCATCAAATTGCTAGAACTTAAGTATTTGGTGAATTGGGAGGCTAAATCACACTCAAGAACTTTTGACAGAAATGGTAAGTGAGAAATAGGCCAAAAATTGTTACGATTGTCACATCGAGACCAAACTTTAACATTAGTTACATAAACAATTCTAAAAGTGTCTGGCACAATGCCAATGTTGAGGGGTGTATTTATTATTGTTGTTAGAGTCGGGATTATGGCATGAAGGCAGGATTTAAGAAGTGTGGCAGGGATGGGATCCAGTACACAGGTAGTGGGCCTCATCTTACAAAGCAGGTCATTAACAAATGCAGATGTGACTGGTGAAAATTTAGACAATGAGCTGCATGGAGTGGGAAGACAAGAAAGACAGAAGTAAATGATGGATTTATATTAGCTGATTAAACAGATCTTTAAATTTATTGTGGAAAAATTAAAGGATTTTTTTACAGACCTCAGTAGAGGAGGTAATTGGGCCAGATGCATGTTGAAGAAGTTTCTTAACTATGGAGAACAAAACCCCTGGGTTATCATGGCAACTTTCTGTTATTCTGCCATACTGTCTGTTCTTGGCTGAAGTTAGTGCATCCCTGTATAAGCCCTTTGATGGTCAGAGAAAGCCTGGATGTTCCCTGTAAGGCCAGTCTTACATGAAATTCTTTCAAGGTGTTGGCCAAATGCTTTTATAGGCCCTAACTATGAATTGTAGCATGGAGGTCGGCGCTTAAAGGAAACCTCCTTATGCTTTAAAGGAGCTGTTTTATTTAGTGATGAAAGAAGGGATGTGTAATAGTAGCCAATAAGAATATCTAGTGTTGATGGAATAGGTAAAGACAGAAAAAGAGCAGAAATGGAATTAACAAGGATAGAAGCACTGTTATTTTTAAGGTTTCTGAAAGAAAATTGACATTTACAGGTAAGAGGAGGGAGAGGTGAAGAGACAGTGAAAAGTACTGCTTTATAATCAGAGAGTCCCAGATCACATCTATAAGTGTGGTTGAAAGATAAACAAAATGTGCACATCAGGTCCAATATAGCACCACGAGAGTGTGTAGGAAAATCAACATGTTGCACCAAGTCAAAACAGTCCAATAAGGATAAGAATTAATTTCTCAGCTTACATGTAGTAATGTCAATATAGATGTTGACATCACCAAGAAGAATGGCTCTCTATGAAAGGGAACGTAAGTGGGTTAATAATTCAGTCAGATCAGATAATAAAGACGCATTGTATTTTGGGGGGACCTGATTTTGCTGTTAGCTTAAAAGCCAAACACTTGAAAGACAATAGGCAGTCAATTGCTATTCTTTGGATGTTTAGTTCCACTCTAACAATTATTGTGACTCCTCCGCCTTGTCATGCGCTGTGAGGCTCTGAGAAGTAAATGTATCTGGATGGTTTCACCTCCGTGAGAGACATAATTCTGCCTTTTGCATACTCTTCTGTTTTGCCTATTTAACTAACTGAAACACATTTGTCACACAAGCAACAACGTAAACAATACATTTAAGCAGTACAACTTCCAATATTGAGCACCTGGCTTCTTATTGTGTTTCGCAGTCGCAACAGTGCAATTTAAACATTTGAAAATAGGTATTAACAGGGAACTGAATTTGGAAAATGTCCCTTCATTAACATTCAATCAAGTCTCATTCAGTTGACACATGTTGGAATTTGCTTTCCTTCTCCTTGGTCAGGTACTGTAGATAAACATTCTTTAAAACAGTAGATAATGTAGCCAACTTGTTGAGACTATAATATAAAGGTTTAAATTATAGTAAATGCATAACTGGGGTGCTTATAGTGCCAGGACAGTAAATCTCCACAGATGTCCTCAAAGTAACTTCAGTTCTAAATTGTCTATTACAATTGTAGCTTGGGTTCTATTTATTTCCTAATTCATTAAGCTCATTTAATCACATTAATCACTTTTGATCAAGTAACCAGGCGTTTAAGGCTGTTTATACGAACTGAAGTTATAATGACACAATTTAAAGCATATGAAAACATCCTGGGTTAGTTGAAATGCACCTGAGATAATACTGCGCTAGCAGCAGATCAAGACAAGATTAAATAGTATGGTACTAAGAGAAGATGATCCACAGATCTAAGTGTTTTCTCAGTGAATAGTGGAACAAGATCAGACCCAGTTTGAACTAATCCACAGCTAGTCTTCTTCTGGGTTCATGTTTCTCCTCAATTTGCTCAGTTTGCAGTCAGCTGGTTGCCCATTAGATGGCTAGCTTGGCGGCAAATTAATATATTTGTGATAACATCTTGCACCACTTTGACTTCAAAACACAAAGAGAAGACTGAGGGCTTAATATTGGAAGCTGTAAAGCTGAAATGCATTGTTAGTTTTTTGACAACTGTGTTTTAAACATACTCTGCTGTTTTTGATGATTGTTGTTAATACTCCAGCAGGTTTCTTTAAACAGACGATTAGAGGTATACCCTTTGCACATCAGTGGCATTAGAAGAATGTCATCTTGGGGTAGGCATGTGGAAATGCAATTAGGCAGGTAGGGCAACTAAATGCCAAATATGCTAAAACTTTATTTTAACTGAATTGATTATTTGGTGGACATTGGCAACTCCTGCCCACCTGTAACCATACCCTGTCACACATTAAATTTTTTTTTAATTTGCCTTTAAATATTTAATATAATATTTAAATATTTTTTTATTTTATTTAAATTGATTCTACAGTAAATATGGTTTGTGATTTTGAATATTGCTCTGTCTATTAAAACATCATGTTGTACTACTTATTCTGTTATTGCAAATTCTTCATTCTTCCTTTATTGAACCTGATTAATTCATGGTGATGAAGGCAATAAGCCTATTGGCAAGAAGCAGACTTAAAATGGCCAAACAAACATTTACACTCACTCATGTGGGGGCAAAGTTAGAGTTCCTTGTTAAAGCAGAAGATGTGTAGGAAGAATGCTAAAGTGCTCAAAGAAAAGCCCAGGAAATTCTAAACTGGTGGTGCCAGGTTTAGGATTCAAATTCAGGACCCTGGAGCTTGGAGGAACTAGGAAACTAACCATTTTTTCAATATGACCTAAACAGGGGTGTGCAATGTCAGTCCTGGAGAGCCTCAGTAGCTGCAGGTTTTCATTCCAACCCACTTGCTTAATTAGAAACCAATCCTTGCCAATCTCAGGACCTTATTTAATTTTATGGCTTGTTAGTCTGCAGAATGTAAGGTTCTTATATTGTAGATTTTTCCTTTCCAAGGATATTATCCAAATGATGTGAAGCCTAACATGGATAATTTTCAGTTTGTCACATTTTTCTACTATGTGTTTTATTAAATCAAACAGTGCATGATGAACACACACAGATGTAAATGGAAACAAGCTAGATGGAGAACTGCTGGCTGCTTTGTTATTTACATCTTATTATTAATAAGGATCTATTAAAATACTGAATGCAGTGGTTTAAGAATGAAATAAGCAACTAAAGGTGGGGAACCTTAACAAGCGAAACCACTAAAATGAATCATCAAAATGTCATCAATAAGTGCTTCTCCAGCAATTCTCATTAAGAAACTGGGTTGAAACAAAAACCTGCAGGCACTGCGACTCTCCAGAACTGATATTACCCACCCCTGGCCTAGACTAATATGATATTTTATTATATATTGCAAACTATAACTGATATAAAACACAATATATTCTGTACTTTGTCTTATTAAATTTACTATTGTATTCTTCTTATTGTTTGAATGGAAATAAGTTTAGTAGATTTTTAACACGAGGTAATAATTGGAAAGTTACCAAATACTAAATACTACAGTAATTAAAATGTCTTCTATAATTAAGAAAAATATCTTCTTTTCAGAATGTCTGTAAAATAAGAAACATTAAAAACTCCCCAAATGGTAGAATATTTTACTGGTTTATTTTGTTGTATATATGTGTTGATTTTTTTAGGTGTTCTAAAGGTGACACTGCTGAGACTCTGGCAGCAGCTGGATAATATTATTAATTTGAAATGCAATTGCAGTGCTTCAAATATAATTACTTGTATGCCCACCACGGAATAAACATCCTCTGTGATTGATTTCTTTGTAATCATTGGTAACCCATTACTGCATTTTGGTTATTTGTGACTTATGTGATTGATGGTATTTTGCACTGCCTAATACCCCTGGACAGCAGCTGTGGCAACAACATCAGCTATGCATTCCGGGAGAAATGTTAAACAAATCTGGTTTTCTCAACATGAACACTAATGAGGAATTGCTTGTACTCAAGATTAGATAATTTCTAAGTAAGAGAGATTGTGATCACATATGAAGATTTGTATCTGCATTCCTTTTCAATTTAAGAGGTTGAGAATTAGTTACTGGCAGATATCAAGACTTTGAAAATCAGGAATTTTTCTAGCATAATTGTAGGATTCTAACCTTTTTTGTCTTATTTTTGGTGGGCAAGTTTCAGTTAGCTTTGACCTAGCAATGTTCCATCATTACTATGGAGATAGTGGTCATGACACAAATATTAGAGGAAACCTTGAAACTGTAAAAGGACCTTGTAATTGAAAGCCAAGTATATCTTACAGGTTTGCAATAATGCTGACCTATTAGATTTATTTTTTCAGTATGACTGATGCAAACCTTGATAATTCATAAAATGTTGCACTTGGGTCACAAAATTGTATGCAAGTCATCAACAAACTTATTAAAGTAAGCAGGCTGCAAAATTGCATATATTTGTTGCAATGAAAACAAAATAAAGAATATTTCAGTTCCAGTAAGTGAATAGCATAAGAAATTCCTCCATTATAATTTTGCAGTTCTTTATTAATACCATTAATCAGCATTGTTCAGAAGCGTGCATATTTTTTGATTAATAGAAGCATGAAGTCAAGGTTGCTTCTTGCTTATCATAGAATGACAAACAATATTTTGACAACAATAGATTACAGGAAACAGTCATTTCTTTAAGGAATACAATTTCCATACTAAAAAAAAAAAAAAAAAACGTTTTTAAAGGTTTGCAAGAAATGAAGTTTGATATTTTCATGATTGTTAACAAAATGCAGCATGAAATAAAGTACTCATAAGTATTTGCTAAGGAGTTAATTTATGAATAATACATCTTTATATATAATACGCTACCGTGGCTGTCTGTTTGTCTGTCCAGCATTTTAAATCACCTGTAGCTCGCAAACCGTTTGATCTATTGACCTGAAATTTGGTACACATATTCTATGTGACATCTACTATCCACTTTGATGATTGACCTCCAAGGTTATTCCTCTTTATCTTTTTTTTTTATTGTAGAATCATCTCTCGGCAGCGGCCAGCAGGGTGACCATGCTGCGCATGCATACGGGCGCCGTTCTCATCCCTTACCACCTTCGCTGTCACTTCCCCTATCTCTTCATATCTTAAATCATTCTTGAGGCAGATTAAAGGCTTAAGTGCCAGCTTAAGTGAAAAATTAAAGAAAACGTACTACATAATTGCAACACAAACACTGACTTAATCAGTTTTAATGTGAAAAGATGACGACGAAAGAAGAGAAGAAGTGGGCCACTAGGGCAGAGAAAGGAAGAGCTGCTCAGAAAGCAGCAAGCGCATCAACCTCTGAGCTAAAGAGAATGCTAAAGAGAAACAGTATGAAAACTATAAATGCTCAAGTCAAGTGTATTCACTGTATGTTATCGTGCAGTTCGCCGTTAATGGTTTAAATATAATATAGGAAACATTTTTTGCAGTAACTGCGTATGCATGTGTGTTTGCTCTGTAAAAGAATAGGAAACTGTAAAAAGAACACTAAGATAACTTTTTAAAACACAGATTTGTCAATAAATACCTTAAGTACCCACTAAAAATGATTTGGTCCCCTTTATATAATACAATACAATAAAATTTATTTTTGCTTAGCCCAAAATTACACAAGAAATGCCGCAATGGGCTTTAACAGGCACTGCCTCTTGACAGCTCCCCAGCCTTGACTCTCTAAGAAGACAAGAAAAAACTCCCAAAAAAACCCTTGTAGGGAAAAATGGAAGAAACCTTGGGAAAGGCAGTTCAAAGAGAGACCCCTTTCCAGGTAGGTTGGGCGTGCAGTGGGTGTCAAAAAGAAGGGGTTCAATACAATACAATATAATACACAGAACAGAACAAATCCTCAATACAGTATAAAAATAAAAAATTTAGACGTATGGAGCAGAATTTAACAGTAGATGATATCACATAATATGATTTGGATTTGTTTCCATCAAGCTGCCTCCCCCATTTGGCCATTCCACAGCTGAAATAGCGCTAATCCGATGAAAGGACCCCTGTTTACTGCGATCCCTGTGATCCTCCATCAGGGATGGCTTTACCTTAGGCAGGCAAAACAACTTGGCAGGTGGGCCATTGCACTAAGTGCCACATTTTAGTACCGAGAAGAGAAACAGAATAAGTGAGGGTTAGTATCCAGTTATAACTATCATGTTACTTATGTTTTAGTGCTACTGACTAACAACAGAGATGCAGTCTGTACAGTTAATCAGCAGCTCTAGTCAAGATATGCTAAACTGAAGTAGTGAGTCTTCAGCCGGGATTTAAAAGCTGGGACTGAAAGGGCATCTCTTATAGTAGCAGGCAGACCATTCCACAGTTTAGGGGCCCTGCAACTAAAAGCTCTACCTCCCACTGTTATGTTATTAATCCTTGGAATCCTAAGCAGACCGGCATCTTGAGATCTTAATGTGCGCTCTGGTTTGTAAGTCGTGATAAGTTCAGACAAGTAAGCTGGACCTTGGCTATTTAATGCTTTATATGTTAAAAGGAGGATTTTGAAATCAGCCCTAAACTTAACCGGGAGCCAGTGAAAGGATTTAAGAACTGGAGTTATGTGTTCATATTTTCTTGTTCTTGTAATAATTCTTGCAGCAGCATTTTGGATTAACTGAAGGCTGTATATTGAACATTTTGAACATCCAATGAATACTGCATTGCAGTAGTCAATCCTACTAGAAATAAATACATTAATTAATTTCTTAGAAACCTGTTTATTTAGAAAGCGCCTTAATTTCCCAACATTTTTAAGATGGAAGAAACATGATTTGGACAACTTTGTAATATGCGCTTTAAATGACATGCTAGAGTCAAAGATAACTACTAGATTACATGATATTGTTGTGATCAGCGTCATTCCCTCCAACAATTAACACCTATGTTTTATCTGTGTTTAAAGACAAGTAGCTCTTATCCATCCACTCCTTTAATTCACTAACACAACTAATTAAAGACAACATCGGAGAAACTTAATTTGATGTAAATGAAAGGTATCTGCATAGAGTGAAAATTAACATTATGTTTCCTAATGATAGATCCCAGTGGAAGCATGTAAATTGAAAATAGTAAAGGTTCCAGTACTGAGCCCACTGGGACACCATATTGAACTTCTGTGTATAATGATGGAGTACTGTCAGCACATTTCTGTACATATTGGAATCGATTTGATAAATAAGAACTAAACCAAGTGAGTACAGTGCCCGTAAGCCCAACATCATTTTCTAGCCTATGCAGTAAAATAGAATGGTCAATGGTGTCAAATGCTGCACTTAAGTCTAGCAACATAATTACAGTGGAGTTTCCTTCATCAGAGGATATCAGAATGTCATTTACAACCCGTGTTAGTGCCGTTTCTGTACTATGACCAGTTTAGAAACCAGACTGGAATTTCTCAAATAAATTGTAATGTGTAAGGTGTGACTGAAACTGATTGGCAACTACTTTTCTAGTATTTTAGAGAGAAAGGGTAAATTTGAAATAGGCCTATAATTATTTAGTATGTGTGGGTCTAGGTCTGACTTTTTAAGTAAAGGTTTAATGACTGACACTTTTAGTGCATCAGGTACTCTGCCATGCAATAATGAACTATTGATAATGGTTAGAATAGGCGCTGCAAGAACATCCATTGCAGCTTTTACTAGCTTTGGTGGCACTGGATCTAGGGAACAAGTAGTGGGCTTCATTTTAGAATTAAAGTTAAGACTTCCTGCTCAGTTACAGGATTAAAATTACTAAAGTGCTGAATGCAATGTGAGACAGGGTCTGCTAAGCTAGTATTTGGTTTGTACTGTGATGCTGAGATCTGGGATCTTATATTTTTAATTTTCTCATTGAAGAAGTTCATAAAGTCTGTACTGCTAATATCTGTTGGTATTTTGCACTGTTGATCTGAATTCCATTTGTTAATTTAGCCACTGTTCTAAAAGTACCCTAGGATTTTTATTATTGCTATCTATTAATGTAGAATAGTATTCTGAGCAGCTTTAAAGAGGGCTTTTTATATTTTTAACACTCTCTGTCCATGCAATTTGAAAGACATGTAGCTTTGTTGTTCTCCATCTGCTCCAGTTTTGACACTCTAATTTAAGAGCTCAGTGTTTTCATTAAACCAGGGAGAGTTTCTATGTGCTTTGATCACTTTTGTTTTAGGGGAGCCACTGTGTCCAGAGCATCTCTCAAGGTCACATTATAATGTGATGTTAGCTGATCTAAATTGTTTTCCACGTTTACATTTGATGTTAACTGATCTAAATGGTTTTCCACAATTACACTCGACTTACTCAAGGTATCTATAAATTTTGAAGCAGAATTACAATCTAGATGTGCACTGTCTTTGTTTTAATCTGTGAGTGAGTTGGCATGGGCAGAACTAAATCAAATGTAATTAAGAAGTGATCGGAAATAACTACATTTAATGGAGTAATATTTAAATTTTGAATTTCAACTTTGTAAGTTATAATTAAATCTAATGTGTGGTTATGATTATGAGTTGGACCTTTGACAATCTGACAAAATCCTACTGAATTTAACAAATAAGTAAAACATTTGCTAAAAGTGTCAGTTTCCACATCAATGTGTACATTAAAATCCCCATCAACACTACATGATCATAATTTATAGCCAAATCAGACAGAAGGTTGCTAAATTCAGTCATGAACAATGAATATGGCCCTGGTGGTCTGTAGACTAGCACTATAATTGTGTTGGAATCTGTTTTAATATTTAAAATGAATGCCTCAAAGGATGTAAAGTTGCCTAAATTTTTAGGAGTGATTTGCATTTTGTTACAATGAATTATTCCAAGGCCTCCTCCTCGACCAGAATCTCTAGACTTATGAAGGAACGAGTATCCATCTGGTGACGCCTCAGCTAGGGAACAGTGTCACATTTACTAAGCCAGGTTTCAGTAAGAAGACACAGATCAGATTTTGTACTTAATATATATCATTTACCAAAACAGCTTTAGTGCCAAGAGAGCGAATGTTCAATAAACAGCATTTAAAACTGCATGGTTCTTTCTGAACTGCTGATATATTTTTGTTTTAATTTGAATTAAATTTCTATTACAGATGCCCCTGGTGGAGGTCTGGTTTTATCCCTTGGTCTAATTATACACCTTATTTTTGGTTATCAATTAATTTATGGTTTGTATCAAGACTAAATTTACTGGATGCCCCACAACAGGGATTATGGGTAACAGCTTCAGGAAAATAACAGGTGGGATAAAAACAGCCTGTGATTTAAGATCACATGACTGCAGCCCGGATGGTGCTCTAATCAGTCAACCAGGCAGTTTTGCTGTCATATTTTGGGATAATACATAAGATCCCTCCAGTTAGGATGAAGACCATCTCTTTTGAAAAATCCAGGTGTTTCCCAAAAGTCATCCCAATTGTTCACAAACGCTATGCTTTTATTTGCACACCAGGTTTCTAGCCAGCAGTGAAAGGAATGCAATCTGCTATAAATCACATCCCTCTATATAATCTTGGTAAGGGACCAGATACAATTAAAACATTTTGTTTTAGCTTTGGTGCATAGAGATGAAGTTCATCTTTAATACCTGCAGATTGCTGTAAATAAATATCATTAGTGCCGACATGCAGCAATAAGGTAGATACTTCATCATCGGTGACACGGTCCAATGTGGCCTCTGTGTCAGAAATCTTGGCCCTTGCAAGGCATTTAACATTAACTGCTGGTTTAACATAGTTTGGAATTCTAACATTCCGCACTATGGAATCGCCAATTATGAGCACTTTCTTATTCTCAATTTCCGCAGGCGCGAGAGCTGAGAACCTGTTCTGGGTCGAATTGGTGACCTGGGTGTCAAGGGACTAAATTTTGGATTCTTAGACCCCTGTCTTACTGTTACCCACTCGCCCTGTGGCTGAATTGGTGCTGCTGACTTCGGCCGCACACTGACTACAGTGGGACCTGGAGAGATGAAGTCGAATCAGAAGTAGCTGAATTGTCTAAACAAACTAAGTTGATCCAATTTTCGGTTTGCCTAATTGCTATCAGGCTCCTAAAGCAGTCCTCCAATTTGCGTATTTTCCCGACTAGCTCTAAATTAACTAAACACTTTTGGAAGGTGAAGCTGTCTACACTGTCGGCCAGCAAACCTGAACTGTACATGCTGCAGGACACAACATGTAAACGTGCCCTCAACAGGCAGAGAGCAGATAGATCTTATGTTTAGTGTTAATATCATCTTCTCCGTTTTTGTAGTAACTTCGGTGCTTCAGCGCTTTCCGCATTCAGCTGAATCACTAAGAGACCGTCGGCGTTAAGTTTCCACCACCCGCTGAGCGATCGACTTTGATTTCTCACTGCCAGTTATTTCTCCTGGTCAGCTGCCGGCTTTACTTCAGTTGAACTTACTCGGGTGTTTTGTGAAGGGCTACATGCCTGTGGGAGACGCCGCTGCTCTGTGCTTCAGCTCGCTGCTATTCCAAAGAGGTGTGGCCTGAAAGAGAAGAAAGAAAGTGAATTCATCAGGGCATGGACTAATTTTCAAAACTGCAGTACACAGACACTGGCCCATGCTTATTCTTATGTGTTCCATAATGGTTAAAGTCTTTAAATGGTGTTTATTTTCAGTGATATGCAAAGCCGTATGGCTACAATAGCTCAAGCCCCTGCCCTTATGAGATTGTTGGGCCAAATTATCTTTTTTGTTTATAGAAAAAATCCAGCCAATTAGTCGATATTCTGTTTTTCACCACTTAAAAGCTGTTCTTCAGTATTTAGTATCAATTTAACGTTTGGATCTAATTGACCTCTTCCAAGTACAACTGTCCATTTCCTGTTCATTGTAAAAAATGAAGAAAATTGCCACAATAAGCAATGTAGGCTACTATACCTGTGCAAGTCGCATTAAAATTTCTGAATGGTTAGAAGATAAACATTTTTTTTTCAAAAGAACTGTACAAAGGTATCACAGCAAGGCTGTCATACTGTCCACTTCAATGTTCATTCAATTAGTCTAAGTGTCCACATTAATGAACTCACCATGTTAATGTCTGTGTGACTGACAAGCTAGCAAGATTTAGAGGTCTGCTTCCCGAGCCTGATGACATTCCCATAATGTGCTTCCTTTTAGACTGGTTTTTGGTTAGTTTTTCATATACAACTTTGAGTTTGGACTGTGTTCTTTTTTTGTTTTCTGATACAATAAAATGAATTGAAGAATAATTATTATTATCTCTCTCACTGTAATACGTGCATAACAGAAAAAAGTCTGATTCATAAAAATGTTCATTTTCCTTGCGGAAAAGCCTGGTGCACAAGAGATAATGACAAGAATTTTTCTGAATTCCTCTTTGTATGTACAGTTTGATGTAAGGGAATCCTTTTAGTTGATTGTGGACATGCACAGACTAATATCTTATTTATCCCCTTTCTTTATCCAGTCAGACCTAAGCAATAGAGTTATAACCAAGTTCATACGCACACCACAGGTATAGTGGAATGCAGGTTTGGTATATGAAAGAGATAATTCTAATATCTCCAAAACATGTTTTACTTGGAACCAAAAAATGTTGAATTGTTACTATTGTAACAGCACAGCTTCATAATTTTCAGAACAAAGATCTTCATATATGGACATGCTTTTGCTATTCAGCACTTTCCATAGCAAAGGCATTTTGATTGAAGATGACAGGCAAAGACTGATAGCAAAGGTTTGAATCAGAAGTGGTTTCATTACAAACTGGTATTGCTGAGGAACGGCTGTTGCTTCATGTTTCTCTCATTGTCCTTCATAGTCAGGTGAACATGAATGATTTTCTTCTTATTTCATACTTGTCTTTTAAATACTTTAATTTACATTAATGCAATTTGATTGTCCGTTTTTCAGGAATGGTCAGCTTTTTTGTCCTTTTCCTGCAGGCCAGGTTAGTAGTACCTCCCTGTTTACTTGGTGCTGCAGATGTTTGGGACCAATTTTCATTCTAACTGGGTCTGTCCATAATGTGGTGATAAGTGACTTCTAGGGAAAGTGTTATAGTTTTGCATGTGATAACTGTCTTACAGAGCTGTTACATAATTTAGATCAAATATGGAAGTGCAAAAGTCGTCTAACATTATATATTGACTGGGAGAGTGCACTGCCAAATGAGGGTAGGACTGGTCCTTCATTGAAACTGGCATCGTCAGGGATACCAATTAAGGGTGGTTGGCTGTCAATGATCAACGCATCCTCATCTCATCTGCCTTGAAATGCTTCCTACAAACTACATCATTTGTCTTTATTAAGTTTTTGTGTTTTTATGTTTTTCCATAGCATCTTTCAGAAGGCATTGAACTACAGAATTCATATTAGAAATTCCCTGTATACTGTTTATGTCACACTTCTTCCACAACAGTACATTTAGGCCCTGTTTTACTTAAGAAAACAAACATTAAAAGTTATTTACAAAAGTAGGTCAGCTGTTGGTTACTTTTTCATTTGATTTGAATTACAAACAATAGTCCTTGCATTCCTTTTCTTATAGTTTGTTGCTGAATTATGCTTTTTGCTCTCAGTAACAGAATGGTTTGACAACATTTGTTTCTAAAGATTCTTTTTAAAGTCACCAGTAGTTGGGTGTTATACTGCATTATCCATTATGGATGCAATGAGAAGTGGAGAAAATGACATCTTTTATTGGCTAACTAAAAAGATTATAATATGCAAGCTTTCAAGGCAAATCAGGCCCCTTCCTCAAGCAATCATTACACCTTGCCAAAGAAGAGGCCTGAGCTGCTTCGAAAGCTTGCATATTGTAATCTTTTTAGTTAGCCAATAAAAGGTGTCATTTTACTTAACTTCGTTTTTTAAGGTCACTGAAATTCTTTGAATGTTTCCCCTGAACCTTTGCCATTTTTCTGCTGGATTTGATTTAATGCCAGTTCTACACAATATTCAAGTTGTATTTATTTGATTCATGCCAAGTTTGAAAGCATCTTCAGGGGCCTCATATATAATGCCATGCGTAGAACTCGCACTATAACATGGCGTAAGCACAAAAGCCGAAATATGCTTACGCACAGAAAAATCCAGATGCAGAAATCTGTGCGTACTCCAACTTCCACGTTCTTCCGCTACATAAATCCCGATCAGCGTGAAATCTAACGCTCGTGCACGTGCTTTATGTTACGCCCCAACTCCTCCCAGAATTACGCCTCTTTGAATATGCAAATCAATATAAATCGCCCTTAAGCGCAGCCTTCTGTGAAAAGACAATGGAAAAAGCATGGGGGAAAATATAAGAATTTCAGCGAATACCAAGTGGAGGCAAAGGAAAAACATACTACTGTATTTGTTCAAATAAACCGTGATATAATCAACAAAAGAAAGTTGATCGAGTGACATAGAGTGTTGGAGAAACTTGAAAGCTCACATTCACAAATCGCACAGTGCCAGAAATAAAAAAGAAGTCACATATCAAAGTCGCCATGAAAAGGCGAGTTGTGGCCCACTGTCTGAGTGTCATATGAAAGCTTATTAGGGTACAGAGAAAAAAGGCACACAGTGGGGAAAAAGCACGAAATGTCAACTTCAATCTTGACATTTCCACTTTAATCACGTAGTTTATTTTGTCATTAAAGTAGAACATCATAAACTTCATCTTAAAATCGTTTAATCAACCAGTTTCTCAAATCACATCGTAATTAAAGTAGCACGTTAAATACTTTGTTTTGTATTTGATCTTCTATGTGCTCTATGTGTGTGAATCACTACTTGCTTTTTAAAACGGCTCTCTTCCTCCAACTGGACACAGAATCCATTACATTCGTGATATTACAGCTCTCTGAATAACTAAAATACTGAGATGTATACGTGATGTAATTTTCATGATGATAGAAGTTAAAGCACGTTATTAAACATGTGTTTCACTTTGATGAAATAATTTATTGCAGCAGTACTCAGGGGCGGCTCTAGGCTTGTGGTGGCACTGGGCAGAGGAAGAATCGGTGGCTCCTTCGCCCGCCCGTCAGTAAGGTAGCTTATGCACGGTGGATGGCCACGTCCGTTGCAGACACTGCATAGTCGCCTCGTGCTCATGACACAAGCATTTAACTTTTGCCAAAATTTGTTGCTGCGTTTTTAGCTGTGTTGCTATTTTCTCTTTCTGTTTTATATTCAATATATATTGGAGTAGCCGTCACTGCAGTCAGTGCTTTTCTTTCCCCAAGTAACCGATCGCCACACAATCAGCTCTGTAATAGAAGTTAAGCCATCTGTAAGCTTAGTGCCGATTCTTGAAAACGTTTAAAGAACATTGAAATATCTTCGTAGTACATGTTTAATTATTCTATCCTTAACGATACTCCCAGTGAAGAATATAGATTATTTAAATGAAGTTAAAGTTTTATCTGTATAATTTAATAAACATATTTTGCTGCATTTCACCTTAAAAATGATATTGTCATCATATGTAAATACGCGCTTTATAAAGTGGCTCAGGTTGTGCGATATTATAACTGTAGTGCAAGTTTACAGAGGGGTGATTGTACTTATAAGTACAAACAGTTCTACAAGGTGCAATTGATTGAATGCATTTACAGTTCTTGGGATGAAACTGTTTCTGAACCGCGAGGTCCGTACAGGAAAGGCTTTAAAACGTTTTGCAGTGGCTGAGACAGCGTATCCTTAAAGCTGTATACCGATAATTCTCTTTCCGATCAGCTGCTGCTGTGATTCACACTCAGATACAGTATTATAAATACTCTGAGTGGTGCAGTGAGAGAAATATTGAAAAAGATGATCCGCTGTGGCAACTCCTAACGGGAGGAGCTAGAAGAAGAAGAAGAAGAAGAGAGTAACAACGCTAAAGCAGTTATGGTATTTGGAATACTATGGCTGTTCCCTCTACCATTATATTGTTACAAGTTAATTACAATCAGATGCATTACACTAATAAACAATATGCGGTTAGTTTCAGTGTATTTATAAAGCCACGTCAGGAGAATAAGGTGTAACCACACAGGAACAGTAGCACTGCTTTGACGCTGGGTGCCGCCAGTCTGCAAAACCGAGCGGAGAACTTGCGTACAACAAGGCATGAGATACCGTGGAAAAGTGCGTGGCTTTACGCCAAGTGTAGGTTTTATACATCACGATTTGAATGTGGAAAAGTTCTTACGCAACATTTCTGTGTGTACGCACCGTTTATACATGAGGCCCCAGGTCAGTACCATGTAAATATTGTTTGTCTAATCAGGGTTCAAAACTGACTAGTTTTTAATCACCTTACGCTGTGATTTTCTAGTCCAGAACTACTTAATCTTAAGCAATGTCTCAGAAAGTGATTTTCTGAACCTGGATTCATTTAGGTACAATTAGCCTGGTGCTGGCTTAATGTAAACACTGTTAATTATCTAGTCATCTTAAGAATCTGAGAATCTGGTAGTAGTTTAGCATATTTCATGCAGTTTCTGAGACAGTTTTGCGTCCCAAATGTCATTCCCCAATGACTTATTGGGAAATTCACTGCAAAATTCACAAGTGCTGTTGATATGGAGTGTAAGTTGTAAACAGATGCATAGCTTCATAAAAAATATATAAATAAATACTCCCACACATAATAAACAAATATTTAACATTTTCAAGGGAAAGAAAGAAATCAGGTTTTGCTTTTTCAGTAATTACAAAAAGTGTTAAGCATTTTGGATCTCTGTTATTTAAAATTAATGTCAGATCAGATGATTATTCAGTTAATTAAAGAGTTGATCTGTTAGGTCGTGAGATTTAAATCCATCAGTGTTATTAACCTACTTATCCACTGCATGTCACTGGGCAGCTGAAGCCTATCAAAGCAAGGACCAGGCACAAGGCAGGAAAATCACATGGACTTGTCGACAGTTAATAATAATAATACTAATACTACTACTAATAATAATACATTTTATTTATATATTACCCTTATGCAATTCATTCCTTACTCACAAATAGTTTGGTAGTTTTATCAAACTCCTTTAATTTCTCCTTGGATGTATTTAAATATGTTGACATTTTAAATTGATTTGTAAACCACTTTAAGATAGTGATATTGCTGGAATGCAGTAAAAACCAACTGATTGAATGAATCTCTTAGCATCATATTTTAAAAATGAATTTGGACAAATATAAATTTCATAACATACACCAGTTCTTCCATTTTTCAGACTTCATGAAAAGCAGACAAAATGCTTTAACATGAATAGCTGACTACATTTACACATGTACCACTTATAATCCTCCCACTGGCAGAAGTGTTTCAATGTTTATGTTCAAGTGCTATTTTTAAAATTGGCATATCACTAAACTGTTAATGTAATATCATTGTTAGATTATCACACATTTAGGACAGCCTCACCAAGGAGTATTAGGAAATCCTCATTTCAAGGGTGAACTCAGTGATGCTTATAGTTGGGTTTAATTTAACGCTTAATTTCTCACTGAATGTCTCAGTTTTCAGATGTGCTGAAACTTAGACACACCATCACACCTTTACTACCCAGCACGTAATAAAAAATGAAAAAAATATTAAGCCTTGAATCACTAGGGCATTTTATTTATGTGAATTATATAAAGCTCAGTTTCATAAAAATTCACAAGGATCCTGCCTAATTGCAAAGTAAACACAGTAAATTGGTAAGGCCCTATTGAGATTTGGCAAAATTAAATTAAAAAAATGTCAAATCTCAGATGTAGGAAGTGAGTGCAATATATTCACTTTCTGGCTGACCAGAGAGGTGGACCTAATTAATATGTATTAATTGATAGACTGTAATCAAAAGGTGAAATACTGTAGCACTTCCACCATAAAGATGGCCCGAGTATGATCTCTAAGAAGAAAAAAAGAAAAACTATTGAAATATTTTGATTTAGGTGAAATGTACAGGTAAAATAAATATATTAATGCAAAGCACATGGGAAAGGAAGAAAGTCACTCTCAGAATTTGTGTCCAAATGCTCCAGTAAAGATTTTTAGTCTTTTTCAACAGAAGTCCTCTTGTCTTGAAAAGGTCAAAGTCTGTTTGCACCGAGACAAATGACATTTCATTGTGTTTGTTTTTTTCAGTACACTGGTGACATTTTACCCTTTATTTTAAGTAAAACCTTGATATCACAAAAATGTTTACAAGAAAACTTTTTATTTTAAACTGCTTAATAGCTACACAACACCTGTATATAGTACATGGTTTTATGATCATTCATTCTGTTCAAAAGCTGTCAGTAGTTATTCGAGTGGATTTTTTTGTACCTTAACTAATTTTTTTTTTAATAACTGATTTCATTTTATACACTGTGCAAAATTATAGGCCACCTTATTAGAATACAGCTGTAAGTACCTAAAATGTTAACACCATCCAAAAATATTATTTACTGGTAAACACTGATTCTCTTCTTTCTACAGCACTACATAAAACAATAATCTGAATCTCCTGAAAAGATTTAGAGTTTGCAAATAAGGCTTTAATAATACATCATAAAGAATAAATTAATACAGAATAATACATGAACAGCATCTGCCTACAAACAACATGTACATATGTTACCACCTCTGAAGTATTTATAAAGAACCCATCTAAACTGTAGGTGACTAACAGGAGCCAATTTTCAGCCGTCATCATAAATATGTTTTAAATAAACACACATAGAAAAGGTTTTAAGCATGTTCTACATAAGAAGTTCTAAAATTGCAGTTGCTAAAATAAACACAGTTTTACAGTTTAGTTGCTAGATTTATAGTGATGTAAAATTTCATTTTAATTTTTTTTATGATTCAGCTTTTCTTAATATTTTGTCTTTTTCTAATCAGACACCCATTTCTTTGAAATACTTAGAGAGAATTGAGTATAAATCCTTCATTTCTCTTTGTATGTCTTATTACGTTGCTCAGCTGTGTAAGCCTCAGCATTGAAAAGATTTCATGATTGGGGTTGTGAAGAGGGTCAGACCACGTAGAAATACTTAGTGAGAGGTCGAGTGTGTTGCAATAGTGAATAATTGCACAATCATATGCTTCAGTATACTATTTGTATGTACTCAAAGAAGCATCCATCTGTACATCATCTATTTTCTGTCTTCTTGTTCATGTCTAGGCTACAGAGGCCATATTCAATCCTGGCAGCTTCCACCCTTAGGAAGCTGCCACTCCCTGGACAGTGCGAGATCTTAAATCAAAAGAGATTTTGAGATTACTTTTAAATTTCTATTCTTTATTTACACAATTTTTTATGCATTTTGTATTATTTATGTATTCATAATACATTACAACAACAGTGGCAAAGTGAATAGTACTGAGATGCTGTTAGAAATGTCTAGAACTGTTTTTAGAGTCTCACAGTTTAGTGTATCTGCCATAAGTAAATTCCACACTTAAGTTGCATTGCATGCAACAGATAAGAGGAAAATTTTCGGTGTATGCCATTGGATCAATGAGACTGTGCACTGAGAGCAGAAAATAAACATTTTTGAACGATTTCACAAGCAGGACTTAAACTAAGCCAGGACAATGCTAATTCTGCTTAAGATAGTCCAGGTTTTTAAAATGGCTTTCTAATTTGAGATTAATCAATTCAAGACTAGTCAGACATTTTTTAACCCTGATTAACAATATGCACAAGGTGCAGACCTCAGGGTGCTTTGCACACTCGATATGGACCCCTCACAACATAAATATTGTATGGAACCAGAATAAAACCTGACCCAATAGAACAAGGACAAAAGCTCAGCGACCACTGAGCTTAAAGAAATTAAGCTACTTTGAAAAGAAATTCTTCAAGCAGATAAGCAGCTAAACTACCCTTTGTTGAAAGCAAACTGCATGATTTAATAACAGAAAACAACAAGAGGAATGCCTAGACTGTCATTTGTAAGGAGTAGAACTTGATTGAAAAAGTAGCCAAGAGGACACTTCAACAACTTCAGATAAGAATATTCATTGTTGGAGCAATTTTATAAATCAGATTTGATTTGAAATGTTCAGTTTTGTTTTCTTATGTAGATGTATTATTGTGAAAGAAGTATGACATGAACTGTGTATACAGAATTATTAATATGATTTTTATATTGCATTTTCCTTATGGGTCCAGTAGAAATATAATTAAACCAATGGCAGATGAGATTGCTGTGTTTTGACTGGGATCATTGATAAACAACAGCCCTTAGTACGTGTCCCTCATGGTAACCATTTGGACAGTTCCAATGAGGGACTGCTCCAATCTTCTTCTGCTAAGACAACATCAGTTATGCAACTGCTATGTAAAATATATTGTTCTCAAATGCAGAACTATAATACTTTTCTAAAAAGTATCATATGGCAATGAAGATGACAATGAAAATTAGCTCCAATATCTGCAGTAGCTAGTAAGAACAATGGGTAACACTTCAGTTTATATACTATGTCATAAGAACGAACCAGAGACATCGAAAGGGTTTGGGACAGCCTCCCATATATTATGCCCTGGCTGCAATTGGGTAATTTGTTTTGAGTTGTTCACAGGTCAGAGTCCAACACAGAACTGATTGATGGCTGTAAAGACTGCGTCTTTAAAGGCTGACACAGGAAGTGACGTAATCGGAACTGGAAGTGATACCATCTGGACTGGAAATGACATCATCATGTGTGCCAGGACTTGAAAGTGATATCATCATTGGCGTTGCAACCGGAAGTGATGTCGTCATTGGCTCCGGAACCGTGCAGGATTTCCAATGGATGGTCTGAGGAGGATTGAGAGAGAAAGTGAGTGTACCACACCACCCCATGGTCTAGCATGGAACTTCCATTATTCAGGCCCTTTAGCTGCCTCCCAATCGCACATATGTGACAACTGCAAAAATGTATCTAGTGCTCTTTTACTCTTATGTGTTGAGACATTAACAAAGGCTTCTTTTAGTCTTCATAACACTTATAAAACATCAGTTGGTCTTTACAACACTTATAAAACATCAGTAGATAGGTTATTCATCTCAGTACATTGTGCCATATTGACATGATGGTAAAATGAGCTATTAATATGATGAGAAATGTGTCTTAGTTAAGCGCCTCAGACTACTCCAGTGAAGCTTTTTAGTAGGTAACATGAATAAAAACTTTACTAATGATCTGTGAGTGTTTTGAACACCCAAAGAAACATATGTTAAGGTATGGTTACATAATAGTAAATGAGTAATAGATTCATTTCTGCAGTACCTAAACTAAAGTGTTACTGAAGGATGGTACTATTAACTGGTCTGCATCACAAAGTTACAGGTCAGAAGTAGTACTGTAAAAGAAACACATCTCTGCAAGCCAGTTCATTTCAGTCATTGGTTGTCTCAGCCATGGGAACATGTAGATTATTCTCTTCTTCAATATTTAAATCTTGGAAGCAATGTAGTTTCAGGAAATTGTGAACTCCTAAAGTTGCAATAATGTATTATTTACCTAATTATGTATCATCTTGCGTTATTATTAGGTGGAGTACTCTCCTAGTTCCATTGTATAAAACGTAAAAGATATTAAAGTGTTACCATACAGTGCACCCTGAATGGCAAGGCAGCAATTAGCTGGCTAATGTGCACCAAAAAGATTCTGGGGTTTTCCAAAACTGTACATGCAGTTCCTTGTTTTTGAATGTAAATTCTTGCTGTTACTTAAATATCTACTTTTTTGAAATGAGTTTGCTCTACTGCAGAAAAACAAGTGTGTTTACCTTAGGAAGATTGTGAAACTGTGAAGAGTAAGCACATCTCTTGGTATTTCCCAGGATCCACTGGGCAACAAATTACCAGGAGTACAGTACTACATAATTTGCATAAATTACCTTTGGCCAATAACCAGCATTACCTTGTAACTCTGGAATCCTCTGAAAATCAAAATGCTTATTTTTAGGATACATGGACTTACTGCCAATATGCAGTTCCCTATTTATAAAGCTCCATGTACTTATTGCCAATGCACAATCCCATATTTATAAAGCAGTGTTCTATTGCCATTCTTCTGCTCCCTTTTATATAAAGACTTCTGGGGACAAAAACTTTCACCTTTATTATAAATTCAGAAGAACAGTAATCTCCAAAAATCCTGACATTGCATTTAATCTGGTAATGTTCTCTTCGGCTTCAGTATGCCTGTTTCTATTTTCCTTTGAAATTCATACAGGCTAATTGTGCTGTATTTACATTTTATTAATAATGTGTCTATTATTCTGAATAATGTAGTTTGATATCATTCTAGTCACTCTAAATCCACTACTGTGTCATACATTAACTACAGGCATTTCGTATAAACAATTTTATGAATCTCTTAATATATATAGGATAATGAATGTCAATGCAGATTAGCAATATTTTAGTGGTTGTAAATAGAAAAATAAAAATAAACTTCATAATTTCCTAAAAATCTGCTTTTTTAATTAACAAACCTGACAGGTTTCAGTGTGTGTGATCTTGTATACTGTAAAGTGCCAGAACAGCTACTGTATGAGCTTATGAATCATCTTATTAACAGAATCATAGGTTAATATATTGTATGTTTTCTTGAAAAGTTAATTACAAGAATCTGGACATTGGCAATATGAGGAGAAAAAAGGATCTGGAATTATAAATTCTGCATGTTGCTTTTTGGCCCTAAATGTATCATATCTGTTCTCTCCTGAGTCTATATGGACTGGAGAAGAAGAAACAAGGTAAATGCGAACACAACATAAGTGATAGTGATCTATTAGCTGTCACTGTCTTGTCTTTGAGCACACGTATTTTAGCTGTGGCTCTAACAAAGCCAAGAATTAAACTCATAGACCTATCAGATGAATCTCTCTATAACTTTTAACTCTTACTGTATATGTAACTAACTTATTTCCAAATGTTCAATGTGAGACATTACAATTTATTCATGATTTCATTATCTCTTGCTCAGTTGGGAGGATAACATGCATTTTTTATTTAATATGGATCTCTATATTTTATCTTCAAGAAAGTTATAAAATTGTAAATATTCTGCAAGAGTCTCATTATCTTTCATTTTTATACTGAAAAAGAAATATTTTTACATCAGTTTTTAAAGTACTGATAACTGTTGATGGCATTTGTCTAGACATAGAGCAGCCTCAAAAATCCCATAATAAGCATGATGTGCTTTGTGTTTCTTAGGTATCTAGTGCCATATTTTATGTATTTTATATTACAAGATTTGCATCATTCTTTACAGACATATGCGTGATGAAGCATGTACTGATTAATTATATGTACAATTTCATAAATGTTATACAGATAATTTGCAATATTGCGCACTTTCATATTTATTGCATGCCTGAAGGATTCCTTAGTCTTTAACTTTATTTCAAATTCAAATTGGGACAAATGTTATATTCATGCAAATGCACCAACATCAATGAGTATGCTAAGTAGTATATGCAGTATCCTTGCAGATTAACATCTATCCTGGCGAGAATCTGTTCATTTATTTAGTTAAAGTTAATGAAGCACATTAAACTCCAATTTAATGAATTTATTAACACTCAGGGACCATAACTAAAGTACTGATGATGATTATTTTTAATACTAAAAATATGCATACTGCGGGTTAAAGGAATCCAGATCACCCTCCTTCTCCACACACACACACACATGGAAACACTTTCCTTTTTTCCATGTGGCCAATTGTGGCATTTCTCAAAAATAAGCTATGCACATAGTAATTCTTTATAACCATCCACTATAGCAGTATGGTAATTTAATTGGCTATACATAATAATATTATGTAATTCTTTAATCAGGGAGTTTTCACAGTTGCCATTGCTGCCATCCCTTCATATGTTTAATAAAATACAGATAAAAAAGCACTAATAGTAAAAAAATATTTTAAAATATACATTATCACAGCATTGTGGCAATGAAACTGCCCATCTCTGTGACATCAATGCACATACGATGACCAAACATTATATATTTCTTGAGACAGTCCACTATATCTATCTAAGTGCTGTTGCTCTGAATTTACTTAAAACATTATTTCTCCTGTATTTAAAATGTGACTAATTTCCCGGTGTAGCAACTTATGCAGACTTTGCACTGTGTATATACCTTGTTAGTTGCATCAGTCCATTACATTTAGTCATCAATCACATCACTTCTATTCAAAATAAACAAGATCTGACCAATCCGATGTCCAATTTGATTGTGAAGCTCACTGGATGTGATGACAGTCAAAATGTTATCATGCTCACTATCTAGGTGTCTAGCCTGTTTTATCCATGTATCTACCATGGATGTCAATTCAATACTGCAAGCCCACCAACTCCAGCAAAAAAAAAACATCTTATAATTCTTCATAAATTATAGTGCAGTTCTTAAGGATGCTGTCAACATCTGTCCCAACTGGTTTTCACATAAATGTTTTGAACTTATGGTTGTTGATTGGCATTCTCTGAGGTGGTCTGCTTAATTTTTTTTTAGATGGTTTAGCATGCATAATGTATTTTCTAAAATGCACTAATATTGTAGCCTATATTATCTGAAAGGACCTGTAGGTCCTCTTTCTGCTTCTACTGAGGAGGGGGGTGTTAGGGGTGGTATGGGGAGACAGCTTGTCTGCTTGCACTTAGTGCTTTGTTTTTTATTGCTCTTTTTGTAAAACACAGGAGACTTGTCTCTGTTAGGTTCCTTTAGGTGCTTTTTGAGGGTGGGGTGAGCTGTGGCAGAAGCTGGATTAGGTTTTAGATTCTAGTAGTTTATGCTTACATAGTATAATGAACTCACTTTCTGTCATGCTGCTAAATATTTATTTCTATTTATATTCTATTTTCCACTCTATTTATTTCTGTCTTTTCTCTCTTTCTCTTCAGGCATGCTGAAAGTTAATTTAATTTCCTGTAATGTCAAGTCTTTGTACTCCACTCACCAAAAGCTATGCATGCTTGACCTCTTCTATCGTCACCAAGTCGATGTGACATTAGTACAGCAGTATCATATATTGCCTGCTGATGTTCACCATTGTAATAATAAATGCTATCAGGTTTCAGTCTCCTCCTCTTCTCCCACCAAAAGGTGCATCATTCTCATTCTTGCAAAGTGCTCTTTCTAGATTGTACATTTACAAGCGGGCAATGATAAGGCAGGCTGGTTTTTTTTTTTGCTGTAGGCCAAGATAGGCAGTCTGAAATTATTGCTCACCTCTGCATATGGGCCCACTATATTTTAACCCTTCTTTTTTGTACTTCTCTAATCCACTCCCTGCTTGAACACTCTCATATTTTGAACTAATACTTCGAATTGATACAAATGCTGTAAAAAGCCCAGATCAAGACAGGTACGCAGCTGCCACAGTAATGTGTTGCCTTCTGTCCAATCTCTTTATGTAAGCTAGTATCTGATCTGAGCTTGTTGGATTCCATTAGGCTACTAAATACCTTGGCTAGTGCATTACCATACATTTTTCATGATATAAATCACAGTCTTGTATCTCTTCATCTATAACTCCCTTGCCTCCTGGTTCTCCATTCACACATATCATTCTCTGATCTACAGTGGTGTGAAAAACTATTTGCCCCCTTCCTGATTTCTTATTCTTTTGCATGTTTGTCACAAAATGTTTCTGATCATCAAACACATTTAACCATTAGTCAAATATAACACAAGTAAACACAAAATGCAGTTTTTAAATGATGGTTTTTATTATTTAGGGAGAAAAAAATCCAAACCTACATGGCCCTGTGTGAAAAAGTAATTGCCCCTTGTTAAAAAATAACCTAACTGTGGTGTATCACACCTGAGTTCAATTTCCGTAGCCACCCCCAGGCCTGATTACTACCACACCTGTTTCAATCAAGAAATCACTTAAATAGGAGCTGCCTGACACAGAGAAGTAGACCAAAAGCACCTCAAAAGTTAAACATCATGCCAAGATCTAAAGAAATTCAGGAACAAATGAGATCAGAAGTAATTTAGATCTATCAGTCTGGTAAAGGTTATAAAGCCATTTCTAAAGCTTTGGGACTCCAGCGAACCACAGTGAGAGCCATTATCCACAAATGGCAAAAACATGGAACAGTGGTGAACCTTCCCAGGAGTGGCGGCCGACCAAAATTACCCCAAGGCGCAGAGATGACTCATCGAGAGGTCACAAAGACCCCAGGACAACATCTAAAGAACTGCATGCCTCACTTGCCTCAATTAAGGTCAGTGTTCATGACTCCACCATAAGAAAGAGACTGGGCAAAAACGGCCTGCATGGCAGATTTACAAGACGCAAACCACTGTTAAGCAAAAAGAACATTAGGGCTTGTCTCAATTTTGCTAAGAAACATCTCAATGATTGCCAAGACTTTTGGGAAAATACTTTGTGGACTGATGAGATGGGAAAATACCTTGTGGACTGATGAGACAAAAGTTGAACTTTTTGGAAGGCAGATGTCCCGTTACATCTGGCGTAAAAGGAACACAGCATTTCAGAAAAAGAACATCATACCAACAGTAAAATATGGTGGTCGTAGTGTGATGGTCTGGGTTTGTTTTGCTGCTTCAGGACCTGGAAGGCTTGCTGTGATAGATGGAACCATGAATTCTACTGTCTACCAAAAAATCCTGAAGGAGAATGTCCGGCCATCTGTTCGTCAACTCAAGCTGAAGCGATCTTAGGTGCTGCAACAGGACAATGACCCAAAACACACCAGCAAATCCACCTCTGAATGGCTGAAGAAAAACAAAATGAAGACTTTGGAGTGGCCTAGTCAAAGTCCTGACCTGAATCCAATTGAGATGCTATGGCATGACCTTAAAAAGGCAGTTCATGCTAGAAAACCCTCAAATAAAGCTGAATTACAACAATTCTACAAAGATGAGTGGGCCAAAATTCCTCCAGAGCTCTGTAAAAGACTCATTGCAAGTTATCGCAAACGCTTGATTGCAGTTTTGCTGCTAAGGGTGGCCCAACCAATTATTAGGTTCAGGGGGCAAAAAAAAGATACTTTTTGGAGAGTTTCCATCTAAACTTGAAAAGTTTTTAGGGGAATAACACTTGCTCTGTGGATAATGCCAGTTGCATCAGGAAAGGCTTTATTCATAAATTTAATCCTTAACTACTCGCACTGGTGTATTTTGTATACCAATCTCAGTTACATTTGTCCAATGTCCTTTTACTTGAACCTATAGGAGGCATCCACCATCTAGCCTCAGCTTGATTTACTAGAAGTACAGTGTCACAACAGTTTCCCAGTGTACCCTAGGCTGATTTTATGAGTGGATGCACACAGTGGTTGCAAGATCCATATAGTGCATTTGGTACACAGCACGGGTACCATGGGTACTTCCGAATGTTTGACAATGATGAGATGTTCTTCTTGCAATGACTTTGTCTGCAAAGAACATTCAACAACTGAAGCGAATTGTGAAACATGTGCAAATCCTGCAGTGGATGAAAATGTGACCACTGATGAATGAGCACTGGAGAAATGTATCAGGTTTATTTTCAGATTGTCATAGACTGTGTCATACTATTCAGTAATAGGGTATTAAATTACATTAAAAACATGTACAATTTAAAATTATTGCAATATTTTATATTAAAACCTCACAGCGTTCATATAAATATCCATTTTAACCCTGGTGCATACAGTGCACCGCCCAAGAACTTATGAGATGAGAAATGGTGTGAGTAGTTACAGTAAGTTTAAATCTTAATCACACCATAGTCTCCTACTAGTTAACATTAGAATTACCAAAGCCTACGAAAAAACTCATAAATCCGTCCCACCTTAAATCCCTTCGCACCACTCCATCAGCGTCTTTTGTCTTGTAAATGTGCCAATCAAAACAAGCAGCAAACAACCTACTATGCCATCCCCCCACCGCCGCAGAACAGGCACAAAGTTCTCTCAGTTCCAGCCTTGATTATCTGGGAGTGAAGTGCTGGAGTTTTAGAATGGAAATAATAGATCGTTATTTGGAACACATGCATTTCATGTGTGTTCCTTTTCTACAATAATCTGTGTAAACACATCGTTAGAACAGAAACGTTTTTCATATTTTAGTAATGAATGTCAAAATTTAGACATAAACTATATAATGTGTAAAGCCTGAAGTCCAAAGATCAAATCAACACTTTCACAAAAGGTTCAAGGATAACTCAACAGTTTCCATTATGCTGCGATAAGATTCGCTGACTTGTAATCAAGAGTATTTTTATCTAAAACTGGGAATAACTGTTGATCTGACTTGTGTTTTGAGGCAATGGCTCTGGAAAGTCTCTGATCTGGATGGATAAAAGCTAACACAAACACTAGTGAATCTGCCTTCTTCGTATCACATTGTCACTTGATTTTTTTTTATTCAATTTTATTGAGTGTTCTTGCTAGAATTAGTATGCGCCTTATGGCCAATGATATCAAAGCCACACTGACAAAAAACAGAGACATAGGTATATATGATACTAACAAAATACCCGCGCTTCGCAGCGGTGAAATACCCGTGGATTAAATAAAACCTACACAATAACTATAAAAATCATAATAAATGAACAATGAAACAGCTGAGAACCCGTGGATTAAATAAAAAGGCTGCTTCGTTGGCGAAGCAAGGAAAAAGGACTTTCTTATATATCGTTCGTTTATAAAACAGTGCAGAAGCTGTGAGAAAGCTGCTTCCTTCGCAAAGTAAGGAAAGGACTGAAGAGACGCGGGGGCGTAAGTGTTCGGCAAGGCAGCTGAAGCGCTGCATTATGGGATCTGTAGTTTATTGTGTTACCAGCGCTTTATATCCCGGGCCATTAATAACAATAATACAGTATATAAAATGATCTCGCAGGCCGGATATAATTACAAGCCGGGCCGGATGTGGCCTGCGGGCCTTGAATTTGACACATATGGATTAAATAGAACTTGAAAAGATATATTTTTTCGTACATCGCGCCCGCGTGCTATTGTGGTTTTGCCTGCATGCCTCAATAAGTCATCCTCCCCTCGCTCTTACTTTTTTACCATTCATCTAATGAATACACTGAGTATGGCTTTACCAAAACAATCATTGATGGCGAATAAAGTATCCATTATTCGAGTATGTAGATCGGGGTATATATATACATATATATATACCCGCGTATCGCAGCGGAGACGTAGTGTGTTAAAGAAGCTATGAAAAGAAAAGGGAACATTTTAAAAATAGCGTAACATGACTGTCAATATACAGTAATTGTTTTGTGAGTTTTACTGAGTGTTGCTGTCATCAAGGATTTGATTATCATTATTTCTTTCAATCAGGTTCGTATTTGTAGGATGTGTTGTGTTCAAGTTACATTCCGTGTTTGTCAATCGTTGTAAAGATGACAGGTTTCATTCATCGATTCGTTTCTTACTGCATCAATAAACAGCTCGTCTTCTTCTTTATCTGAGACCCGACACACTGCTGCACGGGTTTTTTTACACTGTCTTCCTTTAGCGGGACATTGACTTTTCCACCGTGTGCTTTGTTTCCACAGTAGCTGCATTTATGAATATGCTTGTATGTATCAGACGCTTCATATTTTTTGCTGCCTTTTCAATTGTGTAATTCGGTTTTTGTTCAGCGCTCTTTGGAACTGTTGCTTTTGTCTGTGCACTGCGTCAGTTCACGTGAGCGCTCGGTGTACATGCATCGAAGTTTCCCAGCTGTGCTGGTGCCATGTCGTGCTATGTCCATAGCTGTATCTAATGTTACCGAAGTCCCGGCACTTAAAACTTTCTCTCGCAGTTTCGCTGAGTTTGTGCCAAACACCACCCTGACCATCTCATCTTCCTCTGCATAAGCACAGTCCTTCACACGTGAATATTTACCCGTGGCAGTTTGCTATTGGATTGCCGCTGACGGACGGCCTTATATGGGTAGGCACTAAATTACAAACGCCAGCAGCAGCCTGTCTATGAACTTAATTTAAAGTTTAGGTTTACATCGTGCTTTGTTTCCGAAGTAGCAGAACTCATGAATATGGTTGTATATGTCACTCGCTCGCTTCTTATTGTTTAGCTGCCTTCTCAATTATATAATGCATGTTTTCTTCAGCGCTTTTTGGGCCTCTTCCTGGTTTTCTACGTACTGCGTGATTACGTGGAAGGCGTGATGATGTCACACGAAACTCCGCCCCCACGGGTTTCAAGCTCATCTCCATTACAGTAAATGGAGAAAAACAGCTTCCAGTTATGACCATTACGCGTAGAATTTAGAAATGAAACCTGCCCAACTTTTGTAAGGAAGCTGTAAGGAATAACCCTACCAAATTTCAGCTTTCTACCTACACGGGAAGTTGGAGAATTAGTGAGTGAGTCAGTCAGTCAGTGAGGGCTTTGCCGTTTATTAGTATAGATTTGGAATTATTCATTTTATGACCTGTATAGTTTATTTTGGAAAACATTGTGGCACAGATGTAACATTATTCATATTATTCATATTCATCATTCATCTTGTGGTTGTAATCAGTGACCGCGTGGTTTTTTTTCCCGATCTTTCCCAGTCTCCACATTTTGGTGCATGGTGGTGTTTCTTTTTGTACTCCCGAAAATACAGAGGAAAAAGTTCCTCTGCAAGGTGAGCCATGAACACACTTCTTTTTTCAGTGGAACCCGTACATGCCTTGCACAGTACATGCGTGTTGATCGCTGCCAGGTCAAGCTTGTTATAGCACAAGCAACCGGCCACCTGAGTGCTCCTGCTCACACTAAATAAGCTCATACCTTCTGGTGCATGATGTCATCGCAGCACCAGGGAAAAAAAAGAAACAGACAAATATATGTCACATTTTGAAGAATTCGTTTTATGACCTGAATAGTACCAATCAGAAAACATCATCATACTAATGCAATATTATTTGAAAACAAACACATCGGGTGTGAGTTTATGCTGGTGCTGTTATTTAGGTTAAGATCAGGAGGGGAGGGAGATAAATTTACACCCGATCTGTTCATTTTCAAATAATATAAGTGCGATGATGTTTTCTGATTGGTACTATTTAGGTCATAAAACGATTTCTTCAAAATGTCACATATATTTATCTCTTTCTTTTTTTCCCCGGTGCTGCGATGACATCATGCACCAGAAGGAGTGAACTTACATGAGCACTCAGGTTGCCAGTTGCTTGTGCTATAAGAAGCTTGACTTGGTGGTGATCGACACACATGTACTGTGTATAGCATGTATAAGGTCCACTGAGAAAAGAAGAGAGTTCATGGCTCACCTTGCAGAGAAACTTTCTTTCCTCTGCATGTTCTGGAGTACAAAAGAAACACCACCATGCACCAAAATGTGGAGGAAAAAAACACGCGGTCACCGATTGCAACCACAAGATGGTATGCGAATGAATATGAATAATATGAATAATGTTGCATCCGTGCCACAATGTTTTCCGAAATGTACTATACAGGTCATAAAATGAATAATTTCAAATATCATATATACAGTACCTATGTCTCTGTTTTTTGTCAGTGTGGCTTTGACATCATTGGCCATAAGTCGCATACTAATTCAGCATAAGCAGGAACACTCAATAAAACTAAATAAAAAAAAAATCAAGTGACAATGAGATACGAAGAAGGCAGATTCACCAGCGTTTGTGTGTCAGCTTTTACCCTTCCAGATCAGAGAATTTCCAGAGCCATTGTCTCAAAACACCACTAAGATCTACAGTTATTCCCCGTTTCAGATAAAAAGTAACCGCGTCAGATCTCTTTTTGGTGATGGGGGTTAGTATGTATCGTGATTGTGACTGAAAAGATAAAAGTGGGAAAAAAAGCTAACTTTTACAAGTACTATAAATTTACAGCAGCTGTTACAGACGCAAATCAGATGTATGTTTTATTGTATAATATTAACAATAAGAGCAGATCACTACTCAAAACAGTAAATATATGAGACAGTCAGGATCAAACTGGGGGACTCTTGATTACAAGTCAGCAATTCTTACTGGTTTGCCATGGAAACTGTTGTGTCATCCTTGAACCTTTTGTGAAAGTGTTTATTTGATCTTTGGACTTCAGGCTTCACACATTATACAGTATAGTTTATGTCTACATTTTGTCATTTATTACTAAAATATGAAAAAACATTTCTGTTTTAACGATGTGTTTACACAGATTATTGTAGAAATGGAACACACATGAAATGCATTTGTTCCAAATAATGATCTATTATTTCCATTCTAAAACTCTAGCACTTCACTCCAAGATGATCAAGGCTGGAACTGGGAGAACTTTGTGCCCGTTCTGTGGCAGTGGGGGGCATGGCACAGTAGGCTGTTTGCTGCTTGTCTTGATCGGCACATTTACAAGAGAAAAGACGCTGATGGAAAGGTGTGAAAGGATTTAAGGTGGGCCGGATGTACAATTTTTTTCGTAGGCTTTGATAATTCTAGTGTTAATAAAGAATGTGAGCTCCTTATTACATCTATCAGAACAAAATGCAATGTTCTTCATACACAGAGGACTGAATTCCAAATCCACCACACCCACGGTTGCAATTATGCCTGTGGGACTAGAACCAGGAGAATGATCATCAGAAAAAATGACTTTTTTTTTCTGCGCTAAAGTTGATACCAATTCTAATTGTGATTATCAATTAATTACTTAATACTGAACTCTCTTCTGTCCAGCTGTTCCAAATTCACCACCCTCAACCAAATCCTTTCTAGAAAATCTAGAAAATTAAGTTTTCAGCCATATGGCTAAGGTGCATCTACCCAAAAAACACCTGAATCTAGGGGATCTCTAAGTTAAATGAGTGCTGGGAAGCTCTGGGTTTGGATGGCTTCCTTCTAGAACTGTTTTTCACTTTTTGGAATCTGTTATCTACCTCTGTCTTCGACATGCTAAGAGAAGTCATTTCTTTTGGTTGCTTAATATCTGCTGTTAGGCTGTCATTACTTTGCTTCTGAAATAACAGCCCTATCGGTCACCCTTCAATATCAATGTTGGTATTAAACAATTTTGAGTTCTTGCCCCTGTGATTTCCAACATGTTCCTCACTGCGGTTACCCTTCTTACTCACAAGCACCTTTGAAATGAAAATTATGTTCACATACAATCAGTAGAGAAATGAGTGCTGTCATGGACCATTTAGCATCAGCAATGTGAAAAGCCATCTCTACATCATCTCCTTTATTTACAGCTACATTAGTCTACAGGGCAATGGCCAAGAATACACAAATCCTCATACAAAATATTGCCTCACAGGACCCAGCCTCTTTACATATCAATAATGAATGACTTGACGTATCTTATTTCACCTACTTTCAACATGCTTGAACCTCATCTCCACATCCTTTGGGCGTCTTTCTTCCAGAGTCTTTAAAAACCAGATCTTATCACTACTAACTGAAGCTGCACTTTACAGAGCACTATGCCAATCTTTTCTATGGATCACATACCTGGACACCATAATGGAGACACATAAAAACCTTGGAGAAATTCTGTTGCCCCAGTACATTTTGGACCTGATGTTGACACAGAGCTCTGTACAGTGATATTTACAGCCAAACCCAAATTCCAAATATTGAGACCCTACTAGCTCACAGACAACTGTGTTGGTTGTAACATGTGAGATGGATGTCACCACATTGTATTCCCAGACAAATCCTATGTAGGCAACTGGCAGATGAAAAGTGCCTGGCTAAAAGTCAGAAAATGAGGTGCTAGGAGCACATGAAGATCCTTCTGAAGTGGTGTGGCATCCAGCTATTACTACTGAAATTCCTATCTGAGAATAGAGACAAGTGTCATTCTGCAATCCACTATGGTATGGTACACCTACAGGAGAATTTACGCAAAAAAAGAGCAGGAAGGCGGGAAAAAGGCACCATAATGCAACAGGTGCAAAGATTCCTGATGTGGTCTATAACTGCCGTACATACTGTATGGCAAATCATGCAGGTCATGCAGGACTTTAAAACCACATGTATTGGCACAACCACTAGTTGTAAATTGAGATAGGAAAAGTCTTCCTTGTTAACAATGGACAGCAATAAGGAAGTCTTTACATACAAGACGCTACCGCGGCTGTTCATTTGTCTGTCCAAGATTTTACATCACCTGTAGCCTGCAAACCGTCATTTAATGAGTCTAACTATTTTAAAACCTCTAGATCTACAAAGATATAGGACGTGTTATGGATTATAGTATGCATCCATACTTGAATACTGTAGATGTAAACTGGTATCTTTCAAATCAATATTAGCTTAATTATACTGTCTTTATAAAGTGAATACCTTCCCAAACTGTGCTGTGATCTTCACTGAGTCAATGGAGACTCTGATCGGGATGCTCGAGAGACTAAGCAAGGAGTCTGAGTGTCTGGGCTTGCGAGTGTCCTGGATAAAAACCAAGATCCTGACCTTTAATGACCTCTTGAGCACAGCCATTAGCAGTGTGTCTGTCTGCGGAGAGAATGTCAACCTTGTTGAGAGGTTTACTTACCTTGGCAGTACATTCATGTCTCTGGTGACTCTTCCTATGAAGTCAGTAGATGTATTGGGAGAGCATGGGGGGTCATGAGGTTACTGGAAAGGGGTGTGTGGCGCTCCCGATATCTATGCAAAAGGATGAAGGTCCAAGTCTTTGGAGTCCTGATGCTTCCTGTCTTGCTGTATGGTTACGAGACATGGACGCTATACAGTGACCTGAGACGAAGACTGGACTCCTTTGGTACTGTGTCTCTCTGGAATATCCTTGGGTACCATTGGTTTGACTTTTTGTTGAATGAGCGGTTGCTCATGTAGTCCTGAATGAGGCACATTACCTGCATTGTGAGGGAGTGTCAGTTACGGCACTATGGCCATGTGACACGTTTCCCTGAGGGTGATCCAGCTCGTAAGATCCTCATTGTTGGGGACCCGAGTGACTGGACCATGCCAAGGGGTCACCCATGTAACACCTGGCTGCGGCAGATACAGGGTCATTTCCGGAGGGTGGGACTGGACTGTGTGTCTGCCTGGGGGGTTGCAAACCAGGATCCCGAGTTGCTTCGTCATGTAGTGGGTGCGGCAAAACACTGTACCAGTGCATGCTCCTCAACTGAACTTGACTTTACTTCCCAAATTGAGCTGTTCTTCTCGCAGGAAACCCTCAGGCTTGTTGTAAATAGAGGGCGTCCGTCTTGGAAACAATGGAATCGTGATCTTGACTGTTTTTTCTTTTTCTGAATTTTCCTATACGAGATATATAATTTTTCTTCTAATACAGAAAGCCTAAATATTAATAATATAGCTCAATATGTGATAGATATTTTATTTTCTCTTCTCAGATTTCCATGCGGTAATTTATGAAAGCATTACACCTCCCACTTCTTTGCCTAAAATGGCAAATGATATGAATCACACATGTGCATGCCTTACTACAAATATGCCAGGAGACCTTTAGAATGTATACCATATCTTATGTCTTTTTGATGCTAATGAGATAAAATGAATAAACTGCCAGAGAATCTTGTTAGTTTAAATTGAACAGTAAAAGAAGGTAAGTATGTTAGTCATTTTTCATCTATGCCGAAAATAGAATAATATTGAAAACATAGGACAGTGAATAAAACAAAGAAACCAGAAAAAAGGCTGATAAAAGCAGACACTAGCATTACATGTTACTTACTACATTGGAATCAAGGAGAGTGTAAAAAGGAAAAGGCAATGGATATTAAAGAAAAATGGAAATGTATAGTCAGAACATAACTTAGACTGTATATGTTTTCGTACAGTAGATAAAAAAATATTGTTATGATGGAGACTAATCTATAAATATATATACATATATACATATAAGGATGACTCTACTGTCAAAAGGGCAAAGACTGAATAGCGTAAAGTACCTAGCGTTAAAATGATAAAGGAAAAGATAGATTTCAACTATGAAATTGAGTTATGATTCAATCATATGCTGGTATCTGCACCAATCAGAGAACAATGAAGCAATGGACATTTTTCCAGGAAATAGGGAATATTAATGATTTCAGGGAAAAAGTAAGCAGCAAGAATCAACTGCAACTTACTAACTATTAATAGGAAATATGTGAACAATATCTATAGTTATTGCTTAGGAAGAAGAAATGGTAGAAAAAACTGCTTTAGTTTAGAAGGAAAATATACTATTTGTTGCAATAAACATGTTTTTATCATGAGAGGAAGAATTGACCTATTGACAGAGCGAAAGCACCAGATTGGCTATATTTTGCTTTGATAAAAGTATTGATAATTACAGAGATTCTCAGGAACAAAAATCATATTAAATGGTGATTTAGCTATTATGTAGAAGCTGAAGAAAATAAAGGATACATAAACTAAAGAGTAAATTCAGAGATATTTAATGAAATAATAAGAATCCTTAGTGAGCTCAAAGTAAAAGCTGGCTAAATAATAATGCCAAGAATGATTGTACTGTAGGCACATGGTGAAAAGCTCTTAAAGACAGTGTAACACAGGACAGATGCATCAAATGTCTAGAACAGAAGAAAGAAATTGAAATCGGGAAAACACTAATATTGGAGAAAATGACAAAAAATAGATGTGAAGTAAAGAAATTATACTTGAATGAAGACCAAAACGCAAAGCATTCAGGGAACAATGAAATGAGAAAAAATAGCAGAGGAACCTTTATGCAGCTGAGGTGAATGAGAATGTGACAATCTAGGCTCATTAGGGAAACAATATAATACAGAAGTATTGTAGTATTATCTATATTCACATATAATAAATGCCAAGGAAAACTGCAACTCAATTTTACATTAAAGCTGGATGTTATTAAGAAACTCGAAAAAATACCTAAGATAGAGAGAGAATTCATGAAGTGGCGTAACTTGAAAAAGAAGAGTGCCACGGTATGTACTATATGTGAACTTAATGGGTATATTATTGGTAGAGCAGAGGATGGTTTTATCCTGTGAAGTTGTTTCTTCTAATTTGATTGTACTTTCCTCAGTTCAATTATTACCGTAAATGACATTCATTGAAAGTTCAACATAGAACACTCCTGAAATTTCATCATAGACTTTCTGACATTTTGAAACTTTAAAAAATCTATACCACAGTAAAGAAAGAATGAAACTTCTAAGATCATAGGTATGTTCTCTACCAGGAGAAGGACAGCATCGTACCAGGCATTATTTGTGTATTTAGTACGACTAACTTGAGTTATATGCATCCATATATGAAGAAAAATGCAATGGTGCTAGTTGTAGCTTTCTACATTTTAAAGTTTTTTTTTTTTGCTTGCCACTGTTGTGTGTTGCATTCAGTTGCCATTTATTAAATCTTTTTTTGTTTTTGCATATATAATTTCACTTTATGGTATGAATTTTCCAAGTTACAGTACTCACTCTTCAATAGGTATTTGCAATTTGAAGTTCAGTTTCCTTTGGACATCATTGTGCATAAAACGTTAGTACAATAGAAAAGAAAACAAACCAAAACAAGTATTTAAAAATGGTTGGAACAGCAATGGCTTGAATGCAGTTCTACATGAAAACAAAAGACAATTCATTAAAGAAAGGAGAGAGGGATAGTTTGACCAAACTACTACTATCGGACTCCACAAACAGAAAAAGAATGTTAAAAATTTCACAATGACTCTTATCTTAATTAAAACAATATCAAACACCTCAAAACAGCTCTAAAATTAGTGTACTATGATGAAGTGGTAAGACTTTTGCCTTTGATAAACTGCTGTGGCAAACTTACCTCCATTGTATTTACAAATATTTCTAGAGTATAGACCCAGTGGAAATGTGAGGGATTTGTGTGACATTTATTTATTTTTTTTCTCTTGTGGATTTTTTTTTACACTGAGTGGGATTATTATTTAAATGTGTTTTGTGGTTTTATCAATATTATGGTGTTTTTGCGTGTTTTTGTAACTCTTCTGGAGTGACGTTCATCACCATCAATTTGAATGATCTCATTTAGTCTGTGTCATTTGTGCCAAACTGGGGCCAATTGTGAGGTGAGGAAGGTGGAATTTCCACTTTTTAAGGGCTGACCTGCAGAGTTTTAGGACCATAGGACCCTGGCTTGAACTGGGAGATGTGTGCAGCACAATGAGAGCAGGTGCTGCTTTTGGCCTTTCCAAAAGAGTACAGAAAACAGGAAGAGGTCGATTTACGCCACATAAGTGCAGCGGGTGCTTCACCCTGAACTGAAAGAATCCGGGATGGATAGTACAACTAGTATTAAGGAGAGAGGTACAGTGAGTGAGATGAGAGATCAGGGAATCAACCAGCTGGTATTTCCAATCAACTTCATGTTGTCTGGGTTTTCGACATAGTCGAGACCTGGAAGATATGAGTACCTTCATTGTTGTTTTCTTTGTGAAGATGTAGACATTGACCGTAGTTTCCCATGTTCACTTAAGTTGATTGGAGTGGAGAGCCTTGTTCTTGCACTGTGTGTATGTCATTTTAGGAGCTGATGGAGCAGCGTGGGAAGCCATCTTTTGAGATGAGCTTATGTGGATGTTCTCTGGTGGATGCATGGTTGAGCTGAATGACTAAAAGATGATTGTGTCTGCAACTTTCAGGGTTTTGAATAGAATGGGTGACAGATTTTAGAGACTGATACCTGTGAGTGTTTGTTCAAGTGCATTTTGCATTTGGAATTGAATTGTAATCGTCTGTTTCATAGGTGTTGGTGATGTCTGTATGGTTTTTAATTGGGTTATTAAACTTGTACTTTTAATTGTTCTCCAAAGTGGTGGTTGCTCATCGCTGTAAATATCAATCAATCAACATTTATTTATATAGCACATATTCATACAAAAAATGCAGCTCAAAGTGCTTTACCAAATGAATAGAAAAATAGAAGACACAATAAAAAATAAACATAGGTCAACATTAATTAACATAGAATAAGTAAGGTCCGATGGCCAGGGTGGACAGAAAAAACAAAAAAAAAAACTCCAAAAGCTGGAAAAAAAAAACTCCAAAAGCTGGAGAAAAAAAATAAAATCTGTAGGGGTTCCAGACCACGAGACCACCCAGTCCCCTCTGGGCAATCTACCTAACATAAGTCAAACAGTCCTCTTTGTATTTAGGGTTTTCATGGAAGGACCTGATGATGATGGTCACATAGACTTCTGGCTTTCAGTCCATCAATGTTGGAGCATCATGATGCTTTGAGTAGGTGGTGGTGGCGTAGGCAGCCACCACAAAGAAACCGGAAAAAGAAACAGAAGAGAGAGTTGGGGTCAGTATGGATTTTAGAGCCACTATGAATAGTTATTGTGATGAATTGAACATACAGAGTATCAGTATTAAGTTAAAGTGAAGTTATGAGAAGGCCATGTTAAAGTAATGTGTAAATGCTCCACTGTATTTACCTGGCGAATTCCTATTGGCAGGCTATTCCAGATTTTAGGTGCATAGCAGCAGAAGGCCGCCTCACCACTTCTTTTAAGTTTAGCTTTTGGAATTATAAGGAGACACTCATTTGAAGATCTAAGGTTACGATTTGGAATATAATGTGTCAGGCATTCCGATATATAAGATGGAGCGTGATTATTTAAGGCTTTATAAACCATAAGCAGTATTTTAAAGTCAATCCTGAATGACACAGGCAACCAGTGTAGTGACATCAAAACTGGAGAAATGTGTTCGGATTTTCTTTTCCCAGTTAGGATTCTAGCAGCTGCATTCTGCACTCGTTGCAAGTGATTTATGTCTTTTTTGGGTAGTCCTGAGGGGAGTGCGTTACAGTAATCTAGTCTACTGAAAACAAAAGCGTGAATTAATTTCTCAGCATCTTTCAATGATATAAGAGGTCTAACTTTTGCTATGTTTCTTAAGTGAAAAAATGCTGTCCTAGTGGTCTGATGAATATGCGATTTAAAATTCAGATTACAGTCAACGGTTACCCCTACGTTTTTTACTTCCGTCTTAACTTTTAACCCTAGTGCATCAAGTTTATTTCTGATAACCTCATTCAATCCATTATTGCCAATTACTAAGATTTCAGTTTTCTCTTTATTTAGTTTGAGAAAATGACTATTCATCCATTCAGAAATATCAGTAAGACATTGTGTTAGTGTATCGAAAGAGTCGGAGTCATTAGGTGCTATTGATCAGTACAGCTGTGTGTCATCAGCATAGCTGTGGTAGCTCACGTTGTGCCCTGAGATAATCTGACCTAACGGAAGCATGTAGATTGAGAAAAGCAGCGGACCCAGGATAGAGCCTTGTGTAACACCATATCGGATATCATGTGTCTTTGAGATGTGGATACCACAACTCACAAAGAATTTTCTACCTGCCAGGTAGGAATCAAACCAATTTAAGACACTGCCAGAGAGGCCCACCCATTGACTAAGGTGATTTCTAAGAATATTATGATCAATGGTGTCAAATGCGGCACTCAGATCGAGGAGGATGAGAACAGATAAATGGCCTCTGTCTGCATTTACCTACAAGTCATTTACTACTTTAACAAGTGCAGTTTCTGTGCTGAGATTTGTTCTGAAACCTGACTGAAATTTATTAAGAAATAGAAAAGAACCTGTGTTTAGTAGCAGTCTCGAGAATAGCTTAACTTTGGGTCCCAGTTCCCTACCTTAACTGGATGGTGTAGTCGGTCATTTATTCTTTAGATATTGAGTGGGGTGGGGTTCAGGGAAGTTAGGTATCCAGGCGACCCAAGCCGGTTAAATAAATAAATATTGTGACAGTAGATCCTGCTATACTGGCGCTTAACTTGACACAGACAGACACGGGAGGCACACTTATAAAAGCAAAAGAATTTATTTTCCTTTTTCTTCCCGCATGGCTAACGTCTCTCTTCACAGGAGCCCACAACACAGTCCAAGCACAACACAATACACCTTAACAGAATTCTTCTGCTTTCTTGTACTCTTTCCTCCACTCCTCCTGAGTCTGGCTCACCAAGTAGTGACTGCTGGCTCCTTTTATAATGCTCCTGGAAGTGATCCAGGTGCTCTTTGACCTACTTCCGGCAGCATTTCTGGGTGTGGTGGAAAACCCACCCAAGAGGGTTCAGCCGCTGTTGTAGAACCCCTTGGCATCACCCCCAGATCCCAACAGGGCTGTAGATAACTCCACTTCCCTGTGGTGATCCGAGGCACCACTGCAACCCATGGGGGCTGCCTAGGGGAGAAACTGTTTTGGCCACGCTTGCTCCCCCGATCCTCTCAGTGAAGGGGTGTCCCAGCCAGACATTATATACTAGATATATACTAGACATTAAGCCCGTTACAATAACGGGTGCTAGAACAGTAGTGCATACATATTAGTAGGAACAGTCTATATTAAATGGCAGGGACCTTGTATGTAGCTGTAATATACATCACTGTATTGTGTGCCTTTAATTTTCTCTCTCAGTAATACTGGGATACAGTGTAATACAGTGGAACCTCGGTTTACAAGCATAATTCGTTTTAAAATTCTAGTTGTAACCTGATTTGGTCATGAACCGAAGTAATTTCCCCCAAAGGATTGTATGTAAATGCAATTAATCCGTTCCAGACTGTATGAACTGTATGTACATATATATTTTTTTTAAGTTTTTAAGTACAAATATAGTTAATTATACCATTGAATGTACAGGTTATTCCTGTGTTTTTTATTATTGTTCTGTTAATTTATGAGTGTTGTAGGTGTGCCTATTCAGTGTAACTAAGATGTGCTGCATACTGTATATCCTGTTCTAAACAGTAACAAAAGGAACAATGATATGATTACAATTAAATATATTTTATCTTTTAAAATGTATAAATATGAAACTTCTCTTTAGAGATAAATGTGTGTGTCTAACACTTTTAATATGCTTGACTAATTTGGAACTTTATATTTAAGACATTAGGGATTTTATTTGTATATACCATTTATCTGTATACTGAGTGGGGTAAATTGAAATGTTATAAATACGATATGTAAATGAATCTGCTGTACTTTAGATCCTTGTTTTGTCCTTTTAGTCAGTCTACACTGAACAAAAGCACATGGTGGTGCCACCAACTTTCCATAAATAAAGGACAGTTATATTTTACATTTGTAACAATGACTCAAGACTATTGTCATTTACAGCGTGTTTACTTTAACACTCACAAAATGGTAACTTCTATATAAGCCAATGACAAAAAATGATAGCATTACCAAAATACTAATTAAAATAAAAAATAGCTACATATTGTAGCAAAAGGAAACACAAAAAAATTTAAAATTATTTTCAGACAAAATATCAAAAAACCCTAATTATGATACCTGTACATCTATCCATTCTTCTGTTACCAAGCATCCAGTTCAGTGTCATAGGTGATGGAGAAACTCCATGAGCAGTAGATGCAAGGCATTATCTATCCTAAAATAAGGATTTTTGGCCAACATAGTGTCCACCCATGAAAAAGTAGTGTCCAAGCCAGGGTTCAAATCCAGGTCTGGGAAACAGCACTGTTGTAGGATAAAGTGACATTAGTTTCCTACACTTTTGTTTGGCAAGTAAGACTTTCACTTTAGATTTTATGAATGACAGCTGAAATCTGTGATCCACACATACAGTGAGTCAAAGTGAAATTGTTTAAGCAGCTAAAAAGATGTATGGTATGCTACATTTGGTGTTTCCCATCAGAAAAGACACAGCTGAATGCCAATCTTGCTAGTATATCCTAGACCTTCATGTGCCTTGTCTTAGCCTGTGTCATGATCTGATCAGCGATGGCAGTGACTATAACTCACTTTTGCAGATCTTGATGCATCATTTATCACCCAAAATGTCTTGATGGACAAATCTCAACAAAAGGTTTGATAACCTCTCTAATCTTATGGGAATCCTAGTGGACAAACCAAAGCAGTGGTCAATAGCATGTGATGGATTGTGATGTAGGTGTATTATGGAGTCCAGTCTCTCCCTAAAAAAAAACAAGGTGCATAAGCAAGAAAGGCAAAAGAAAAAGCAATACATTCATTTAGCGGAAGCAAACCAATTACCGTATATATTTGCAGATAAGTTCTCCCGCAGATAAGTCGGGACTTGATTTCACCATATAATTTCTCGTATTTTATGCCTTTTTTTCTAAGTATTGTGCCTATGTGACTACACGGTAATACCTGAACTATTCTGAAGCAATGTTTGCACTGTTTTGTGTTTTTTGTATCTCACACCCTCATACATCTTTATCGTAAAAGCATCCCTTATCTACGATGGAGCGTTCGATCAGAAGAAAATATTAAGCTGGTTTCAAATTAAACATCGTTGAAGTAGTGAAAGAAATTGGTAACTGCACTGCTGCAACAAAATTCGATGCATCTAAGAAACTGATGCGATATTGGAGGAGGCAAGAAGATGTAAAAAAAAATTAAGTGTCGCATTTTTGAATGGGCGTATAAGTTGGGTCTGATTTTATGATGGATTTTTTGGGTTTCAATGCCCAACTTACATGTGAGTATATATGGAACTAACCCTCTGCTAATGTATTTTATGCTAGCAAAAGAGGATGGGTGTTAACTTTCAAAAGACTCTAACTGCAGTAGATGATTACAGCAAGCTGAGACTAAAACACCTATACAACAGAACAAAACACCCTCTCCTGTCTATGGGTACTATTGGGCCATGAAGTTCTCAGGATAAAGCTTCACTCCAAGCCCTTGAGATAATGGAGCTGGACAAACACTGCAGTTAGAACTGTATCATTATGAGTTTGCACTTAATTGTTCCAATTATATTACTGCATATTATCTTGTAATTAGACTAAAAGACAGAAAATACATTCCATATGCATTTTAAGTGATTAATGTTAATTAAGTTGAAACTTAAGTTAATTAAGTCTGTAATTTGCAGGTTCAAGCTGAATTCAAAGAATGTAAGCACTAAGAAATGTAACAATGGCTAAAGATTTATTCACTTATCCATGAATAATATTTGCTAAGGTAATTTGTGAGGCAAGAATTATAAAGGTGATACATAATTCATAAGAATATGCCCTCTTTAAAGTTGAGAAAGACAGAGAGAAGCCCAGTTAGTTCACATATATGTTTTCTATTGTATTTTTTGTCTAAAGCTTGTGTTATGGATAAATTGCGTTATTGTACTTTTGTGGTAATTATTATTCTATTTTTTAAAGCAGGTATGTCTGAATTATATCAATTTATAGTGCAGCAATATGCCCAACACCATGAAAGACAGGTAGAATAAGTTTGATTGACTCTTTGCAAATTACCGAATAAATCAAGACTCATCTATCTCTGACATTGCTAACCACTGTTTCCACCACATTAGAACTTCTGGACCAATAGAATAATTAACCATTACACACAAAAGAATTGAATTAAAATTAAGTTTTCGTTAATTAATGCCCTCAACCATTACATTTTAGCATTCTTTTTGATTATAATATTATATTGTGTGGCGGATGGCCGGGTCCCTTACCCAGTCAGGACACCCTGACCATTGAAGGACCACGAGAGAGAGGACAGCGTCCTTGGCTTCCAACGGGGCCACGGGTTATGAGTATGGAATCTCAACCCTGCTAGTGCCCATGGCCACTGCCAGAAGGAACCCTCTGTCAGTATGAGGGAGAAACGGAATTGAAAATACTCTCCCCCCAGTCCTTCCAAGGTCAGGGCGTTCTGGCTGGGTAATGGACCAGGCCATCTGCCACAATTGTTTATCAGTTATAAAATCATTTAATACATTTAAGCTAGTTTTATATTTTATATAGCACATTTCAAAATTAAAAAACACTCTTAAGAGGCTTACAAGAGTGTATATTTGTTTGCAAACATACACAATGTGTGGAAAGAGTTTACAGAAAAATGTAAGTGAAATGTAAATAACATAAAATAATAATAAAATGATTACTGAAAATATAAATATTTAATATGTTGTTGTTGTTGTTCTTTGCAGTGCAAAGCTGTTATTCATGGAGATAGCTACAGTAATTCAATCATTTTCAATTCTGACATTTCTTTAAGTCTCAACAGTCTCAACATAAAAAGAGTACAACAAAAAAGGCCTTTTGCTCAAATTTAACCGTTAAAATGTTTGATTCGTTGAAGTTATAAAATATACTTTTCCAAATATTTTTTTAGAAAGAGTCAAGGTGAGGACAGCCAACAACCTAATAATTAATCAACTTTTCCATCTGAATTAAATAATTAATCTTGCCCATTTAAAGCATGTGATACTTTTCCCCTTCAGGTTGTGTTTCAGGTGTTCCTCCATGCATCGTATTTACCAGCTGTACACAGATTTCTCATTCAGGAGTAGTTCTGGATAACCTGATAATTATCATCATCTGGTTGCCCTTACAGTTCCCCCATTTAAAACAGAATTAGAGCAGTGAACAAGCTACACACAGGTGTTGCCAACGTGGCAGCCAAACCATATTTGAAGAAATAAACTTTGAAATGATGGTACTAATTATCCACAGTAACACAACTGAAAGAAGCCTGACAGTTTGTTGAATTTTAAACTCTGGTATATTCATCTGGTTAGGAGCAGTGCATGCACAAGTATTTAGAACAGAAATCTGTTTTTATATAAATTATATAAATAATTTAAATAGTATTTTTTCTATTAAGCATTCACCCTGTCCAGTCTTGTATGAACAGAATCAGAACTTAAATGCATAAAAAAAGTGTATAAGTTTGTGGTTTTATTATAATGTTTTATTATTATATGTCCTTCTTTATATTGCTGCATGCTGTAGTTTATTGCATTTTGAGCTTAATTACCTTAATCACCTGCAGTGCCAGTTTGAATCCGTCTTATTTTTGCCCTTTTGGTTCTGGTTGTACACTGGGTAATGCTGTCACTGCACAGATCCAGTATCTTCGGTTCGAATGCTGCTCTCAGATGTTATATATTTGGAGTTTGCATGTTTTTCCCATGTCTGTGCCTCTTTCCTTTTGGTAATTCAGCTTTTCTCCCAAAGCTATGCATGTTAGGTTCACTGGCTATTCCAAACTGGCCCATTTGAGGAGTGACTATGGGTGTGCGCACATGTGGGCTCTGTGGTAATCTGCGCTATTTCCTGCCTTGTACCTAGTGCTTCAGATATACGCCATTGTCCCCAGTACACCTGAATTGAATTAAGTGGGTTTAGTTATTTTTGGAATTTTTAGGATGTGACTATGTTACTTACATAGTGTAATCACAGATGCAGAGTTAATTATTCTGATTGTACTGCCCCTGGAATATGCAACCTTTTTTCTAAATCATCAAAAAAGTAAGATGGATTTCTTTGATGTATAAACTGGTCCAGCTGTAAAATAATAATGCAAAAAGATGTGTTATCAGCATACTCTCTTTCCAAATGTGTGAAACTGTATCGCAGCTGTTTAAATTGTATTCAAGAAATCGATACCAAGCAATAGAAGCAGAAAGAGCAAAGCTAAACACTCCCTTACAAGTCATACTTGATAAAAACAGATATATCATTCACATGTAAGGGGAATAATTTATAGCTTAAAAATAACAGGTTGACTCACATAACAAACGAAGGGTGTTGTTATGTAGATAACAAATATTCTTTGTGTTAACCAAAGAAAAGGGTGCCTTCACAGACAAATGTGTTCAAGGATTTTTATAATGAGATCATGCACTTGCATATCAGTTCTGAGCCCTGAGTTCAAATTCATTTTATGTTATAAACACTCAGTCTCAGTTTAACCTCAGGATACATTTACCCCTATTGTAATCTTACCCTATAATTCATAAAGCTATGACACTTTGTCTTGTTCTATAAATAGAAATGTTTAACTGAGTTTAAAATTAAGTACATTTTTCATATTCTCAAGAAAGATGATCTGCTCAATCTTGTGTTTGCCTAGCCTATAAATTAACTTTCACAAAATGATTGGCTTTATCAAATCACTAGTGGTATTTAAGTTGGGTGGGCAGAGCACCCAGCATCATCCTGACATACACAAGTATCAAAAAACTACCAAATCACAATGCCAATATTACAAGTTTATGAAGTATGGCAATATTGTCATAATGATGTTAGAAGGATAATGCTCAGCAACAAGACTGAAGTTACCCTGCCAGATACAAAGCCAATGTAACTTTACTGTCTTGCAAACCAAACGTTTTATTTTGACTATAATCAAAAACAATACAATGCATAAAATCTTTTGTCAATCTATTTAATTACCATATAGAAATGGATCAAGTGTGGCAAAAAATATCCCAGCAGGAAAAACCTCACACTTCTGCTAGTGGTAAAACATATGTTTTTAGACTGTGGGGGTAAACTAAACTTTACATTTTAGTTTGCAAACATTGTGGCTTTATTCTTTTTATTGCAGTTTATCACATTTTAAAGTACATTACGTCCACCACAACAACCATAGTAACTAATAGATTTTTCAGTGGAACTGCTTAGCAATTTTTTTTTTGCTTATATTAGCTGAAATACCCAGAATTGCCCAGGAGGAAAATAAATATATTGTTTTTATGTAATTGTTTGAGAAAAATATATATATTTTTTTGTTCTTTATTTCGCCTTATACAATTTCTCATATTAGGAATTTGTAAGTTTTAGCGTACCCCTTGGGGTCAGAGCGCAGGGTCAGCCATTGTACAATGCCTCTGGAGCAGTTGAAGGTTAAGGGCCTTGCTCAAGGGCTCAGCAGAGTAGGATCTCTTTTAGGCAGTGAAAGCGATTCGAACTGGCAAACTTCGGGATACCAGTGCAGATCCTTAGCCTCAGAGCCACCACTCTGCCCCAAAGAAAAGAAAAAGACAACTTTAAAAATAAAAATAAATATTAGTCAGTTCTTGAAACCTGAAAAATCGATTATAAAATCAGAGCCCAACTTATATGCCCGTTCAAAAATGCGACACTTAATTTTTTTTTTTTTACATCTACTTGCCTGGGCAAGCAAGCAAGCAAGATAAGGAGAGCGAGAGGTGCTGGGCAAGCGAGCGAGATAAGGAGAGAGAGAGAAGAACCATCAGCTCAGTTGTGATCACATGACGCTCAGCAGACAAAGTGTATCCATACTGCTCGTATTGCAAGACATCGCTCGTTTATCAAGTCAAAATTTATTAAAAATTTTTGCTCATCTTGCAAAACACTCGTAAACCAAGTTACTCGTAAACCGAGGTTCCACTATATATATATACACCCTTTGGGGTGCGAGCAACTGTTGCTGGGGGTGCCAGAATCCATCGAGGAAGAAAAATGAGAGACATTATTTGTACAAAATCTTAATTTATTTATCCATTTCTAAATAATTAAATGGGCAGGCTATTTCGTATCAGTGCAATAGGCTGCTTGTTAAAACGGATGACTTCCGCACTTACGTGCACTTAGTGCTGCGTGTGTATTATGATCTCTTGTATCTGTTCAAGTTCTATTTAAATTTTAAATATAAGTAATTTTTATTTAGTCGAAAGAAAAGGGGATGCGAAATCGTCATCGTCCGTCACAGGGGGTGCGAGGGTAAAATGAATCGGGAAGTGCTGATATATATGTATGTGTGTGTGTGTGTATATAATATATGTGTATATCTATACTAATAAAAGGCAAAGCCCTCACTGACTGACTCACTGACTGACTCACTGACTGACTCATCACTAATTAGAAGACAGAAATTTGGCAGGCTCATTCCTTACAGCTTACTTACAAAAGTTGGGCTGGTTTCATTTCGAAATTCTACGCGTAATGGTCATAACTGGAAGATATTTTTCTCCATATACTGTAATGGAGTTGAGCTGGATGGCTGTGGGGGGCGGAGTTTCGTGTGACGTCATCACGCCTCCCAGGTAATCACGTGAACTGATTATCAACGCAGTACGTAGAAAACCAGGAAGAGCTCAAAAAAGTGCTGAAGAAAACATGCATTATATAATTGAGAAGGCAGTGAAACAATAAGAAGCGAGCGAGTGACATATACAACCATATTCATGAGTGCTGCTACTTCGGAAACAAAGCACGGTGGAAACCTAAAGTTTAAATTAAGTTCATAGACAGGCTGCCGCTGGTGTTTGTAATTTAGTGCCTGCCCATATAAGGCTGTCCGTCAGCGGCAATCCAATAGAAACACTGCCGCTAAATATTCACAGGTGAAGGACTGTGCTTATGCAGAGGAAGATGAGATGGTCAGGGTGGTGTTTGGCACAAAGTCAGCGAAACTGCGAGAGAAACTTTTAAGTGCCGGGTCTTAGCTGACATTACATACAGCCGTGGACATCACACGAGATGGCACCAGCACAGCTGGGAACCTTCGATGCAAGAACACCAAGCATCTCACGTGAACTGACGCAGTGCACAGACAAAAAGCAACAGTTTCAAAGAGTTCTGAAAAAAAACAAATTACACAATTGAGAAGGCAGCAAAAAAATATGAAGCGTCTGATACATAGAATCATATTCATAAGTGCAGCTACTGCGGAAACAAAGCACACGGTGGAAAAAGTGAATGTCCCGCTAAAGGAAGACAGTGCAAAAAAAAAACCCGTGCATACAGTGTGTCACATCTCAGATAAAGAGGAAGATGAGCTGTTTATTGATGCAGTAAGAAACGAATAGATGAATGAAACCTCTTATCTTTACAACGGTTGACAAACACGGAATGTAACTTGAACACAACACATCGTACAAATACGACCCTGATTGAAACAAATAATGATAATCAAATCCTTGATGACAGCAACACTCAATAACACTCACAAAAAAATTACTGTATATTGACAATCATGTTATGTTATTTTTAAAATGTTCCCTTTTCTTTTTCATAACTTCTTTAACACACTACTTCTCCGCTGCGAATATATATATATACCCCGAGCTACATACTCTCAAATAGACAAGCTGCACGCTGTGGCGCAATTGTAGAGGCTTTGCCTTTAGCTCTGACATCTGAGGTTCGATTCCTGAGAGGGGAGGCACTGAGTATGTACGCGCGCTACCTGATTCATTTTACTCTCACATCTCCTTGGTTTGGGAGGTATGAAAAAATATGTGGTTAACGCAGAATCATGTTACGTTATTTTTAAAATCTTTCCTTTTCTTAGCACAAGCACAGCTGAGAAGCATGTACTCCATAACAAAAAATAACGCATTTAATCACACTTTCAATTCCATGCAAAGGGGAACTTTTTTCAATGCATGATTTCCTGGTACATTGATTTACACTGATGCCACATCACAGCTACAAAAATGTTAGAGTCGGAATGAAGCGCGTTCCTACGACTGATCGGAGGAAAATTTCATTTCAAAAAACTACCCGAGCGAAGCCTTGATAAAAGCATGGTTTTGTGCACACTGAAAAGCAAGCAAAATTAGATGCATTACAGAAAGCGGACTTTGTGGCTTTTACTGGGGATCATTGGACTTCTGTGACCGTTAGTAATTCTAATTACATCTAATTACAAAATGTTCAATGACCACACTGTTTTAGCCTAATGTACAAAATAATTTTGGCTAAGGTTACTCAGAGTTTAAAGATTAAGTTGGTCAAATTACCTTTTATGTTTCTGACTTATTTTTTTAAGAAGAAAAACTGCACTTTATGTTGACATTTTGGTTATTATTATTTAAAGACAATACCATTCTGAAAATGTACTTAAAGTACTTAAACTACCACTTTATTTTTAAGTCTGCCCAATTTTAACCAGGGATGATATTTTTGTTTCTGTTTTGAATTCAAATGCAGTTTAAAAGAATTTTTTTTCAGAAATTAAAACAGCTTGAGTTTACAATATTCATGTCCATGTCTATTATTTGATTCTGTCACCCACTAAAACCCTTTTAAATAAAAAAAAAACATTTCCGATTTGGGGCAAATTTACGTGTGCGATTACAAGAGATTAATCAAGATGAATTATTACACAGCCTCTAATTAATTGGATTAATTTTTTTAATCGAGTCCCACCCTTAATATATATATGTAGATATATATGTAGATTTGTATATATATATGTGTATATACAGTATATATGTAGATATATATATGTGTATATATATGTATATATGTGTGTGTGTGTATATATTGTGGTCCCCGGGCTGGAGGACCAGAGGAGGGCTTGTGCCTCCTCCAGACCACGAGGGGGCGTCCGTCCTGGTTATGTTGGGGGCCTCGGGTACAGGGCTTGGAAGCCTAGCCCTGTAGGGACCCGTGGCCACCGCCAGGTGGCGCCCCGGTGCCTGTAGAAGTCTGGAGCCCAGCACTTCCGCCACACCAGGAAGTGCTGGGGGGAAGAAGACAGTGGACACCCGAAGGGCTTCCGAGTGCGCAGCCAGCACTTCCGCCACACGGGGGTGTGTCTGCAGGAGATTGCCTGGAAGCTGCTGGAGCCAATCCGGGTTCCCATATAAGGGGCCGACTCCCTCCAGTCATGAGTGGATGTCGGGTGAAAGAGGACAGAGCTGGAGAGAGGACGGGAGGCGGCCAAGAGAAAGGCACAGAGACTGTGAGGCCTGGACATTTGGGGGAACGGTGCTGGAGGCACTGGGAAGTGCACTGAGTTAAAATATTGTAAATATTGTAAATAAAAGTCTTTGTGGGTGAACTTACGATGTCCGTCTGCCTGTGTCCGGGTCCCAGTTCACAATATATATATATATATGTATATATATGTATATATATATATATGATGTGTATATATATGTTTATATGTGTGTGTCTGTGTGTGTATATATATTGTGACAGACAGCCGGGTCCCATACCCGGCTGGGACGCCTCTGCTGCATACGTCCCGGGGGAGCCATCATGTACATTGCAGTACCTTCCCCGGAGCGCTTGCGGGCAGTCTCCCTGGCCGTGGATCCCTCCTCAATCTCCCCCGTGGCTACAGCCCGGTTGTGAGTCTCACAATATATATATATATATGTATATATATATATATATATATATATATATATATATATATATATATATATATATATATATATATATATATATATATATATATATATATATATATATATATGCCAGCAACACTCATGACAATAACAAAAAATTACATTGCCAATCATATTACGTTATTATTAAAATGTTTCCTTTTCTTTTTACTTCTCCGCTGCCAAACGAGGGTATTTTGCTATATATATATATATATATATATATATAAACTGCTCAAAAAAATTAAAGGAACACTTTGAAAACACATCAGATCTCAATGGGAAAAGAAATCCTCCCGGATATCTATACTGATATAGACTGGGTAATGTGTTAGGAACAAAAGGATGCCACATCGTTTGATGGAAATGAAAATGATCAACCTACAGAGCCCTGAATTCAAAGACACCCCAAAAATCAGAGTGAAAAAATGATGTGGCAGGCTAGTCCATTTTGCCAAAATTTAATTGCAGCAACTCAAAATTGTTCGCAGCACTTTGTATGGCCCCTGTGTTCTTGTATACATGCCTGACAACATCGGTGCATGCTTCTAATGAGATGACAGATGGTGTTGTGGGGATCTCCTCCCAGATCTGGACCAGGGCATCACTGAGCTCCTGGACAGTCTGAGGTGCAACCTGGTGGCATTGGATGGACCAAAACATAATGTCCCAGAGGTGTTCTATTGGATTTAGGTCAGGAAAGTGTGGTGGCCAGTCAATGGTATCAATTCCTTCATCCTCCAGGAACTGCCTGCATACTCTCACCACATGAGGCCAGGAATTGTCGTGCACCAGGAGCCACTGTACCAGCATAGGGTCTGACAATGGGTCCAAGGATTTCATCCTGATACCTAATGGCAGCCAAGGTGCCTTTGTCAAGCCTGTAGCGGTCTGTGTGACCCTCCATGGATATGCCTCCCCAGACAATCATTAACCCACCACCAAACTGCTCATGCTGAATGATGTTACAGGCAGCATAATGTTCTCCATGGCTTCTCCAGACCCTTTCACTTCTGTCACGTGCTCAGGGTGAACCTGCTCTCATCTGTAAAAAGCACAGGGCACCAGTGGTGCATCTGCCAATTCTGGTATTCTATGGTGAATTCCAATCAAGCTGCATGCTGCTGGGCAGTGAGCTCAGGGCCCATTAGAGGACATGGGGCCCTTTGGGTCACCCTCATGAAGTCTTTCTGGTTGTTTGGTCAGAGACATTCACACCAGTGGCCTGCTGGAGGTCATTTTGTAGGGCTCTGGCAGTGCTCATCCTGTTCCTCCTTGCCCAAAGGAGCAGATACTGGTCCTGCTGATGGGTTATGGACCTTCTATGGCCCTCTCCAGCTCTCCTAGAGTAACTGCTTGTCTCCTAGAATCTCCTCCATGCCCTTGAGACTGTGCAGGGAGACACAGCAAACCTTCTGGCAATGACACGTATTGATGTGCCATCCTGGAGAAGTTGGACTACCTGTGCAACCTCTGTAGGGTCCAGGTATCGCCTCATGCTACCAGTAGTGACACTGACTGTAGCCAAATGCAAAACTAGTGAAGAAACAGAAAAGATGAGTAGGGAAAAATGTCAGTGGCCTCCACCTGTTAAACCATTCCTGTTTTGGGGGTCATCTCATTGTTGCCCCTCTAGTGCATCTGTTGTTAATTTCATTAACACCACAGCAGCTGAAACTGATTAACAACCCCCTCTGCTACTTAACTGACCAGATTAATATCCCATAAGTTTCATTGACTATGCTATACTCTGATTAAAAAGTGTTCCTTTAATCTTTTGAGCAGTATATATATACATAGATATGACAACACTCATATCAATGACAAAACAATTACATTAACAATCATCTTACGTTATTTTTAAAATATTTCCTTTTCTTTTTCATAACTTCTTTAACACACTGCTTCTCCGATGCAAAGCGCGGGTATTCTGCTGGTATATATATATATATTGAAATAGTTTTACTGTCAAATAATGCAAAGAGTATGTGACACGCGTTTCACCCTAATTCTGGACTCATCAGGCGTACACACTCACTGCACCCCCTCTCTGGAATCGAACCTCAGCGCTAGAGGCGAAGCGTCTTGTGTTGCACCACGGCATGTGGTTCGTTTATTTGGCAGTATGTAGATCGGGGTATATATATATACTGTATATATATATATATAAAATACCCATGCTTCGCAGCGGAGAAGTAGTGTGTTAAAGAAGTTATGAAAAAGAAAAGGGAACATTTTAAAAATAATGTAACATGGTTGTCAATGTAATTGTTTTGTGACTGTTATGAGTGTTGCTTTCATCAAGGATTTGATTATCATTATTTCTTTCAATCAGGTTCGTATTTGGAGGATGTGGTGTGTTCAAGTTACATTCCGTGTTTGTCAACCGTTGTAAAGATATCAGGTTTCATTCATTGATTCCTTTCTTTCTGCATCAGTAAACAGCTCGTCTTCCTCTTTATTTGAGACATCACACACTGCATGCACGGGTTTTTTTTTTTACACAGTCTTCCTTTAGCTGGACATTGACTTTTTCCACCATGTGCTTTGTTTCCACAGTAGGTTGCGTCACTCGCTTCATATTGTTTTGCTGCCTTCTTAATTGTGTAATGCTTTTTTGTTCAGCTCTCTTTGGAGCTCTTGCTTTTTGTCTGCGTACTGCGTTGACAGTCAGTTCACGTGAGCCGCTCGGACTACATGCATCGAATTTTCTGAGCTGTGCTATCTCGTGCGATGTCCACGGCTTTATTTAATGTTAGCTAAGACCCGGCACTTAAAAGTTTCTCTCGCAGTTTCGCTGAGTTTGTGCCACCTCCAGAATTTAGAGATTATGTCTGCCTTTTTTGTTTTGTACAATAGAGACATGGATTATAGTTTAATTAGCACTTCGGAATTAGCTTCATATTATAGAGTGTGTCAAGTAATGGACTGGCTCACCATTTAGATCTGAGTACTACCTTGAGTTTATTGATCTTGGGGTAGGCTTCACACTACCTGAAATGTATGGGGCTTGTTCAATAATAGTGGTAAGGATGTATAAATATTTATTATTGTGGAATAATACGAGAGCTATACTGTTCCCCGAGCCCAGACACAGACAGGCAGACCACACAAGTGAAAAAGCAGCACAATTTTTATTTCTGTTTTTTTCCGATTTTAGCACACACTTCATAAATCACCAACAAATAAGCTTAGTTCCTTCTCCCTCCTTCTTTCTTTCTTTCTTTCTTTCTTTCTTTCTTTCTTTCTTTCTTTCTTTCTTTCTCATCTGCCTCCACTCCTCTCCCAGCAAGCCTTGTCCTTGACCTCCTGACTCTGGCTCTCCGAACTGAATGAGGCTGTCTCTTTTATAGTGCACCCCAGTGTGGCAGAAGTGCTGCATAGGCAACCAGAAGTACTCCAGGTGCACCCAGATCTTCTTCTGGCAGCACTTTCAAGTGTGGCGGAAGTGCTACAGTCCAGGGCTCCGGGAACTGGCCCTTATGCAATCCAGGGGGTTTGCACTCTCGTGTTCCGGGGGAGGTATTGCCCCGAATATGTCCTCTCCCACAGTCCTTCCATCACAGGGGCAGCCTGGATGGACAAGGGTCCCAGACATCCGACACAATATATATATATTGGAAAATATATATATAGTGAACCCAAAAATATCAATTTTATTATTTACTAATTTGGCAGCATTCATACTAAAGCTGAAGAAGAATGGAAGTGTTAGTGTGAAACTTTTTGTATTAATTTGTAAAGTGCGTCTGACCATAACTGCTTGTTTCATTAAAATATTATCTTGTGAGAAATAAAAATGTGACAGCCAGTCAAATAAAGTTTTAGGGAACAACCCTGTATAATGTCCAAACGGACAGGTCAAAATAATGCTGAAACAAAACAGGTTCAACCAAGCATTTGACAAAATCATAAGGTTAAACAGGGGATATTTATACAGAAACAGAAATGTCTACAGGAAATTAAAGGGGGGAAGTGACGTCTCTTGTCTCTGGATGAGGTGGTGGCACTGTTCGTCTCTTGTCTCCTAACTGGATATTTATTGCTTGTGATCAATTTAGCACTTTCTCATTTTATTCTTTCAGTTTCATGCTGTTCAAGTTACCTTTCCCTACAACATGCTTCTTACTGTAAATCACTGTCCTCCAGGTCTACATATAAATTTTCTGCATGAACTTGATTTCTCTCTCTTCTGTATCCCTGTGCGCAGATCCCATTATTCTTCTAGAAGATTTCAACATCAACCTTGATTCTCTCAGATCATCTGGTTTCATTGCCCTTATCTCTTCATTTTAATTTTTTCTATATCCATCCTATCTATCTAACTCATTTGGTAGGGTCATCAACTTGATCTTAGTTTCACTGGTAACCTCTGCTCTCCTTCCTCCCCATCCATTCCTCCCTTGTCTCAGACCAGTTTTTCATTTCCTTTTCTGTTGTTTCACATTCTCCCCTTCCTCCACTTTCACTTCTACTTTTCAAAATGCAAAGAAATCTTTCTTCAATATGTTTTATCACTTCTTTTCTGTCTATACATTCTTCTCCCAATTACTTTTGCTCACTGTCCATTTGCCCTGCTCATACAACTCCTCTCCAGCCCTAGTTGTCTTCCACTTTCCTTATTGATCGCAGGAAGCCAAACTCGGTAGACAGTGCTTGGCAAAAGAATAAACTGTTGTCCCTCCTGGATACTTACAGCTTCCCCCTGTCTTCGTTCTCTCTATCTCTGCTATCTGTAAATCCTTTCAAAACTTAACCACCTTCTCTGAAAGAAATACCCACCATCATCCTTCTCGCCTAACAATTTTGCTTCCTTCACTTCCAAAGTTACCACCATCATAAAAACGTTCAAGTCCCCAAAAACATTCTCCGAGTCATTCTTCTCTCTCCCCCTTCTCTACATTTCTGCCTTGCTCTGTAACCACAGATCCACCACCTACACCCCAAACCCCATTCCTTCGCATCTTCTTTAGTCCATCTCTCCTTCTTCTCTTTTCAATGCTTTATTGACCTCTGGGAACTTCCTTATTGATTTCAAGAAGCTTCATTTAATAAATAGATAGATAGATAGATAGATAGATAGATAGATAGATAGATAGATAGATAGATAGATAGATAGATAGATAGATAGATAGATAGATAGATAGATACTTTATTAATCCCAAGGGGAAAATCACATAATTTAATTTAATTCCTATTCTCAAGAACTGCTCTCTCAACCCATCTGCCATTGAAAATTACCATCCTGTATCCCTTCTGCCATTCTTGTCCAAGATTCTAGAATGGTCATAGTCCTCAAAAAACAACAACTTACTACATCCTCTTCAATCTTGATTCCACAAAGGTCTTTCTACTGAGACTGGCATGCTCTCAGTCACTGATGCTCTTAGATTGTCTTGAGCTGCTTCTCTCTCCTCTGTCCTTATCCTCCTTGCCCTTACATCAGCTTTCCCTACTGTTAACCATTCCCTGTTTATCTCTTCCCTTAAAAAACTTGGAATTAGTGGTTCTGCTTTCCACTGGTTTAAGTCCTACCTCTTGGGCCAATCCTTTTGCATCTCCTGCTCTAATTCCTTGTCTTCTTCACAGAAACTTTCCACAGTTGTTCTTCAAGGATCATTGTTGGATCCACTTCTCTTTTTTCCTTTACATTTGTTCTTTAGTCAATGTCATTTCTTCTCACCATTACTATCACATCTATGCTGATGGCACACAGATATTCCATTCATTTCCCTCTTACAACCCACAGGTTTCAGCCCAGATCTCCAGCTGTCTCTCTGCCATCTCATTTTGGATGAATGATTAAACTTCACCTTTCAAATATATTTTCTATATCTTGTACTTTCCCTCTGATTCTCCTTCCACAGATTCATCACTAAGCTTCAGCCTTGAAGATGTTATGCTTACACCATCAATCACAGACAGGAGTCTTGGTGTGAATGTTGACTCATTGCTTTCACTCATCTAACATCCTGTACATCATCAATAACTAAGTCCTGTTGTTTCTTTCTTAATACCCAGAGGATTTTACATTTTTCCTTACTGCAAATATTTTAGGTTCTTCATCATTGTCATCATCACAGGATTAATGACTGTTTATTGAGTTTACCCAGATTAGTTGGTTTCCCAAACTCTGTTTCCCATCTCTTTGCTGTCCAGTATGGCATTTGGTGTGAGACTTTATATCTGACACTAGCATAAATCACATCTTCCTCTGGGCCTCATCCTGTCCATCTCCATCCTGGTGCATTTCTTCACCCAATTATTCTCTGTCTATTCTCCACATGCTGAAATCACCTTATTCTGTTTCTCCTTAGCACACCACCTATTGTGTTATGTAACAAATGTTTTTCTCTTAATTTAGCATTCTTCTACCTTTCAATCCTGGACACTCTAACCATCCATCTGATCATTCTCATCTCTGTTTTTTCAGCATTGTTTCATGTTCTGCTTTCCATAGAACATACTACTCTTCAAATAGCTTTAATAAACATTTGTACACATAGGCACTATTACTATCACTACTACCACAGCTATCATTGGTCCCATGAAAATCCTTCATGTACTCCTCAGGTCACTATCTCCATCAGTATAATGAAATGCAACAAGGGATTCATGGTATAGTCCCACCTTTGCCTCCAAACCTTCCCTAACCTATTTGCGGTCCTGATCATCATTCATTAACTCCTCAAACATTGGCATCATTGCAGGCAATAACCATACCTCCATGCCAAACTTTCTTAATGTCCACCACACTTCTTGTAGCACCCTGTCAAATACCTACTCCAGATCTTCAAATACATCATGTAGCTTCTTTCTCTACACCAAAGATTTTTCCTACATTTGCCTGACAAAAAAGATCACATTCTATCCAGGAATTAATTTAAACTTTTTTTCAGCTTATCCACAATTCCTCACTGTTCATCTTGCATGTTATTACTGGAGAGTAAAAGAATCTGGCAGCTAGAAGGGCATCTGGACTTAAACCTTTCTTTTCCATGATCTCCTTAATGATGAGATACAAATACCAAATCAAAAAATGATAAAATAGTCTTTATAAACAATTCAGTGGGGGAGAAAAAAAAAGATTATATTTTATTAACAGAAATGTGACACAGCCTAAATGATTACATGCGTGTCTGACTTTGTTTTTGATATTCTCTCTTAAATTTGACAGTGGGCCCCCCAAAGGTTTATTTTCTTCAGAGATGCTGCTCGCTGATGTTTTTGTTTTCCTCTCCTCCTTTGTCAACTATCTGTTGCTCAGCAATTAATTAATGGACAGATATTATTGGTTTCCATGTATGTCAATTAGTTTCTACTTTGTTTTTTATGTGTTTTAACAAATCTATGTTTTTTGTTGTACTAATTCTGTATTTAGTAATTTGTAAAAATTTATCCTTGCATTTTATAATCACATATATTTGCATTGAGAACTCTGATCCAGCACTCTGAAGAGAAATATACAAAAATAAACTGAATTGAATTATTTGGCTTTCAGTTTAGCATCTTTTATAAACTATAGTTATATCAAAAAGCCTCATACTGTCTAACACAGTGGGAGTTTGACTGCCATTTACAGATCCACTTTAAAATTCCATCTACTTTCTTTGTCTAATATTACCACTTCTCCACATGTGGAAAAGAAACAGTTTCTTTTTTACTAAACTACTGCATCACCCGATGAGGCACAGTCATTTTATTTTTACCTGAACTTTCTGAGCAGCTATATTATTTCTAGTGTGACTCTGACAGACTTTTGCTGCTCTGGGATTGCACTTTTCTCAGTGATTCAGAAATTAGCACTTCTTTAGCTCTCATGGTTTCAATGAAAATGAATTGATTTTTGCAATATTTAATTTCTACTACTTACCACCTCGATTTCAACTTATCTTTTCTTTTAGTGTTAATTTTACTTATCTGTAAATCAGAGATCAGAAAGCACAGACTGTAGCAATGTTTTTGTTTTTTTTATTCTTAGTGGTGTTGTTGCCTCACAGCTCCATACTCTTAGTTTCAAGTCCAGTGCTGTGTATCGCTTGTATGACATGGGCACACTGTCCTACCTTCTACACCCCGAAAATCTGCATGCCAGATTAATTGGTTCTGTGTGGGTGTGTGCTTGAGTATGCCAGAGCAAAGAATTGTCATCCAGTCCAAGGATAATTCCTGCCATGTGTCTGATATTGTTAGAGTTAGGTCTTGCTACAGTGAAATGGATTAAGTTAGTTAAGTCACCGATTTTTTTTTTTGCCAGCAGGCAGTTTCCATTACTAAATTAGCATAGTTATTTTGCTACTGCAATGTGATGGCTGCTGCTGTGAATGTTACACCTGTTAAGACTCTGATCATTTTATTTGCACATTTCTCCCTGTGGTTTACACTACTGCTGAAATGCATCAAATTACAACGAGAGGACAGCAATTAGAGTAAGGATAAAAAGCAACTAAATTGACTGTCCATCAGCGAGTCTGGGAAACACACATGCAGTCTCACAGGAGAACTCTGAATACAGCAGACCTCCATTTCTTTTCCTTGGGATATGATAGGTTTTTCCAGTCTTGACAGCTTTTTCTGTGGTAAAAAAGATTCTACTGTTAAAGTTTCATGAATGTTCACATTGTGAACCTTTATGGAAAAACTGTTAATATTTTGCTAGTTTTCCTTTTTAAAGACTAAACACTTTTGGAGTAATTTTGCGGAGCATCCTCACCCCCAGCTATGGTTGGACTTTCAGTTGTATATAAATTATTGTGTCTAGCTTAACATTTCTGCAACTTGTGACAAATGCGCTATTACTTAGTTTTCCTTACTTTGGCTATGCCAAATGTTATAAGCGCTATGCACTGGAGTTGTCAATGCAACTATTCAATAGCTTTAAAATCAATTTAAAATAAAGCAAAATCTTGATTTTGGTCAAAATATACATTATCAGGGTGGTACAGTGTCATAGTGGAAGTGGAAGGAAGTGAAAGGAAGTGGACGATGGATGGACTAAATATCAATCCATTACAAGGTTAACTTTTTTATGTAAGGCTTTGGAACTGAATGTTTTCTTTCACACTGCAAACCTGACTAGGAGAAAACAGATGAGGAGACGAGATGAGTTTTCTTTCAAATTAAAGCACACATAATGGATGTGTCTATCTGTATTAAATTTACAAAAGCTGTGTTTCAAAAAAAGTTTTTGCTTTTGTGTCCCCCTTTTTGGTTTGGGAAATATAACCCTAACAAAATCAGATGGACGGGAGGACAGAAAAAAAAAATAAAAAAACAAATCTGCATGGGCCAAAAGATTGCAAAGCCATCACTGGGCAATCTACCCTAAAATAAAAAACCTAGGTTCTAAATTGACCCCTGGCTTTGATTTCTCCACACACTCAAATGTAGGTTCTTATTAATGACAATTCATGTTCAGGTAATTCTGTTATGTACTGATGGAATGCTGAGATAATAGTCAATGCTATTTCTGTAGAAATGCATTTTATTATGTTTGCTACAGAATTTCCAAGATACAGCAACATATGCAGAGCAGGTTTAAAATAAAATACAGTGCCTTGAAAAAATATTTGCCACCTTTCTGATTCCTTTATTATTGTAGTTTTCTGATTTTCAGTCAAAGCCTAGTAGTGAAGAATGGGTAACTGAGTGAGCAAATAACTTCTATTTAACTGAAAGAAGAAAGTTCTCTAACACCAACTGGAACTGTGTGAAAAAAGTATTTGCCCATTATGCTTAAGAACTAGTTTGTACTGTGGAAAGCTTTATGTGTGATATAATAGGACCCGTGTAGTCCAAAAAGCTCCACACAGATCAGTTTTGGGATCATTCTTGTCCTTTGTGGACTTATGTTTTTCTTGGTTAGCAGTGGTTTTTGACAAGCTAATCTCCAGTGAAGCCTATTTTTGTCCAGAGCCCTGCTAAATTGTGTTGTCATGAGCACTCATCTTAGGCAAGAGAATACTGCAGTACTTAGGATATTTTTTATAATCTTTTGTGACTTTTTGGATGATTCTGTACTGTACCATTGGAGTAGGATGGCCACTCCTGAGAAGATACACATATTTTCCATTAGGGGATTATCACCCTCTCTGTAGCTAAGAAAACTCCTACATCTTTAGAAATGACTTTTTAGCTAGACCTTTCTAAACTTATAAATATCAAGAACTGTTTTATTAATGCTGCGGCGGTCTGGCATCCTGGTTTGTTTCCTGCCCCGCTCCCTGTGTTGGCTGGGATTGGCTCCAGCAGACCCCTGTGACCCTGTAGTTAGGATATAGCGGTCTGGATAATGGATGGATGAATGGATGTTTTATTAATAACATGAATTTCATTGAATGAGGAATTACTTGGTTGTTGGATCCATGTGGTGACAACTAACCCTGACAGTAAGGGTCAAAATAAGTGAAATTTGTATTGAGCAGAACTGGCTGTAATCAAATTTGAATGATGCTAGCTGTGTTCAGTTATCTCTTTAATTGGGCTGATTTAACTGGAGGCGATTACATTTTCTCACATATTTAAATACCAGCTGGGTGATATCTTTGTTCATTAGAACAAAGAACATTAGAAATTAGAAGCCTTTTATTTAATATTAGATCTTGGATGATGATCTTAAAGCATTAAGTGTCGAAAATGTCTAACAATATTGAAAATCAGGAAGGTGGAAACGCTTTTTCATGGCATCTTCTGATTTGGAACACTACAGTTCATTGATAATTATGACAATAATGGGCAAAGACATATTAAAAATGATCTTGAATGTGTAATTGTAACACTGTATGTATCATATTGCGAAATGTGTGCATCTTTACTAAGATATACACCGTCAAAATAGACTTTTATTTTAACGAGTTTTAATTACAGTGAATATCTTGTTAGTTAAAAATGTTGCTTGTTAAACAATGTCTGGATAAGATATTTTAAATAGAATAACCTGAAAAATGATCACTAGTTGGTACATAATTTATCTAGACTGTTCAGGGTTAATTAAAGGTCTTTTAAGCGGTAACTCAGAAATATTTCTTTCATTATAAAACACATCACACAAGTGTCATAAAATAATATAAAAGTAAAATTATATCTAAAACTGAAAATAATGGACACACGAAGATAGTAAATTTACAAAAGAAGAATGAGCCCTCAAGCGACTGAAGGGTCATTAAAAAATGTACTGGTACTTTAAATTCACAGGAGAGTATATTATTACTTTGCTTTTGTTCATGATTATTAAAAACAGCATTCAGATGAATTTCATCTTCATGGAGCGTGACCATTCACTGCTGAGCTGACTTAATTCAACACATTAATGATATTATTCTGATAATTTTAGAAGTTATGTTGACAGCGCTTGTCCAGATTTGTAGTTTGAGCTTCATTCATGTTTGATTTTAATTTTCTCTCTGCTTCAGAATCTCACAGAGACATCAAAGGTATTTTAGGACAAGTAACCGATTCTGAACATTTGAAGGATCTTACAGATATTCCCTTCCCTAATGTAAGGTTTTCAAAAAAATTGTGGAGCTCTATGTCCTAAATAAATAAATAAATAAATGTAACTAAAAAATAACTTCCAACAACTGTACTGGGCCTTTTTATAAGAGGTTCTCTTCCTATATCCATTGCTTTGATGTGCCTGTAAAAATGCTAACTGCCAGTGGCAAATTTTCATTTGCTTACAAACATAGTGAGAAAAAAAAGGATCAGCCTTTTAACTGTGTACTGATAAATAAACAAAATCCTCCAGGCTAGGGTCACAAAGGGGGCTGAAGCCTATCCAGCTAGCACAGGGCACAAGGGAGGGACAAACCCTAGACAGGACATCAGTCCATCGCAGGGTAAACTCACACACACACCACCGCCACACACCAAACACACACTAGGGCCAATTTAGCGTTACCAATTCACCTAACCTGCATGTCTTCAGATAGTGGGAGGAAATCAAAGCACCCAGAGGAAACCCACACAGAAGGGTATACGGGATGCAAATCCTGGACACCTTACTGCAAGGCTACACATTCATATACTATTCAGGGAGTGGAAGTAGACGTCAAGGAGTGGAAGTAGAAGTGCTGCACGCCTGCAAGTACTTGGGGGTCCACATCAATGACAGGCTGGACTGGTCTTGTAACACAAAGGAACTATATAAGAAAGGGCAGAGCAGGCTCTTCTCCCTTAGGAGACTGCATTACTTTAATGTGGGAATTGACATCCTTCTGTGATGCCTAGGGCAAATTTCTAGCTGTGGTGTGCTGGGCTGGTAACATCACTGCAAGAGTGCCCACTGAATCAACAGGCTAATTAAAAGGGCAGGCTCAGCTATGCTGGCAGTCTCTGGCCTGCATTCTGGTGTGTGTGCAGACCATAGTGTGAGTGTATATATTTATTAATCTGTTTATGTTTTTATTTATTTTAAGAGCTTTTGTAAAAAGCCAAAATTTCCCATGGAGACAAATAAACTCCTACTCTATCTATCTATCTATCTATCTATCTATCTATCTATCTATCTATCTATCTATCTATCTATCTATCTATCTATCTATCTAAATCTGTGTGTATGGTTGTATATATGTATAATTTTTCTAGTTATGTTCTTGCAATAAATTATGCGGAGGTGAGCATTAAAATGTTTAAATGGTGCGTAAAATAGGTGCATCTATGCAGGTGGGGATTCTTAAGTAACTGACATTCACTCACAGTCACATTGTGCAAGAAAACACAGTTGCTTTTAATTATTGTTGGCATGGCATGGAATAAGGCCTTGATTTTTATAGAAAAAGTATAGGTACACAATTGGCAAGCTTTTAAATGATGATGACCACACAGTCTACTGATGTTTTACATTTAACAGTGAAGTGTACATGAAGGGAAGAACATTTTAAGGACATTCATACTAAGAGACAGTACTTTTGGTACTTTTTACAAATAAATAGCATAAAAACTGAGGCTGTATAATGCTTACAGATCAGCTCAGCATTAAGAAATATACAAGAACATGTGTGTACTAAGTCAGATCAAATATATAAAACATTTTTAAGCCTAACATAAGTAAAACCATTTTAACATATTTTACCAAATGCTTTAAAAAAGGCAATTGCATTTATTTTTGTTGGAGTTTGTTTTGAGTTCACACTGGAAAAAAGGCTCCTGCAGTTTCTGTATGCTTTCTTCAACTGCCTCTGCTGAAAATTGAAAGGAAAAAAATAGTTCTTAGTCTTCACTGTGCACAGATTAATCTGGACAGTATACATTTGCATTGAGTTTTTCATGTTGTTGTCTCCCTGTTTGACCTTATAGTAGAACAATAACTTGAGAAGAAACATCCATACATTTAATCGCCTAACTGAACTGCAAGTTGTTTGTCATTTTGAAGAATTAAGCATATTGTTTCTACCTATAAGTACCAAGGTTCAGTTACAAAAACAAGCCACATCTGTAAAGGACTGATATTAGCCTGTTTAAATGTTCAAAAAACTACATTTTTAGGATTCCTTTAGGGAAGAAATACAGGAATGCATGCAGCCAGGGAAAGCTCTTGTCATTATTCTTTCTTGTTATTCTCTTTCTTTCTGTCATTGATATCAGTTATTAAAGCTTCCTGTTCAGTTTCATGAGTCTTTTTTGTCTTTCTATGGGGGAATCATTCGATGTGGTAAATTTGTTGGGATAAGCAAGATTTACTGAACCCTATCAGAGATAACTGTAATTTAGTAGGAAGTGCAAGGACCATTGGGCAAGCAACTGTCAATCAAATGACTGTAAATTTTGATCCCATTTGTAAGTTATCAGTCCATTAAGTACAGTTTGCCAGTATCAGCATTTCCAAAAATAAATGAAGCAGTAGCTACCTGTTCAGCCTTCTGGTAGGTTCAGGTGATTTTACTTCTGTGATATTATAAGAAACAATCTCATTTTCAACTCTGAAAAATGTGAATTATGGATTATTTATTAAAATGCATGAATGTTAATAAACATTCTTGTATTTAATGACCTATTTTTAGCAGGGTAACCTCAACACAGATTGTTTTAGCTTGTTAATGATAATCTAAGAGGAATTATTTAGCACTCTCTTACAGGGGCCTGAGTTGCCTCGAAAGCTTGCATATTGTAATCTTTTTAGTTAGCCAATAAAAGGTGTCATTTTGCTTGGCTTTTCTCTATATTTATAATGGCTAACACGGTACAACACCCTAGTACTGCACTCTCTTACATTAATGCGTTAATGTGAAGGCTGTTTTAATTTGAATTGCTGATAAAAGTACTATTTATCTATCAATCCAAGAACAGTAATCAAAACTACAGCATTAACATTTATGCTACCACATGTTAACCTTCGGTCACCGTTCTCTCCTCCTCCTCCCCATGATGTCTGAGCTGAGACTACAGAGAAAAACCCTGGAGAATAGGCAAGAAAGCATTCCATATTGCAGAGCATTTCACTCTTTTCTCTGAAGAGGACTGACAAACTGCATGTAAAAAACATGCTTAGTAAAGTAACTGGATGCCTCCAGAAACAAAGATCATCCGCAAGGTCATGTAATGGCTTCAAGAGCCCAACTCCTTCAAGTCAAGGACCTTGTTAATAGAAGAAGCTAATCATAAAGACAGCATGTCATCTCCTGTGTTTTTATTCTATCTGCAGCCCTAAGTCTGAATTTTTGTTAGTCTTTACAACTACTACCTCTATGGACCGTTGTTTATTGGTTAACGAGAAAAAATCATCCAGTGAGAAGATATACATCCAGAGAGGACGTAAAGAACACAGTAGTACATTTTATGAGAGAATATGGCTTGGACAAACCTAGAGCAATTTGTGTTGGTGATTTAGTTCTTGGAACTGTTTCAGCAAATCACATATTTATCTTTTCAGATTTGAAAAGTTTATGATAGTATTTATTAGACAACCACAACATTCTGTTTGGCTGAACTCAATACCACAGTCATACTGTCAAGGTAACAGGCAACAGGTAAATAGTACTGAACAAAACACCACGTTTTTGTTTTGCATATGCTTTTGCAAAATTTCCTCATAAATTTCCATTTTTGAAATACAAAATTCACTAAAATCATAGTTTGGTGTGTTTTTTTTGGTGTGAAAAAAGAAGGAATTTTGATCATTGAGGGCCATTTAGCAGCCAAAACCATTGTCTCTTTCCTTGGTTCCCTCCCAGTGCTGCCCTGATCTTTCATGCACATTATACGCAGTCAGTTCTGCCTCACGCCACTCATGTGGGTACAAACGTAATATCGTAAACCTTTTATCCATTGCCAGGTGCCTGGTGGCTACATGCCCAGGCCAATGGATTTTGCAGCAGAAAAACACCTCTGTGGTTCATGCTTGTAAGTTCTCTCCAGATGTACTCCCCTTTCCACACTCTGCTCCAGGATACATTTTGCCATGGTTTTGTACATGGAGAAAAAGGGTGCAGGAGGTATAAAAATATATGTATTAATGGTACAAATTTTGATTGTGGTGAAACACTGTTAATTTCGTAATTTCCTTTGTGAAATGACATGCTAGGTTTCACTTCAAAGTCAGTTTTGTGAGAATCATGTCAATGATCACTTTGGGGCAGTTTGATAAAATAGAAATTCCAACCTAAACCTTTAGTACTAGGGTGTTGTACCGTGTTAGTCATTATGAATGTTGTGAGAAGTTAAGTGTAAACCTTTGAAACCTTTTATTGGCTAACTAAAAAGATTACAATATGCAAGCTTTTAAGGGAACTATGGTCCCTTCTTCAGGCAAGATTCAATGAAAGGTGTCATTTTGCTTGTCTTTTCACTACAAAACCTAAACCTTCAAACAATTAACAATTAAGTCAATTTAAATTAATGATTATTAACAAAAATGCTTAACTAGATAAAATACAGAAGAAAATACTATTTAAATAAATAATATATCAATAAACAAAGCTTCGACAGAAAAGAGAGACTAACTATTAACAAAATAAAAAGTACAAGCAAAGGAACAAAAGGAGGTAATTACCAAAATGAAACATTTAAAGAGTTTAACCTACACTATAAAATACTTTCAGAAAAAGGCAATATAATGTAAATCCAAAAAACTGCCAATAGTCCAACACTTACCTAAGGATTTAGCCAAGAAACAAATCCAATATTCAAAATCCCAAAAAGAAAAATGGGAAAGAAATTAATTTTAAAAGCAATACAGACTCTAAAAGAGGACCATTAACACTCTGTAAACAAGCAATAGTCTAGCATAAACCTGAGTCTGGAACAAGCATTTTTAACTGATCTCGTGTGCTTATGCTCCCAACCTCTCTTGTCTCAGATCACTGCCAGAGCTGGTAGGACACAGTTGAGAAAAACAAGAACTCCAGAAGAACATGGAGAAGTTAGTGCAAGAAAAAGTTTCAGCACATGGTGATAGATGATCAACATGGTAACTTACAGTAAAAAGGTTGAAGTGCTGAAACATTCCAGTTAATTAAACATCACCAATGAAGTTAACAGGAGTGTCCATACTGCATTCCAAAACTGGTGGCTAAAAGGAGGTGAAAAGGAAAACAGTAACGCTTATTAAAGTACTTGCCATAATTTCCAACAAGTACCAGCAGGGTGAACTGAAGGGAGTATGCTTTATGCAGGATGAAATGACAATGACAAGAGCGATAGAGAACACCATGAAATAAATAATGGAAAAAGCAGAACAAAACACACCTGGGAAGTTACAAAAAAAACTGCAAAGTATTTTGGAGAGAAGATGACATCACAAGGGAACCCAAAAATTATCAGCAGCTTTGAATACTAACTTTGGATGATAAAGAATATTACCACAAACGTGTGAATTTAATGCAAGTGGAATATAGAAGAAAGGGGAAAAGGCCATCATCTCTTGTCCTTTGGATCACTGATGACATCACTTTATGGGCAACTGCAGTGACGGGGGATTTTGGTCAATTGGAATTGTTGGGTGTCACACATGTACGCATTGGAGACAGCTAGAGGGACCAATCGAAGGCAATTCCACTTCAGGCCAGGGGGCAGCAGGGTACACTCATCTTTCCTCTGATATTCCTGCAGATATGATGCCACTTTCAGTTCCAGTCACAAGAACGTCACTTCTGGTTCAGGTCACTAGAATGTCAATTCCGGTTCCGGCCTCGAGATGATGTCACTTCCACCGACCCAGTATAAAAGTAAGACAATTCAATTCTGTTTTGGAGTCAAACCTGTTCATTACTTTGCTTGTATTTTCCCTTTTGCAGCCAGAGATTAAGTATACGAGTGGCTGCCCCAAACCTTTTTCTGTGTGTCAAGGCTGATTATTTTCTCATGGGATATATTCTTTTAACAGAAGTGGGAAAGTGCTTTAAATGAGGAAATACAGTGAACTACAGCTTCTTCTGGAAATCCACCGGTCTTTCACTTGCCATGTTTTCTTTGAGCTCCACTACCCTAATATTATATGTTCAGATCCTGTCCTCTACGTCCATTAATTTTAATACTGAAAGCAGCAACCTGGCACTCCAACATTTTAATTTCCTTGTCATGTGAGCCCACTGAAGCTCTCAGCATGCTAAATTCTCTGATAATTTCTTTTGTTCTTGCATGAATTAATGCCATTAATATTGTGACAGACCTGAACTTGTCTTTTCTGAAAGCTCAGCTACATGATATCTCCCATGATAATTTTATCTTTTCCTCAAAGAAAGCCACTTTGGTGGTGTTCTTTCTAAATGGAGAGTCGGCACACAGAGACCTGTTTGCTTCACTAGTCACTTCTGTATGTGCTGTCCTCACCAAGGACACCATCACCATCTGGTAAGTAGAAAATAGTAACTTGAGAAAGTAATGGAGCATGGTGAAAGGAGAATAACACTGTCAAATAGTGTCAAAATTTGGAGGGTCAGGAAAGCTACCATGGCAAATGCCCATAAATGCTCAAGGCTACATGATTCTCCCAAACTTAGCTACAGGTGGCCCACAGGTTATGAATAAGTTCCATTTCTGTTGACATTCCTAACATGATTTTGTATGTAACTTAGAACTTGCACTGAAAATGTCAACAAAATAGTTTTAATAAAAATACAGTTAAACAATATTACATTGATTTACATCACAAACCACAAATAAGTAAAAAAGTAAATGAACTGCAGGTATGTAGTTGTTATTGTTGACCCTATACTTAAACATCCCACAGGTTTTGATAATAATACTGTACTGCTTTGAGTTATAATGATGTTACAAAGAGCCACCAATAACTGACAATTGTTCCCTCAGCACTTCCCCTTCCTGCTGCTATACACCCTATGATGGCACAGTGTACTTAGGAAGCTGGAAAGTACAGACAGCAGTCACTCTTTTTCTTAAGCTAAAAGCACAGCTATCTATTTAGCTGCATACCTTAGACCAAGCTTATTGTGTGGTTACTCATACTACCAGTTAAATTCAGTGACAGGTGCTGTTTTTAAAGAGGGTTCACACAGTGTCACCTTTCACTCCATGCAGTTGTACTCCCTGAGGCAGTATGGCTCATACGTATGTGTGCTTAGGATGGCGGGAACTACAAGCAGCGTCTTCTGCTGTGGCAGATATCATTACTCAAATGCTCATGATGCCCATTACATTTGGTGGCAAGTATGCACAAAGTACAAAATGACTGAAAATAATGGTAAAGTCTTTAGTGTGCAATACTATTCTTTACTGTTTGTGACAGGTGCTAGATATTAATGTGTCAAAACTAGTGAAAATGTTTGTAAGTTCAGTTTCATGTCACTCAAAACACTTAACTAGTCTTGTATACATCACTTAATTGTTTTATAACAACAAAATAAAATTGCTTCTGTTACCATCAGCCTTTTCCCAAGTTTGATTTTGCCTTATCAATACTAAATAGGTACAGCTCATCAAGAGTGAGTAGAGACATTAAGCCCCTTGATTACAAATGAGAAAGTGAAAAAAAATGCTTACATTCAGTGGTTCATTACTTGGATAAGTAAACAGAGCTAGTCTACTCTATGCTGGCATGTAGCAACTTCTAAAAAATTACATTTATTGTTTTTGAGGTCTTCATTGCATTTTGTTCTTCACAGAAAGTCTTACTGATCTGAATCTCATGTTGCTGTAGTGGCCCTTACGCATGACTCCTGATAATCTGCAATCAAACCACACGAGGATGTCAAATTGTGATGTTTAATGGCACTTCCCCCTCTTTATTTCAGAGAAAGTCAAGAAGAATTATGAATCACTTTTCAGCTTACAATTAGGAACTGTACATTTGACTGTAGTGCTTAAGTCAACTCTAATACACTAAACTTTAAAATAGAAAGTAATGCAATACAGTTGATTATTAAATTCCTAGCAAGACTCTATAAATAATGACAACTGCCTTAATTTGAAACAATTATTACATTTAAATGTTTTTGTTGTGCTAATTAAAAAGTATGTTCTTTCAATTCAAGAATAAAAAAAATAATCCAAACTAGCAAAATATTTTTATGATGTTTCTTTACTCTACTTGAACATTTAATCAATAAACTTAAAGCAATCTCATTCACAATCTCATACTTCATTTGTGAGCTACTTATTTTGAAACTCAACTGTATTTAGTTCAGTTAGGTTTTTTGCATAGTGGCTTTACATATCCAATTTAATAATTTTCAGACATAATTTTCAGCAATTTCATTTTCTTTTTTTAAGTGTACTGTACTTATTTATTATATAGAGAGACATATTGATTATCCAATTGTCAATCATCCAAACTGTCAATTACCAGAACCATTGCCAACCCTAGAAATTACAGCTTTTGTGAACTGGTATTTATGATGAAATATTAATCCTACTGCTTATGCATTCATTTCATATTATTTAAGATGATATATGCAGTATAGCTAGTGATGCGCAAAGCAATGAAGTCTACTTTCACTAACAGTTAAGAAAAAAACAAAAAAACAAAGACTTTGTTACTTGGTGCGACTCAAACCACTTACACCTGAACATTAGCAAGACCAAGGAACTGGTGATGGATTTTAGAAGGCCCAAGTTCCTCATGGACCCTGTGATCATCAGAGGAGACTGTGTGCAGAGGGTACAGACCTATAAATAACTGGGAGTGCAGCTGGATGACAAATTGGACTGGTCTGCCAATACTGATGCTGTGTCTAAGAAAGGTCAGAGCCAACTATACTTCCTTAGAAGGTTGGCGTCCTTCAACATCTGCAATAAGATGCTGCAGATGTTCTACCAGACGGTTGTGGCGAGTGCCCTCTTCTACACAGTGATGTGCTGGGGAGGCAGCATAAAGATGAAGCACACCTGGACAAACTTGTTAAGAAGGCAGGCTCTATTGTAGGAGTAAAGTTGAACAGTTTAACATCTGTAGCAGAGCGACGGGCATTAAGCAAACTCCTGTCAATCATGAATAATCCACTGCATCCACTGATCAGTGTCATCTCCAGGCAGACAAGTAGCTTCAGTGACAGACTTTTGTCACTGTCCTGCTCCACTGACAGACTGAGGAGATCGTTCCTCCCCCACACTATGCGACTCTTCAATTCCACCCGGGGGAGTAAATGCTAACATTACTCAAAGTTATTGTCTGCTTTTACATGCATTTTTATTACTCTTTAATTTAATATTTTTTTTTGTATCAGTATACTGCTGCTGGATTATGTGAATTTCCCCTTGGGATTAATAAAGTATCTATCCATCTATCTATCTGAAGTTGTCTTAAAAATTGATTTCTAAACTAAGCATCACTAAAATTATTCTTTTTTAAGTTGTTTGTGTTGAAAAGCAAGAAATATTGCCATCTAAGTTTTATTCCACAGCCTAAATCTCCATCATTCCACAGCTCCTTCCATGAGGCTCCACACACTTTCATCTGGCTCATGCCCTGCTTGCCTGCATGTTGCCACCCCAAGGTTATACCTGGCACTGCTTATTTTCCGTTAGAGGTAACACCGTCTGCATTCACTTTCTCCAAATCTGTAAGCTGATTCAAGCCAGAATTATTTCAGAGATTTGCAGGCACCAGTGGATTTTAGCAGAGAACAAGATACAACAAAACGCAGGTAGGTCCACGCGCTCCACCTGTTCCCATTTTCCAATTTCCAAACTCTGCATGAGATTCAATTTCCCAATGCTTTTGCAAATGAAGAAAAATGATGCAGATAAGATGTAAAATAGATGTGGTTAGAAAGTGCAATGGCATGGTGTGAGCAACACTCTGAAAGCATTTCTACCAAGAAAACTACTATTAATGAGGGTGAGAGACACTGCATGGCTCAAAGAAAAAAATCAAGATTACATACAGTATTAAAAAAAACACAACTTTCTCAGGATCTGTTATACAGGTTGAGCATTCCTAATTTAAAATTCCAAAATCCGAACACTCCAATGGAAACTGCTGCTGTTCAGTTACAAAAATAGTGTTTGTAAAAATATGAATTGTAAAATATGCATTCAAAGTAAAAGATGTGTCACATCCCATCAAAAGGAGGTGAAAGGGACTGTCGTTAAGACAGCTGATAGCAAAGAGCCATAGGAGGTACAGTTTTTAGTATTCAAAACACCCGAATCAGTAAATGTACTTAACAACGCCAATAGAAGCCCTGACTTGACTGCACAACATCCATCTTCTGACTGCGTGTCTAAACAAAAAACTTTAATATTATTGCCTTATTGTAAATACAAACATGTCATGCCAGAGTATAGCTGTAGCATTTTAACGTGTACTATATAGTGTATAGACCACAATTCTTATTTAAACTCTATTTGGTGTTGTTATGCCATATAGTAATGCAATAGTCAAAATGACAGAAAGATATTTTACAAGACAGAAGAACTTCTTAAATGCATGGAGCTAACTAGCTACAGTGGTCTACGTGTGTGTGTCTGTTTCTTCTGTTGCTGTGGTCTTCAAAATGAGTAAATTAATCATTAAGCTTCAGTTATCTTGTGCTACTGAGATTCTGACAACAGCTATTAAAGATTTTTTATTTTCTTTATTAGTCAGGTTTTTTGCTCAGTTTCCTTTGCTGTCTCCCTGAAACCCCAGCAGTTCAAAGTGCACAGATTGGATGAATTGTGATAGGGTGTTTTAAGAAGATAAAAATATGCAAATATTCCAAAATCTGAAAATATCCAAAATCCTTTTTCTATAAGCTTGGTATTCTAGTGTATGTTTAATTATCCTAATTATTGGATTAACCGAACCAACATTTGCCCTAATTAGTTTGGATTATCAGCAGTCTACAGTATTTAAAATAAGTGCAATTTCACAAACTGTCAAAATGTTGTGAACTGTGCCACCTTACACTGATTTTATCTATCTATCTATCTATCTATCTATCTATCTATCTATCTATCTATCTATCTATCTATCTATCTATCTATCTATCTATCTATCTATCTATTTTACAAGAGAGGACTCTGACTTCATCACTTTTTGTTCAAACAGTGTCATATTCTGCAGCAAATAATACAGTACATAGTTGGGATCTAAGTATTATGAAGACAAAAGGACAAAGTAATGTACAAACTGAATAGATGCAATCCTTTGCTTCAAAAAATGCATATTCATCTTAAAATTTTGTGAATATATATATATATAGATATATATAGATAAGTAACACGTGCGCATCTGTGGATCACTCTCTGGGCATAACTGAGGCAAGTAATTCCATCTTGGGTCAAGAAGAGGCAGTCATTCTCAAACTCTCCTCTTTTTTTCCCTCTGCAGTGCTGAGGAGACACCCACGTCTTTAAAGCTCGAAGTTTCCACAAGGAACCCACTCATGTTTAAACAGACTGCAGTGCAGGACTGAGCTTCTTGCAACTTGAGAGAACCTACTTACTTACATAGCCTGACAACTTTCTTATTTTGCTTTTGTTATTACTTGTACTTGCGTGAACAGCATCCTTTTTTGTTGATTTATGTTAGACTGAAATAAATAGGGAAGACAGTTTGGTACCTCAGTATTTACTGTGGGACTTGCAATATTTTATTCAACCACGATATCTTTATGAACAAATGAGGAAATGACACAAGTGTTTGTCAGAGTTCTACTGGTATCTAAGCACAACCTACACTCCACAATTACTGAAACTTTGTGGGTGTGCAACAGTACATTTGCAGCCTATCTCAGAAGATACTTCAAGGTGCATAACCAGGACGGGATTCACCCACTCCCAACAACATTCAGATAAAGGTGCAAGTAATTGGGCAATTGTTCAACTACAAGGGTGGAATCTGCTTTACTTCACTGAGATCTTGGGTATGACATTCTAGCAGAATCTCAGTTTTATGTACTGTTGAACAGATTGTCTTTAACAAGTGAAACACAAACACTTTTCCTTCCTTCTTAAAAATGAACTACAATCTTGTCCATCTGTTGGTCTTACTATCCCTGGGTACTCTGTCTGCCTTTTCACACAATTTTGAAAATCCAAAACTTGCTTAATCTTATACACCTCTGAAATTTTGCTACCTACAGCTTGTACTCAAGACAAAAATAGACTCGGCTCCACCAGATGCTAATTCCACTTTCTCCTTCAAGAAGAGCATATCTGCAACATATATCAGCTCCTTGAGATGATCCTTCATAATGACAAGCCCAGTCAAGGTCAATATTTGCCTTCTGAAAGGTGAGACATTCAGCCTACTCCTCTTCATTCATCATATTGAATACGTAAAAGTTCATGTGACATTCTACCTTGTCTTGTCAAATTCCTCCTACATTTGGGTCTTTATTTTGACCTTATATAAAACATAAGATTGTCACAGGTTTTAATGTACTAAATAAGTGTGCACAGGTAGGCTTTACTTTGGATTTCGTTGCCACAAATTATTATATTAAAATAAAAATAGCTTTCCTCATCTTGCACCATCTCTGCAATATATAAACTTATTTTACAGTCCCTTCCTGTCAAAGATCCAAGAGGACAATAGGAAAAAGATCTCTTAATCAATATATCAGAAAAGGAGTGGAAAGTAACAATGCAGAGAATTCATTCCAGCTCCATATGTGCAAAGCATACAATTTTTCAACTTAAAATTATATATCGAACACATCCGTCTCGCCTAAAACTGTCCAAAATGTTTCCAGGGCAAGATCCAACCTGCAAACGCTGCAATCAAGTCCCAGCCTCACTTGGTCACATGTTTTGGGCCTGCACCAAATTAATATCATTTTGGACCAAAATTTTTAAGTGCCTTTCAGACAGCCTTGGTGTCACAATCCCTCCTAACCCATTAACAGTTGTGTTTGGTGTTCTTCCAGATGGGTTTAAAGTGGAGAAGGACAAACAAACTATGATTGCATCCACTACACTTTTGGCACGTAGACTTATTTTGCTAAACTGGAAGAATCCTAACTCTCCTGTTTTAAGTCAGTGGGAAACCGATGTTTTTACTATTTGAAACTGGAAAAAATCAAATATTTAGTTAGAGGATCTGTACAGATTTTTTTCAAAACCTGACAGGATCTAATCAATAATATTTTAGAATAAGCTCTTAAAGCACTGAGGAAGCAATTATCTCTGCATTTCTTTTTCTTCTCCATTCATCTCTATTGGTCTATTAACTCATCAATTTAGGTATATTTACAAGCCTTAAGTTTTACCCCGTTGGCCATGCTCTCTCTCTCAGGGGTGGGGGTCGACTTGTTTTCAATCCTATTTTTTGTAAAAATTGATTGATTTGTATGGAATGATTACAATAATATTAATCAGATTTTTAAAAATTTTAAAAATTAAAATTAAAATAGCTTTCACATAAAATGATATTTTAATTTGACCAGAAAAACTGAACATTTCTGGTTAAGGGCATGTCGAGTAAAATCAAAGTATTCCTTAAATTCAACTAAACTTTATGTGAATGCATTATATGTACAAAACTGTAGGTGGACAGTATTTTTCTTCACATATGAATGTCACATGTTTGATCATACAAATGAATGAATATTACACACATACACTCATCTTTACATTTAATTTATAATTTAAATGTTAGAGGGTTCTCTTATAGCATTCTTGAATACAGAATATTACCAACGTTCCAGGGTATATAAGAAATAGGTGTGTTTATTTAACAAATATTTGAGGATACACACAGAGTGGCTCAAGGTAAAAATAAAGAGAACGGTGTGGTCAGCCAGACTCATACAGGGACAACACCCCTGTTGACATGGTCACCCTTGCCTATTTTACCAAAACAAAGCATTCACTCCCTTTCTCAACACTGCCAACACTGCCATCTCTTCCACCCACTGGTTGAGTTTTCTTCGTTTTTACCTGCTGTTCTACATTAAGTTCTACAAAACTACTTTAGATCCACTCCATAGAGTTATTCTGGCTGTAACTTGGTATTATTTCCAGGTATGTTGTGGTTATCAAACGTCTTTGAGTCATAAGGCTTCAATGTCCTTAGGCTGGTCCTTAGACCAATGCACCCCTGTGCCTTCAGAATTCACATTCTAGGACAGTAAGGCCCACATAATAATTTCCTGGCTAGAATAACCTTTAACAGCCAGACGTTGTTGTCTCTCTTATCATTTTTTTACCTGATCTTACTCTATTTATTACAACTGAGTAATATCTCTCCGTGCTTGGTGGTCCACTTATTCTTCCAAAAGCATTGACAATGTATCTATCACAAGAGCTTTCCTGCCTGCCAGGGCACTGTTGGACCCTCTCAGTCAAACTGAAGTTTCTAATAATAGTATTCAGTAATCATGGATGACTTATTTTTTAACTCATGGCACCTCATATATGTAGCAATTGTCAACACACTTAAAGACAGCCAATCACAGCAATATTCTTGCCATAGGGAAAAATATTACAATACGCAGAAGCTACTCTGCATATGAATTCTTGCAATGAGATGTGACCTTGTCATCTTTCTTTAATTACAAGTGTTAGTACAGAACACATCTCTGCCTACCTAATATTGTAAGCCTGCAGTCTCCCATGACTTATTAAAAAAAATCTAAAGATTTAATTTCCCAGTGCACAAAAGCAACAGTTATGCTCTCTGAAGGTATATGCTAAGTTATCTGGAGGGTCAAAATATGACAGCTATTGAATCCATACTTTATTTTAAAATATTGTGTTTATAATTTTAATAAAATACCACAAGCCCTGCATGTTTGAAATATGTTCCACCTCCTTAATAGAATTACACTTTATTAAAAGTATAAAATAATGAAAAGAACTAGTGTCAACTAAGGGCCTGCAACTTTCCCCCAAAACTCTAACATATGGATATAAATTATAGCCGACTCCTAATAACAATAGGACACCATGTGCCTGGATGCCTTGATCAGCTTTTTATTTAGCAAGGCAAAATTAGCAACCATCAAGTAATAAAGTTTCCAAAATTAAAAAGTCAAAGGTGTTGATTTGACAGGAATAGGGGGAAAACTGAGAGTTTAGCTTTACCAATAGACGGTTACAGCTTTAAAAAGAGGCTGATCTAAATCTTCGTACTTCAAGGACTCCTAACCAACCATACAATACATTATGATAAGAACCAATTTATCATTTAATTGTACATGTATTTACTATTGATCAAACAAATCTGTGTTCGCCTGAAATGTGTATATATTCTGTGTGGTCTTAACGATAAAATAAAAAGGCCAATATTACAGAGTTAAATATTCATGATACAAAATTACCATTGAATCACTGAACTTTGACTTCAATTGATTATTATTAACTTTGTTGCAATATATGTAGTGCAATTAGAGATTTTTATGTTTATTCACCCTATTAAATTTTAACAAAACCAATGTTACCCTTTGCATTATTGATGTTTTGAGCTTCATCGAGTATAGGAAAGAACAGCCTTTAGACAGAAAACCCTTTATTTTAGACAAAGGCACCAAAACAGCTTTTTATGGCCAGTCTTCACCTAAATTTCTTTTCTTTTGCTTAGAATATTTGCCCAAAACCCTAAACTGTTCATAGCATGCAGTTATATTTGAGCTGCATATTGCAGGCATAGAGCTAATTCTGGCAAAACCTTTTTGGTTATTATTTTGTAGTTTTAGACTTCTTTTTCCTTCAGACGTTTTTTTCTGTTGTGTGCAGTTCAGATCAGAGAATGCTTTAATCTCAAGAATGAACACCAACGATCACAGAACCAGAACATAGTACAAAGTACAAATAGGTTAATTGAGTTTAACAAAGCTCCAAAGAGTGTAATAATATGTATATGTTATATTTTTATTGTAACACATGGTCTGCCTAGCAAACCTACATTTATATTTTAATGGTAAAAAATGTAGTTTTTTCCTGACTTGTTCCTCCTACTGGATTATGCACTTTAAGAATATTATGTTAGAAATTAAGCAAAGTTCATTACAGTCCTAGCTTATGGCCATACAATATTTATAAAGATGTTATTGTGATATAACATATAAATACCAGTTTTACATGCCTTTTAATTAACTGAAACTGCTGCCATACGTCTTGTTTATTGTTGCCTGGTGATGGCAGTTATATTCTCACCAGCGTCTTTTTGAGGTAATTTGGTTTTATTATTGGTACATCATTTTTACTTCTCCATGGACTAAACTATTTATTTTTCTTCTTTCTTGTTATTTTATGTTTTAGATCTTTACTATTCTCTCAACTTTGTTAAGTATGTACCCTTTTGCTCCTTATTTTTAGCCTGGTATGTTACATATTGAGGCCCTTAACCTGAAAATTGCTCCAGGGATGCTGTACAATGGCTGACCCTGTGCTCTGGCCTGCAAAGGTCATGTGAAAAGACCATTTCCCCTTGGGCATTAATACAGTATACCAAATATTGTGCTTGTTTTTTGTATTTATGCTCCACTTTTTGTTAATGTTAACATTAATTGTGATTCAACTGGCTACCAATCTGTTTATGTCTATAGATCTTCTCATTTATCTTGGCCATCAATCTCACATCATTGAATTTTTCCTTTGTGGAACACCACTAGTAGTTCATGTCCTGGTACAGACTATAACCATGAATGACTGCCCGCTTAGTGAGTGGTTAACTATAGTGTAGTAAGCAGCATGTGTACGTAACATTTCAAGTGTCACTATAATTTTCTTTTAAAAGGGTTAAGCAAGATGTATATGATTTTTTTTGCTATATTTACATAGACACATATAGGTTTAACTTGAATTTATATACACGCATACACAGTACAAGTAGTTAGTTTGTATTAGAAATATTACTAGATTACTATAAGAGAAGTCATTTTTCAAGTAGAAAATCCAAAGACAAACAACAACACAAAAAACAGTTAAAGATCAAGCATAATGTCTTTATTGTAACCAAGAACTTGCCAGAATGTTTAAGTTAAGGATTGAAGCAGAGGCATGAAGGAGTGTTTAGGCAAATGTGTTACTTATTGGACAATTTTTTTGCAAATGGATGAGAATAAGGTTATTAAAAAGGTGAGCTTAACATCTAAGTGCTTTCTTGATGGAGGTCATCAAGCAATCCATCTTTTGCCATCTTTTCTGAACAAAGTCACCTGGGCAGGGCCAAGAACCCAACAATAGATAAGAAATGCACCCACTATGTCATTTGTCCTGTTGCTGCCAATGATAATGATGTGAGGCTTTCTTTTACCTTAACAGCTATATTGTTTCTAAAAATTAAGGCAGCATTAATATGGTTTCCAGAATTTAAATCAGCATTAAAAGTAAGTGTTATTTTTAACTAACTCTCAGTGTATCGTTCATCTGTTGCATAAGGTTTAGGCAAATAGTGATGGCTCCTGTGATAAATCTGTTTCTATATGTTATTTAATAAGATTTATGCTCAATTATTGGACAGTTTTACAAGTATTTATTATTTTTCTTGTTCCTTTGGTGTTGCCATTTCTTGCCTTTTTGAAACCATTGTTGGTCATTTGTGCCACCATGCTGCATCTATTCCATTTTTTTATGGATGCTAAATCCATCGGGGTCACATGACATGGAGTTAATGTGATCCACCTTTTTATCAGACTCTGCCTATATAAGATGAGGTCCAGTAGCATTCATAGATGTGTGGGTCAAAGATGAAAGAAGAAACATCAGTTTATAATGGCACAAAGTTAGGATAAAGAAAAATGAGCTATTATTAAGAGTTTTGCTATCCTCGTTTACAGTTCTGGTTTTGGTACACAGCTTTGATGATTCTTTTAGTTCTGATCCCATCTAGAAATTTGACTTCAGTTCTGTCACAGATTTCTGCAATTATCCACATCCTATCCAAATCTTTTTCCTAAGGTTCTTGTTGTCTTTTAGTATGCTCTTATACTTTTACAGAAAAACAAAAAAGCTCAAGGTTAATCCAGTGTTTAACCACAAGTACTGAAGCTTATCTTCAGCAGCATTTTTGACATCATAATTCATTAGTTTATAACAGGGCACATTTATACACACATCCACATTTCATCAACATGATGAGTAGCCACTTATGTTTGTACATGCAGTTTTTGTCTCCTATGAATATATTGATTAATACAATGCATGCAGAATGGGCTCCCATTAACAAACTTTATACTGTATACCACCTCAAAAGAGTTGTTTGTGCCCCTGAATGGAGACATAGGTACTTTGTCAAAATATGAAGGACAATATTATGTAGCAAGTGCAGAGGCATCATGTATATATTGCGATTGTGACAATGCAGGTTCTGCTCCATACTCCTATCTAGCTTCTGGGATCTCTCGAACCCGACACCGTCAGTAATGTCACTGATGAGCTAGGCAGTAAAGACATCAACTATAAAGCAAGAGGATGGTGTAAAAAGTGCAAAGTGTTTTTATTAAATAGTGTCCAAATAGATAAGTGCAGTTTCTCTCAAAGTTAATAAATAAATAATCCAATAAAAACAACTAAACTCTGGAGGTTAAAAACACACTAGAAAAAAATCCTTTAAAGACCGAGGTTAAAATAATGGCTGGAGGCAGTCTTTCTTTAAAACTAAAACCAGGTGCATTGTTTTACTGGTGGCTCCCTTGATTCTCCCATTCGGGCCCTGCAACAGGGGAGTCGCTCTACAAGCAAATGCAGCTCCTTCTTTTCTGATCAGGTAGCCCTCCAATCCCCGGCTACATCGGGCTCCAGGCAGATCGAGACTTTTGTTCCTTCCTTAGCTGCCAGGGCGCTCACACTGGGGCTCAACATGCCCAAAGACTCCTTGACTCCCGCTAACTTCTACTCGAGCTCCTCTAAACTGCTCAGCTGGAGTGACCACTTCCAACAGCCACCTCCAAGAGTTGGCCAAACACTCCTCTGGGGTTCTCCTACCAGCTGCCTTCCACCTTAATAGAACCTGTTCTTGCTCATGCTCACGCTTTTACTCTCCCTCACCGCCTTTCTCTTTCCTGCCGCCTTCTTCTCCATTAACCTCCATTCTTTCTCACTCTTCTTTCCTTCCTCTATTTTTCTTATTCCTTCCCCCATCCGCCTCATGCTTCTATTAAATATTACGGGGACGTGGATCAGGTGTGGCAATTAGCAGTTCCCGGCAACAATTATGGATGTGGACGACATAATTTAACAATGTACACCTGGAAACACTATAGAAAATTACATAAGCAAATAGCATGCTATGGTATTGCAACATTTTCAGGAAGATTTATCTCAAATCAAGTAGCTGTATGAGAAAGGACAATGGTAATACAGACTTCTTTAATATTGAAGCTGTGTGATGTTGTCAGTACTATTTGTCTTTGTGCCAGTTGTTGTCATATGAGAAATAATTAAAGGGCCAAATATTGGAAGCTAAAAGAAGTGGACAAAATTTTTTCCCAGATTTGAATTTTACTGATGATGTAGCATTGCTTTGAGAGAAGATAAGCAACCTAAAAGTGATGACCATTAGGTTAGAACAGATTACTGGTACAGTTGAATTACTATTTAAAATGTAAGACCACATATATTGGTGGCAATATGGACAGAAAGAGAGACATTGGACAGCACTCAGTTGAGAGTGAGAACCAATTCACTTACCTTGGTAGTATACTGACCAACAAAAACACCAGTGAAGCAAATATAAATTTTGGGATTTGCAAGGCGGTTCCAGTGTTTCAATGAATGCATCCAAGTTGGTAAACAAAGGCAATTAGCACTGAAATTAAAATCTGCCTTTACCCGTGGTTTGTCAATTGCAATATATACCAGTCAAATATAAAAAACCTCATCCAAACTAGCACATAAACTAACTCAGTTCCACCAACACTTCTTGAAAAGGATGCTTGGTGTAACCTACCATGAACACATAATAAATGACAACATACATAAAAGAAGCAACTCGCTAAGATTGTAGGGTATTATGGCTGAAAACAGAGCATGCTTGAATAGACACTGCTCTCACACACCAAGGTCACTGTGCAATGAATACTTTCAGATGGGACAAGGAAGCAAGGAAGATGCCAAAAGATCTAATTTAACACTTTCAGATAATTTAGTGTAACAGTTTTAAAAAACCTATGAGAGACTGGTAGAGTCTTGGAAGACGTAGAAAAATTTGCAACTACATGAAAATGCTGAAGACTGCTTGTTAATCATTTAACATTTTATGATTTTCCATGTTATTCGCTTCTATTGTTCATTTTCATTACAAAATAGATTTCTGCTTTTTTCATTCTGTTCTTACTTGACCAGTACAAGGCACTCCTAGAACTTTTTTGCATCTCTTTTCTGCACTGTCTCCCTACAGTTCAGGTTCCTGGGGAATCAGAGCCTATATTGGTAGCAGTAGGCAGAAGAAAGATTTAATCCTTTTTGGCACATATTGATGGATAAAATCTTAAATAAATACAAATTACATTGCACTAGATAGGTTAAGTAGTTAAACATGTGATGATTATTATTATAACTCAACCTTAAAAATAAACAATGCATTTACATTATAGTAATGCAATACTAATTAATAATACTGCATGCAGTGTAATATCAGAGGGTGTCAAACTGTCTGTCTTGATTAATACTGAAAGTCCTTGTTGGTCGTGAATTTCCTTTTTGTTTTTTTAATCAATTTACATTTCCTTGAAACCAAGAGTATTTCTTGAAAGATGGAAATTCATATTGAAGGTGTGTTTGATCAGATCTGGTTTGTTGCCAACATAGTAGGCTTCATAATTACTGCCTGGAACAAGCTTGTTTATTTTTGTTTATTTATTGTACATAACCGTCATAGTAAAAAGTCTACATTATTCTGTTAATAAATAAATAAATACAATCAAGCATGGCATTGTTTTCCTTACATCACTGTCAAAAAATAAACACTTTTTAAAAATGTATTCAATTTGGAAATTTTGTAACCTCTGCAGTAGGTGGCATCCATCCATCCATCCATCCTTTTCCGCTTATCCGAGGTCGGGTCGCAGGGGTAGCAGCTTAAGCAGAGAAGCCCAGACTTCCCTCTCCCCGGCCACTTCTTCCAGCTCTTCTGGGAGAATCCCAAGGCGTTCCCAGGCCAGCCGGGAGACATAGTCCCTCCAGCGTGTCCTGGGTCTTCCCCGGGGCCTCCTCCCGGTTGGACGTGCCCGGAACAACTCACCAGGGAGGCGTCCAGGAGGCATCCTGATCAGATGCCCGAGCCACCTCATCTGACTCCTCTCGATGCGGAGGAGCAGCGGCTCTACTCTGAGCCCCTCCCGGATGATTGAGCTCCTCACCCTATCCTTAAGGGAAAGCCCAGACACCCTGCGAAGGAAACTCATTTCAGCCGATTGTATTCACGATCTCGTTCTTTCGGTCAATACCCATAGCTCATGACCATAGGTGAGGGTAGGAACGTAGATCGACTGGTAAATTGAGAGCTTCGCCTTATGGCTCAGCTCTTTTTTCACCACGACAGACCGATGCAGAGCCCGCATCACTGCGGATGCCGCACCGATTCGCCTGTCGATCTCACGCTCCATTCTTCCCTCACTCGTGAACAAGACCCTGAGATACTTAAACTCCTCCACTTGGGGAAGCATCTCGCCCCCAACCCTGAGAGGGCACTCCACCCTTTTCCGGCTGAGGACCATCGTCTCGGATTTGGAGGTGCTGATTCTCATCCCAGCCACTTCACACTCAGCTGTGAACCGCTCCAGAGAGAGCTGAAGATCACGGCCTGATGAAGCAAACAGAACAACATCATCTGCAAAAAGCAGTGACCCAATCCTGAGTCCACCAAACCGGACCCCTTCAACACCCTGGCTGCGCCTAGAAATTCTGTCCATAAAAGTGTAGCAGCAGTAGGTGGCAGTTACACCAAAACATACTGTACATGTGAATATAATAGTATAACATTTTTAAATACATTTCTGAAGGATCTGGTGCAAGGCAGGAACCATTCTGAATAATATTTGGTAATATGATGAAAAAAACAACAAAATCTAAATGTATTCTTGTTTAAAGACAGATAAAGTATACATTATAGTATTCCCTTAAACCATGCCATATGTCAGGTTTTTAAAAGAAAGAGAAACTTTCATAACCGATAAAGCATAAAGCTCCCAGTGTATTGTCTTCTTCTTTTATTGTTTCACTCTGGGATATGGATGTCCTACTTCTAATATGAGTAGTAAGCTGGATAGGTTAAATAATAAATTGAACAGTTTTTCTACTCCACTGGATTTTAAAGGGTGGGAACACATCTTCCTGTTTGGGCAATTTGCTGAAGTATTTTTCTAGGGGCCTGTAGCCACTTGGTTTTGTCTGGCAGTTTCAGAGATGAAAAAGAAATGTGCTTTACAGTAGATGTATCAGCACTTCTCCACTATTTTGTGCCCTGTAACCCTATGCAATTTCCTTTTGGCAAACAATGATATTGTTTAAAAGGTATTAGCAGTTTTTGGTTTAATTGAGGATAAGGAATTTGTGATAACAATGTAAAATAAAACAGTTTGTTTATTTTCACTTAGCAATTGTGTTCTTCCGCTCCCCCAAATATGCTTCACATTTTGGGAATTCTCAATAAACAGGATAAAAAAGTGACATATGGATGTTCGTGATGATAACAAATGTTTACCAAAGCATGCAAAGCTAATGAACCAGAAACAGTAATAAACTACTCCAAACCTTATCCATAAATCCCCCTACCACCCCTAACTAAAGCTACAGTGGCATTAAAATGGCCTCCTTCTAAAAGTCTCTGCAATGAAACTCATCATTCCCAAATCATACTTTATAAAAAGACGTCAAGACAGACAAAGTAGAAAAAGTTATTCAGTTTCTTACTTTATTGAAAACTTTGCTGGAGATCAAATGGTAAGTTTAACAAAAGTTTTGAACACGATACAAAAACGATGTCTGTGTGAAAGGGACCATTTTTTCCAAAACAGCAATGTTATTGTTGATATCTCAGTTTCAATACAAGAGCTGAACGACTCCTTACTCCAACCTCCAGTATAAAAGGCAGTGACTGGAAAAATTACAGAAAAGGCAAAATATGTACATATTTAACTGCTTGAGGGCTGAATATTTTTTCCAAAAAACATAGTTTCTGAAAGCAATGGTTTCATAGAGAAATCAACATAAAATGTTTTTTGCTGTATGTTGTGGCTGCCAGTTTGCCAAGATTGTGAGGCAGGCTTGCTTCCAGGCTGTCTTCACTGGTCGCTGTGCATTGCAATCTGGTTTCTACCTCGTAAAATTGTTAAATGGCAGTCCTCCTGGTGAACATTGCCGTAGGCATGTCAGCTACATGAACCTGTTCAGCACCACGATTAGCTGGGGACCAGTCAGCTGAAGCTGGAACCTCACATTCGTTTTCGATCACTTGTATCAAAATCAGAGTCTGACAAGTCAAAGTCCAGTTCAAAGAGAATAGGCAAAACTTCGTCCACAACTTGGGCTTAAGAAAAGACAAAAATTGCAGGCATTTCAGATATTAGGATCACATCCAAATGGAATCTGCAGCTTTCACATGATCTCTTTTTAATTTTTATTCTAAAACAACTGAGATGGCCATACTGTGCTGTCTTCTGCCAATCCAAACTGTCATTGTGTTTTCAAACAGCAAACACAATATTTAGGCACCAAGATACAGTAGCTCTTTTCTTTGCTTGTTCATTGGTTCCATTATGGGAATCCAAGAAAGAAATACTGAATAAGGTTTGAACTTCAGCCTGTGACCAGCAAAACCACACTGATGTATGGCCTGTAATATATTTTTTAGCCCAACTATAATAACTGAACTTCTATATATAAATGACACTATTTAAAATATATCTCTGCTCTGTTGGGCCCTTGAGCAAGGCCCTTAACCTGCAATTGCTCCGTTCTGGTATGACCTTAATCTGCATCCATCCCTGCATGAAGCCCCTCCAACCTGCAGGGAAAAACTTGGGGGTTGGTGGCAGAATTGGCACTCCAGCCACCATTAAAAACCTCACACTGTTCCACTCCATCTGAACTAGTGTGGTGCTGAGGTATCTGCTAAGGTGGCTGCACTCGGGTCCTAATCTGGATCCTGAGTTGGTTTGTGGGCGGTGCGGCAATGCACTGTATCAGTGCATGTTCCTAACCTCTCTCTCTCTCTCTCTCTGTGTCTTTTTCCCACACAAATCCCAAAATGTCTGTTTTCTCCTCATCCTCCTTGTCACAATACAACATAGATATGCAGATGCTCTAACAGAGTAAGGAATTAGGCGACAATGCCTCAAAACTTTTTTTAGTCTTCTGTGTAGAGAGTAATAATGTATAGAGATGCACCATTAGGTGTATTAGTAACTGAAGGGCCACCCCCTAGTCAACACAAATACCCTGTAGGAGAGCAGCCATTTCTCATTACCTGATTTTATAGTGTGTTTTTAAGGCAATTTGGGTGGAATTTAGAAAAATATATGATGCTCCAGTACAAATCAAAACATAACAAATGATTCTGAAGCACAACAGACAAAGAAACTAATTAATAATTTTCTCTTCTGGTGCTTCTTTTTATCTTTCCTTAATGAAACCATTTCCACTTCTCGTAACACTCAAGAACCTAGTCTACAGTCTAAAGCATAGTGTCTTTAAATATGGGACACAACCCAAAATGGTTTGCACTATAAGTTTACGTAACACTGGTGGTTCATGTAATTAAAAAATTAAAGAACATCTTTTTTTACTCACACTTACAGTGATAAAATATGTTGGTGTTACCGGTGTTACCAGAAGGAGGTGTTTCATCTCACAGGGCACCCTGGATATCATCAAGAGGAGTCATAGCGCACGGCTCAATGGCAACTCTGGTCTGTACCAGGAACTGGGAACTGAGAAGGACGGCTGCAAGGGCTCTGAAGGCAGATAAAGAAAGGAATCTGTGAGCAAGTGACACACAAGTGACACACCACCTGTGGTCTAGTGACCCACGTCCTGCTTACAGAGGAATCAAAGCATTACGTAAATCTGAGTCTGTTCCTCGGAGAGTCGCTGTTAGGGCAGCTGATGGAATGGTCCTTATGGATGACACTGTATTTGTGACCGGCTGGGCTGGCTACTTTGAGCAGTTGTTCAAAGCTGATCTTCCGGCTAGGATGTTGGATATCTCTGGGTCCACGGTTCTTGAGGCTGATCCTCCAATTAGCTGTGAACCACCCAATCTCACTGAGATTACATTGGCGGTGAACCAGCTGAGGGGGAGAAGAGTGGCAAGGATCTGTGGTATCCGGGGTGAACTTCTCCAGGCTGGTGGTAAGGCTGTCCTCCTGGCATTGCAAGCAATCTTTGCTCCATTTGGGAGACTGGCATCATCCCAACTGACTAGAAAACGGGACTGGTTTTACGCCTAAGATGTCGACCACATTCTGGCACTGAGGGTTCTCATAGAGCACAAACGCTGATTTGGTACTCTGTCTCTCCAGAAAATCCTTGAGTATCGTTGGTTTGACTTTGTGTCGAATGAGCGGTTGCTCATGGAATCCCAAATGAGGCACATTACGTGCATTTTGAGGGACCATCAGTTATGGCACTATGGCAATGTGGCGCGTTTCCCCGAGGGTGATCCGGCTATAAGATCCTTATTGTTGGGGACCCGAGTGGCTGAACCAGGCCAAGGGGTCGCCCACGTAACACCTGGCTGTGGCAGATGGAGGGTCATTTCCGGAGGGTAGGACTGGACCACGTTTCTGCCTGGGGGGTTGCCAACCGGGATCCCGAGTTGTTTCGCCATGTAGTGGGTGCAGCAATGCACTATACCAGTGCATGCTCCCCAACTTGACTTGACGTAATATCATTCTGTAATTTGTTACATTTTTTTTTGGTTACAGTTTCTTTTGAACACAGCATGGCGTCTTTCAAAGATCCAGTTGCCATACCCACTACAGAGTTTGAGTGTAGTATATGCACTCTGTCTTATATTGCCCCAATGCTTGTGTGCCCTCTCATCATCAAGAAAGAAATACTTGAGTAATGTTTGAAAAGTAAAAAAATGAAAATCAGAAATATAGCAGTTATTTCCTATTGTGTTTAATGGGGAAATGTGTTTAATCTGTGTTTATATTATAGAATGGTTAACAAGTGCAAAAGTGACTTTCACAATGCTGTTATCCAAGAGCAGAGCAGCAGAGTTCAGAAAGCCACACACCAAATGCTCCTTGAATTAATGTGTTTAAGAAGAAGAAGTGTGCATGTTTTACTAATGACTGGCTGCACAAGCAAGCTAACCTCCCAGAAATACAAACATACTGATGTTCAAATTGGACACAATGTGTAAATTAGTGCAAGAAAAAAAATCAGCTGTTTGCTTATATTCTTTTAGCATTTAAGGAAGACTTGTTTTGTAATACATTCAAACTATTCAAAGAGTGGTGTTCGACTTGATAGCCCTAGTAGATATATATAGGTTTAGGTGTTGTATGATGGCCTTTGAGAGAGTAAGATAATATTTTTTGGTGAGTTTAAATAACAGCGTTCGTAAATTATAAGAAAAGTGTGGATTCTCCTGTTTGTAACGATGTTATAATAAATATGTTTGCTTTTTTCCTAAACATGAACAGTGATGCATCTAGCAAGAACTCTTTAACTCATCAGGTTAGCACCCAGCTGACAGCTGAATAAGAGCCTTTGCCAGTGCTCACATGAGCTTCTAAATTTCATAGTCCAATATTTCATTAGAGAAAGGTCTGCCTGTTGCTTTATACTTACCTTCTATGGATTGGAGCAGGAGGGAGTAGAAAATGCCACCCTATCACATCAACCTTATGGCTCAGATAGATGAGTGCTTAGTGCAGTTTGAAAACATCACAGTGTCTCCTTTTGGGAGTTGGTGGCTGAATGAAGTCTTATCCAGAGTTCAACAAATGCTTGTCATACTCTACTTTGACACCTTTGTGTGTAATGTCCAAACTGGACTTAAACTTACTCAATGCAGATGCATGTATAAATATGGCAATAGGCTATGAGCGAACAGTAGTGGAAACTTGGGAGAATTACATTGTACCTGGAAGCGTGGCATTTCAACATGTGGATAAGGATGCTAGTTACTAGTGTGAAGTATGCCGTTTCACAACTGGTTTGTGTCGGGTATAGCTGAGCTTTCAATATGACAGAACAAAATTTATCATCAGTGACAAAATATCAATTATACTTTTGCATGAGGTAATGCTGATGTTCAGCAATAACTAACTTTTATGATGAGCACCGTAACACTTACAGTAGGTTATCTTTGGTTGTGGGTTAATTTTTATTCAGGTGTGCTGATTATGTGCATTCTTTTCAATGAAAGAGAGCAAACATGTAGGTTTTGCAGTTTTTCTATTTTTTTCCGAGTGGATTATAATATATTTTTTTTTACTGGAAGAAACAAAATGTGCAGGTTATGCAGGGGTGAGGGCTCTATTTGTGTGCAGAGTATATTTGGGAAAATACGGTAAAAGACTGACCATTTTGAAAAAAAAAAACAGAAATAGATAGATAGATAGATAGATAGATAGATAGATAGATAGATAGATAGATAGATAGATATGAAAGGCACTATATGATAGATAGATAGATAGATAGATAGATAGATAGATAGATAGATAGATAGATAGATAGATAGATAGATAGATAGATAGATAGATAGATAGATACTTTATTAATCCCCTAGGGGAAATTCACATACTCCAGCAGCAGCATACTAATAAAAACAATATTAATTAAAGAGCAATAAAAGCACAGTGCTAATTAAAAAATGCAAGGTGGAGAGTGTGAGGCAGGTATAACAGTAAATAACATTGTATAATGTTAACATTTAACATTCTTGTTTATTTATTTTAACCCCACTCACAATACTTCAGAGCTTTTAGCAGGGTGGGATTGAAATACTTTTCCCATATTGGGTAGCATATTTCATTGTTGTGTTTCCCTCAATGTTTCTCTTCCTTTCAATATTGATATTCCTTGATATTTCCATTTTTCAAAAGTAAAAATGCTAGAAAATACCCAAGCTTTATTTACCTCCAATGCGTGATGGTAGCACTTATACCAGCTGTAGAGTTTCTACTAAACTTTCAGCAATGGGCAGGCAGCAAAGCGGAATTTCACGGTACCCAGTACTTTACACATAAAGAATGGCTTAAAGAGCAGTCTTCCAAGACGTCATGGACTTTGGAGGGTATCACAGTAAACTTGGAGAAGAGCAGTTTTTTTTTTTATTGTGTCTTATTTTATACTTTTTTTTCTGTTCCCCAATTAAAAACTTCAAACTGTTATTTGTATATATCTGAACTCTTTTTGGACACAATATTCAGAGTAGGGACTTTCTCTTGGAAATGATATTTTACAACAGTCAGTGCTGTGCTAGGTAGAAAGCAAGCAAGCTGACACACTTCTGTCAGGCCAGCCCTGCCACAGCTTCATACGCAGTAAAGATTGATTTACCAAAGAGATCTAATCTTGTTCACTGGTGCACAAAACAGTGCCTCTACTGAGAAAGAACAAAGGATTAACTTATGCATTCAGAAGATTAACACTTACAGTAATGTGGTTTCTTGTCACAGAGTTGCTGTCAATATGCTGACTTGTTGACATGCATGCTTTATGCATCCCTTCAATGGACAGGTTATAAATATTATATGGACACTTGAGCATATTCAGTAAGAGAGACTATTAATGGAAACAAATGTGATTTATTAATCTCTGTGAAAGAGAAAGAAAGACACAGAGAGAGAGAGATGGTGGGGGGGATGCTAATTTTGTAATGTAGCACTGGCAGTTGTAATCATAAAAAGAAGCAGTTCTCTGCTGGCGCCTTCGGTTTTTCAAACATGTTGTAAATTTGATGGAGTAACACTCAGCCAAGTCAGCACAATATGTCTTGATATACTTTCTGTAGTGGCAGATGTAGAATATGAAAACATGGGCAGATTGCATAGCTTGGTGGCAAAGTACAATAATAGATTGGCTGGGAGGTGATGGCACCTCCAGTAAACTGGTGCCTCACGCCTCAGGTCAGCGCCATGAGACAGAGTGATGCCAGACGTCTGTACCGTCGAGGCACATGGCCAAGCTTAGAGTGGCTGTAAAGAAAGTAGCTAATTTCTCCATTTCAGATAAAATCTTGCTGCAAGTGCCTTTGTATTACGGGAGAAATAAATATATTTAAAATAAAAAGTACTGTGTAAATTAGTTTTTTGGCCAAAGACATAAAAAGAGTCAAAATCCTGCAAGCTGGTGATGAATGCTAATTTTATTTAGAATAAAGTTATATTATATCTGAAAAAAATGAAAGAAAATATTAAAGGAAATAATCTTAGTAAAAGCATCCTTATTATTAAGCATTAATCAGTACTTATAAAATACTAACATTTAAAAGAAAGAAGTGCATGATTATTTATATATGCCATTTTTTCTCAGTTATTATAAAATTAAAATATCTTGGACACTATAAATGTACTCCATATGAGTTTGTGCTGGTATTTGAATGAATTGTGCTCTGTTATGGCCCAGCGACCTGTAACTGGATTAAGCAGGTTTAACATTGGATGACTTAATGGATGATATCTTTAATGTTTGGATGTAGTGAACAATACTGCTGCATCACAGCCACATGAACATGGGTTCCATTTCTGGGTTGTTCATTGTCAGCATGGAGTTTGCACATTCTGTGTGTGTCCGCATAATTTTTCTCAGGAAGCCAGATTTTCTCCTCTGCCCCAAATGCATGGGTTTCATGTTAATTGGTAGCTATAAATTTGCCCTGTTTGAGTGGACATGAAGGTTTGTGTTTGCCTATTGAAATATTATTGTGCGTTTTTGTGATCGTTCACATCTTGTCGTTGGAGATAACCTATATCTAAGTGTAACATTGTAATGGAAAATATTGGTTCAGAAAGTCTATTAATCTCTAATGTATTACCTGAGGGAATTTGGAAGGTTTTCTCACTTTAACAGAAATGTAAACCTGGTCAGAAAACATGGCACTCCTTATAAAATCAAGAATAATGAAGATAACATTAAAACAATGATTACACCAAACTATTCCTCTTTCAACAATGCATAGTGACATACAGCATACAGTACAAAATTGCATTAATTACAAAAGGATGTTCATAATGGTGCAATCAACCAGAACAGGGCTATATTTCCCAAAAGCACTTTAACAGTAAGAGCATAGTAAAATCCATCTCATTGGTTGATCATTAATTTATAAGTTTTTCTCAAAGGACATCATAACTAAAGCAGGCATGCTAAATCCTTTGTAATCGATGTGCTCTTCAAACTACTCAGTGATTGTGATATGCTTCTTAAATAGGCTTCCTATTGGACCAAACATAGAGGCAGTGGTGTCCACACAGAAAATGTTACATTTATGTGAAGAGAGCTCTCTGAACAGAGAGACAGACAGACAGACAGACAGACGGACAGGCAGACAGACAGACAGACAGACAGACAGACAGACAGATAGATAGATAGATAGATAGATAGATAGATAGATAGATAGATAGATAGATAGATAGATAGATAGATAGATAGATAAGTAAATCAACTGGCTGAATGTTCTCAGTGTCAGTGTGTCAGAGAGTAGGTGTGCAGCATTGTTCATAGCAACACTCAATTTTGTTTTAATTCTCTCCTTTGCTACTACATCTGGGGGTCCAATTTGCATCCTGTAGTTGAGCTGGCTCTTTTAATTAGCTTGTTGATTCAGTGGTCCTCTCTTGAAATGATGTTACCAGTCTAACACACCACAGTGCAGAAAATCTTATAGAAGATGTGAAGAATGTCACTTCCCACATTAAAAGAACACAGTATCCAAAGGAAAAATAACCTGTTCTGCCCTTTCTTTTATGGCTAATCTGTGTTCTGAGACCAGTACAACCTGTCATTAATGTGAACCGAGAGTAGACCATCTAAGCATTTACTCCTTGAATAGAGACCAGACGTAGATACTTTTTGGTGCGGTGAAAGTCAATAACCACTTCCTTGGTTTTGCTGATGTTAATTCTCTTTGTACCAAGAAACATAGTTTGCCACCTGACTGTTACTGTATACTCTGTCTCATCCCCTTTATCAATACCCTGTAAGTGCAGAATCATCTGAGAATTTCTGCAGTTGGCATGACCTGTTTTTATGATTGTAGTCGGTGGTGTACAGATTGAACAGAAAAGGAGACAGGACTTTTCCTTGTGGTGCCCCAGTGTTGCTCACATTTGTATCAGAAACAGTCCTTATATACGAAGATGTATACTTGAGTTTAAAATATTTTTATGATGAAATGCAACAAAGTATTCATAGTATGACATTATTAAATTAATTTAAATAATTAGACTGTTAATAATTCCAAATTTATAAATTAATATTTCCATATTCATTAAAAGTTTTCTAAGGCTGCAGGCAGCTTTACTTTCACAGGAGAATTTTTCTGTATTGCAGTTTGTCATGTGGAGAAACAGGAAGAAAGAAAAAAGGAAGACATTAACTTAAATAAAGAAAGTCAACCCAGAACATTACCCATTGTATTTTGTGTCTCTGAACATCAGCTTAAGAACCCAACATATAACTTACATTTTACCAGTTGGTTGTAGCTGATACCCATTAATAGCCTTGTTGCATCTCTGCATTGAACATACAGGTGATTTTCTGCAATCAGTAAGGCAGATATTTTACAGATATCGTTGCAAGGTGCCTTGGGAATATCTGCAATATCTTCACTGAACCACTTCAACAATGTGTCAAAAGGCAAGAAATGATGGGTTTTCTGAGAGATAGCAGGTATCCACTGGATAATAGCAGGTATCTCCTTTGTGTGCACCTTTTCACATCTGTAATCAACCCTCAAACAGTAGCCAAAGAGCCATATAATACAATACAATACAGCACATCAGCAAACCCAAAAGCAAAGTATAACTATATGGAAAAATTAACTATAATATAATACAATACAATCCTTATATACAGTATTTGTCTTCTTAGGGAGTCAAGGCTGGGAGCTGTCTGAAAACGACGGCTGTTAAAGCTTATTGAGGAATTTTTTGTGCGATTTTAGGCTATACAAGAAATACATTTTTGTTTTTGTAAACAAACCATGTACTGTTCATTGAAGTTTGGGAGTTCTTAATGTAACATTTAATTTAGTGATTGTGGAAAAATAACTAATTATATTAATTAAATATATACCAGGCTGACCAGGTGGTGGCATATGTGTGGCTGAGAGAGAGTAAAATAGGTTGTAAAGTCCAGACTTAGCCACTTAATTGTAATGACCAACTTTCTGTTTTTCTCACTATTGGAAAGGCCGCTGATTGCCTTAATAAACAATGGCACCATGCTGTCATCTAAAAGAACATGCTGTTCTTTAGAAAATAGTTTGTTACTTTTACAGCGTGCCTGTCATTTCTTTTACGTTAATCTTGTGCTTATTTATATGCTCTGTCATATTTGGTTATTAAATTATGATGAAGTCGTGTTTACTTTATATTACTTTTCACAAGTTTATTTCATTCCACTGAACAACTAATAATAAAAACAAATAATGACATTCCTATCGGTCAACTGCTTTTCAGTCACCTAGAGATGCTTTTTCGAAGGTGACTTCAGGAATTAGTATATGTATTAAGTAGTGCTATACACTAAGTAGTATGATATTCTTGCTCCCGAAGTGCCTTCTTATGAAGGGTTTTGAGAAACACAAGAGAAAGTAGATTGCACTTTGCTCATACATTAAGTTTGTGCATCTTAAAGTTGGTAAGATTCATTGTTTTTGGGAAACAAGTAATTTATTTCGTGTCTGTCACAGATTGTGTGTAGTATCACTCTACATATATGTGTATAGTGTATCATTCATGGGAGTATGGGGACTTGGGTGATTAATTTTTTTATTTACTTCATCCAATGATTCATATTTACTTCATTCAATGAGTCATATTTGAAATAACAGTGGTTGCAGTATTAGTAAAGCATTTAAATGTTTTAATAGCATTTTACAATGTGAGGTAGTTAAAAACTAGGCTTATGGTTGGTGAAGTTGCTTTCCTATACACCAGATTCCAGCTCAAGTGATATAAAAATTACACTGATTTATTGATTGACTATTATTAGGTTGTGGTTGTAAAGACTCTATGGCTAATTTTTAAACATAACATTTTTCACAAAAAAATAAAATAAATAACAAAATATAGAATTCAAATCTATATTAAATACTACCTGCCTGAGTGCAAACAACTGACATGACACCGAGCTCCCAGGTGAGTGTGACTCTTGTAATGGGGATTTGTTTTGCAGTCAGAAGCAGCTATCTAATGTATAAAAGAAGAAATCATCAAAACTGAAATAACTTCTCTCAAGGTAAATTTGAAAGGGAAGATGAATCAGTAACTGAGGTTGCACAAAATGGTTCTGTGTTCAAGACAGACAATTTCAAATATCCACCTATGCATTTTAAAAGGAAATTTCAAAAATGTGAACAGAATTCTTTATTTGAGATATTTCAATGAAAATACAGGGTGGCCCACGAAAAAGTAGCCCGCCTCCCTGGCGAAAAAAGGCGCCCTTCCATAAAGAAAGAAACTTGAAATGCAAAAATCTTTACTCACTCTTTACAGAAAGTGCTGAAAATGATTCTTTGTGGAATGGAATACATGTCGCTCAGCTCGTACTCACACGTTTGCACTACGTCTAAACAGCTTTTGTGATGAGGGTAGTCAATCGGCGCCCCACTCTGGCAGGAAGGCGGGCTACTTTTTCGTGGGCCACCCTGTATAACTTTCTCAGCATATTTTCTTGAAGAATTAGTGTACCAAATTTCTTCAAAATCAGAGCCAAAATGTTTCCAGCTGAAAGACCAACATGACGATGACATTGCGTGAAAACACGTCTGATTATCATCATGACATTGTTTCATATATGACTGAAAACTCTTATTCATGCTGCTTGTGACGTTTGACTGACAGATTTGTTTCAATATAGCCAAAAAATAAAAATAGAAGATGCAAGGTGACTCTAGTGCCAATGATTAGAAATGCAGCTACTCATCAAAGTTGACTTTGAGTCCAAAGCATAGTTTACATAAAAAGGACATCAGTTAAATTTAGTCTGTTAATTTCTGAATGACATGCATTTATTTTAGAGTATATAAATCTCCAAATGCCATTTGAAGTGAAATCTCTGTTGGATAACAGCTTATAATAAGACAAGCCTACAATTAGAAAATAACTTAGTGCTCTGTTTTACTCTAGTAAAGTGTACATTTGTAATGAAGCAAACAATGGAATAAAATCAAAAGCACTCTTTTTATGTCAGCAGCTGGTTATGGTGACATAACAGCTTTTTTGTGAACTCTCGGAGGTTGCCTTCAGAGTTTAATTGGCAATGTGTTCATGAGTCACAATCCCAGATGGACTGTGATGGAAAAAATGCAGTGCATTACAAGATGTAGTCCACAGCACAAAAACACTCAGATGCAGTTATTACCATTATGTGAGAAAAGTAATATTATAAAGCAACTTAAAATTTGAACAAATGATTACAGAGATTCTGTTGCATTACCATTTACTTGCAGGTGAAAAGAACCACTTAATATTTTGCCATTTACGTTCAGGTCAAAAAAGCACTTAATCTTTTCCTATTTTCTTCTGAGTATTTATTAATAAAGACCTATAGCAGCAAATTGCAAGACTATATATCTGATTTTGGTAAATATATATTTACTAGTTAAAGCAAATGAGGAAAAAACAACAGTATTTTATATTGTGGGAGCTGCAACTTTCTACATACAGCTCACTTGCTTTCTCTTTTTTTCTTACTGTATTACTTTATTTCTCTTCTTGAAAGTTAATGAATGAATATGTCAGCATGGGTAGATGATGCTCCTCTGTTCCCTATGGTTTTATTTTAAAAAAATGTTTCAATCTTTTAGACAAAGCAGCAGGATTTTTCTTTTACACAACCTTTTTCCAAAAAATTGTTTAGCAATTTATAACCTTTAGTGCAGGGAGGGTGGCAGGAGCTTTATGGTTTCTCCTTTGGCATATCACTGAAAAGTTGCTGCAGGAGACCCTTCCAGGATGTCCAGTGAGTTCAAAAAAGTTACTGTTTCTGGTTACACCAAACTTACTGGTCACCCTTTCATAGATCCAGCAACATTTATTCATCTTAAGGGTGAATGATGTATTTGAGTACATCCGTGGAAATTAAGGGGGAGTGTGTTTAAAACTGAAGACAGGAAGCACTTCTTTATGCAGAGTTATGGTTCCCTGAAACAAAATAACCAAGGCGTGTAATTGAAGCTGAAAATTTGGCAACCTTTAAGAAGAATCTGGATGATATATTGGGACAGCTTAACTATTAGCTAAACAGACGGGCGTGATGGACTGAGTGGTCTCCTCTCCTGTGTCAGATTTCTTATGTTCTTATTTGTCCACTCTATAAGCATGTTCTGCCATGGTGTGAGTCTGATGCTGCCAAAATAGGTTTCATCTTGTGACATTTTAGTGGAAAAATGTGAGTTTAGCAGATGGAGTATAAAGATTTAAAACAAAAATTGTACATTTATGCTATTCCGAACAATCTCAAATGCTAATGTGTCAAGTGGCACCTAAAAAGAAATGAGTTTAAATTGAATTGAGCAGAAGTTGAGTTGAATTACTGTTATCCACATGATACTTTGTTCAGAAACACTAAACACGACCTTGCCCAACATGGGGGTGAATAGGAAAATATGAAGATGAGTAAATTATTATTACAAAATATTTATCAATTTATTTCTTAATAAATGCTCTCTCTTTGTAAACAGATTGCTGAGTGTAAACAGATGCCTAAATAAATTATTTTCTTTCTTTCTCTTTCTTTCTTTCTGTCTAATGTGAATTACTAGAGTAACTTATTTATTCTTCAAGAAGAAATTAAAAATAAACCTCTGTCCCTAGGTCCCCAGATATATAGCAATAAATGAATGTAAAGGTTTCCAGTGGTTATCAAATCTTATGGAAACCTGCAAATGTAGTTCAGTTTTAAATATTACTGTGGTTTATCATGCATTTTAGTCCAAAAGTGAGGTTAACCCTGCAGCATTTTATTCAAAGTCATGAAAACAAAGAGTTTCAAAATATGCCACATTTTTCTGTAGACATTTATATTTTATTAAGCACATTGTAGCACAGTAATGAACAAAAACATGATCTCTTATTAAAGTAACATTAGAAATGTTCCTGTTTTTCTTCTGTTTGTCACATCTCTACTAATTTACTGACACTACTTGAGCTATTCCTGCTTACCACTGCAGCTTGTTATTCTCTCTGACAGCCTTGCATTTGTCACTGTATGATAACAGTCACTGATTCAAAATGTAATCCAAGTTTCTGTCATGCTAGGTGTGCTGTTCATTCTCTTTAGGTTTGAATATTTCATAGTTGTCAGAATCCCCAGACCAAACTGTTTTGTGTTTCATCTCAAGCTTGGTCTAGGCAATGAGTAAATGAAATGAAATGTAGTAGTTTACCCAAAAGATTTCCTTATATTTAGCCACTCTCTTCAGGCAATTCAATTTTCTTTTTTCATCAGATTTACTCATTAATATAACCCAATGAAAAAGTGGTATAAGCTTTTTTTTTTACTGCAAGCTTCTGCCTTACATTTTTTTCCTCCATCTCTGGCACTATGACACCAAATAAAAATATGGAATGTGAGGCCTTGCAACAAAAATGATAGGCAGTCAAATGAGCACATCAATTTGTACATTTGCACATTCAGTATTCTATCCATGCACTGTTGTCTCAGAATTCCCTCAATGGAGTTAATTTTTTAATTTTATTTTTGCTGGTATCCTGTCAGATGCCATATTAACTTTGTGATTGTGTGCTGTTCTGGCCTAAATTGCTTGCTTTTGTCAAACTTTGCTTTACATTCTTATGATTTTTAAAATTGTTTTCTATTGTAACAGCTTGCAGGAATATACTTTTCAGCCACCTGTGGTGAACCAATCCATTTTTTTATGAATTTATATATTGCAATGACCACAAAGAAGTGTGATCCTTTGGCCCACAGTTCTGCAGCACAGTATAAAACAGTTGGCATACTTAAAAAATGTCCTGTATGTGAAAAATGCAAACACTTCTCTAATTTGTCTTCATTTTCTTTTTCTTATATCTGTTAACATGCTTGTAGTCATTTAATTGTGAGTGAGCAGCACATTTTTAAAATTACACAGACCATTTTATTCAATATTTTCATATTATATGAAATTATATTTTGAAATATTAAATTATATTTTCCACTGTAATTCACAGGCTAAAATTGCAGGGTATTTGTAATGTATTTCTGAGGCCTGGGCGGTCCTAGTTTCGAGAGATTTTCTCATAGTCTTCACGCAGTGTGTATTAATTACTAGACTATTATAGTTCTGACTTCCTCATGTGTCTTGCCTGACCATGACTTGGTGAGAAAGTATGTGCAATTCAGATACGGTAGTACATCACTTGGTATTACAAAGTATGTCATACACTTGTAAGTGAAACACAGTAGCACTATGAACTGATTGAAGATGGGGACTAGCATTGTGGACAACATGGAGTCAACAGGATAACTTAAATATTTTGGGCGGAAGAAAATGTGTGTATATAGTTTAGGAGATGGCATGGGTAGAGGTGGATATGGGCATTTTAATAAATAAGCAGAAGCTACCCAGTTCAACACATGGTAGAAGGGAGGCTTGCTTTATTATTCATGGCCTTCTGTAGCATATTATGATAGCCTGGCCACCTTTGGCTTTCCTAGCATTTCTTCTCAGGAATGACACCAGAAATGGCCATTGGCCAAGGCATAAAAACTCCTTTCATTTATAATATTATAACAATCTAGATAAGAACAGGCCATTCAGCCAAACAGAGCTCAGCACTCCTATCCACTTAGTTTTACTAAAATAACACCAAGTATAGTACTACATCAAAGAAAGAGAACAGAAGCCCTCCCCACAAGAAACGTCCACTCACATATAAGAACAACATAGCTGCACCAGGCGTAAAGGCTAAATCCTGCCAGTCAGTCTGTCCCACACCTGTCCTTCAACGAAACATCACAGCTTGCAGTGCTTGCCAAGGTATCGTGCAAAGTCCTGCTTATAATTATGTTTTGTGATGGTCTTTATATAAAACAACATTTATATGTTATTTATATAAAAGCCAGATCGAATGGTGTTTACTTTGATTCATTTACTTGCCTTACTACAGCGTAAAGTCACAAGTAGACTGCAGAGCTTCCTGTGTTTGATCAACACTGGCATGCTGACAAACTACATGTGTACTGAAGTGACTTTAGGAGGGGATGTGAAAGCAGGAAGCTTGCTCCTTGTGCTGATCAACGCATTTACAAAACAAAAGACTCTGATGGTAGAGGTGCGAAGGGATTTAAGGTGGGCCAGGATTATGAGTTTTTTTGTAGGCTTCAGGAATTCTAGTGTTGAAGTACATTTAGGTGGACAAGATACCCCACTAGAGATGCTGTTTTTTTTTCTATTATTGATGAAGTCTCAAATGGCAGCAGGGTCTTCATATTTGGTTTTTTTTTTTTTGTAGTTTGTTGCTCCATGTTTTAATCCCATTCCCTGGGTCATTTACTTTTTTATTTGGTACTCTTTTTACATCTTTGGTGTTATTACAATTTATTTTTGGATTAATTCAGTTATTATTATTCATTTTGGATTATTTTTGGCTCAAGATCACCTGCATTGTAAGCACCATCCCAAAAATCAGACTCTAGTAAGACATAGGGTGAATATGAAAACTTCACTCAAACAAAGAGATTTGAACCCTGAATCTTTGGAGCAGCAGTCCTAACCACTATTCCATAGCACCACTCCTTGTTCAAACCAATGTACAACTTTCCATGAATCCTACAAATTTTTATATATTAGCCAACAGACAGAGCTGCCTGATTGAAAAAGCAAAAATCGAATGAGAAAGGGCGAGCTTATAATGTTAACTCTCCAACCATTTTGAGGTAGTGGTGATATTTTAATTTGGAGGTGAATGCAAGACCACCACTGGACATTTAGTCATCAGATACAAATCTAAATATTTTACATAAGATGGTATTTCTTCCTGCCATTTGTTCAAGGTGAGAATGGTTGAAATTAAGAATGTAACACTAAATGAAACATCAGGTGATAGTCATAATCTAATGTAACCAAAGATGAAATTATCTGTGTTGTGCAGGCACTTATGTTTTGGCGTGTTTCGTGAGTGTTCTGTCAAAATGAGATAGCTGTTCTAAATAGCACTTGGTAGTCAGCCAATTCAGTGTGTACATGAGTAAAGTGCACAATAGTGAATTTTGTTTTTGCTAGCAATATTTTTGATTAAAATAAATTGTAAATACTTTCATCCACTGTATTCATGTAGTGCCTTGTGAACTCATACTCAAATGTAATTAATTCTGATGTTATAATGTATGTATATCCATTCAATTTTCAGGTTTAAAGATATTTACAGCCGTATATTCTGTCAAATTTTAGTTTCATATAATTAGAATAAGGGCTTATCCAAAATAAGGCATATATACTGGTAGTTTCATGATACATGTTTACTCTGGATAGATTACAATACTTATGTTTATGTAAAAGCATAAGTTGAAAGGTGCACTAATATAGGCTGTTTTAGTAGCAAGGAATTAAAACAAAAGTGTAAAATATTATAACTTTAAACAAGTATGTCTGACCCAAACCAAATATGTCAGATAAGTAAAGTTGGTTTTACATTTCATATGATGTTTAAAAATCGTGAATATTCAGACTAGCTGATGCACATCAAATTAACATTTTGACCAGCTTTTATTAGTGGTCTTGTTAAAATGCTAATTATACTATATAAAATGAAAATTTTGATAATTTGGTTTTTTTTTTTGCTAAAGTACATTGTCTGTCCTTAAAAAATCATTGATTGGTCTGTAATGCATTAACATACATTTTATTAACTAGTTTAGAGTATAAGCTAAATTATAATATATGTGTATAATTGCAAGGCATATCTTACTTTTCTTAATAATGCAAAATACTTATTTTGGATGTGATTTTAAACCATTGTACAAATTAATAATAATTTATAGAATGATTATATAATTAAATAAGTCATGAAAAGATAGCATGTTGCTATCCTTATGACAGTATATTAACAGTTATATTCTTTCATGGTTTCCATATCTTGCAAGAAGTTTTTATAGGGAGAATATTTGCAGATCCCAGTGCTTCAACACAGAAATTCAATAATGACAGCCTCTTATAATTAATTGTAAAGTTAATTTTGTGAAAATAAATTGGCCTTCTAAGATTACAACAACATTTTCATGATATATGGCAACACTGACTTACCAGCTAAAAGAAATTTTTTAATCTATTCAATGTATGAAAACAATATAAATATTTTTTATTGTACAGGGATATAGGATTTGTTTTTTCAGTAACCACAGCTGAGTGTGCCAGTTTAAAAATTCCTTCCTGATTTAAGAGTGTTGCTACATGAATGTAGGTTCTCATTCTTTCATTAAGTTACCTTACCAATATTAAATGATAACAGATTTTAAAATCTAAGTTCAGTGGATCTTGTGCAATTTATGTTGAAAATGAAAGAAGTGGTCTTTTTTCCATTTTGTTTCCCTTTTTTGTCGACTTCATTTTAATGGAGGTTTGAAGGTTGACAGTTCTGGAATAGCAATTCTGATGTTATTCAAATACAACAACATCAAATGAGCCAGTCTGAGAGCTACATGATCAGAGAACCCAATATGAAGTAGTATAAACCAAGACATCCAAAAGTTAAAAAAAGCTAATCTTCTTTATTTTACAACCAGCACTAATACATTGTTGCTTTATTCCATGTTACTTAAAGAGTTGATGCTGCTCTCTCTTGGCGGTTATCAAGGTTCTCTGTCGGTAGATGTCAAGACTGTAGATAAGACTTTTTATTTTTGTGAATGTTCATGACCTGGCCATCATTAAAGGACTAAGTTTGTGTAAACAGCCTTACTGCATACTTCCCAATTATGGATCAGAAAACTGCATGTCTGAAGACTTTAAAATAAAAGGCTTGAATAGCTTGCAGATCATAATCTGCTGTTAACACCAATATGATTCAGTTTTGAAGCTGTAGTGTAATGACTGGCAGCAGTCTTGCTCATTTTTATTATGTCCTGCAAAATTAACAATTTATCAGTCAAAAAAGAAATTATAGGTGTACATAGAGATTGTCTTGTGTGGCAGACAACCAGGGATCTTGCCCTACCGGGATGCCAGGAACAAGAAAGGACTGGGAGAGGGGCAATATATTCCCCTGGACACAAGAGGGCAGCCCCCCTGGTTTTCATCAGGGCCATGGATACAGAGCTGGGAAGCTCAACCTGTAGGGATCCGTGGCCACCACCAGGGGGCACCTGGATGATTTCTGAGCCATAAGCACACCAGGAAGTGCTGCCAGAACAGGAACCAGTTATGCCCGGAGTGCTTCCGGGTGCAAGGGCAGCAATTCCACCACACCAGGAAGTGCTGCCGGAAGATCATCAGGGAGCACCTGGAGGACATCCGGGTGCCATAAAAGGGGTCGCCTAACTCTATTCGGGGAGCTGAACTCGGGTGTAAGAGGATGGAGCTTCCGGCGAGAGTAGTAGAGGCAGCAAAAGGATAGAAAGGCAAAAGGACTGTGAGCAATATTGGGGATTTTGTGCACTGTGTGTGTCATATAAATGAATGGGTGTGCATTTAGACATCTGGAGTCTGTGTTTGTCTGTGTCTAAGGCTGGTCTTTCACATTTCATAAAAGCGTTTGTGCTCCACTGATTTAGGTAGTGACATACAAAAAAACCAGTTTGTGCTAACTGTGTTATTATTTCAGTTTTAAGAGATTAGCTCATCATTTTATTCTTGTTATCATGGTAAAGTCTGATTATCAATATTTAATAGGATTTTTTTGAAGAGTGAATAATGAGCATTGTTGTCAAACATAGTTTTAAGTAGTTGGTTATAATGCAATGTTGGAAATTCTCCAAAAAAATAACACATTATGATCTTTTTTTTAATGAAATATTTTTGTTTAATCTGTTACTATTTAGTTTATGACTGAATGAATAACCATATATCATATTTGATGAAAAAAGAGAATTTTAGAACTTTCTGATGTCTGAATGAGCTCATACACATTTTTTGCAACTTCCTAGCATTATTTGTGTTCCCTTCCTTCACTTAACACTAGAATTACCAGAGCCTACGAAAAAACTCGTAATTCCGTCCCACCTTAAACTGCTTCTTAAATCCCTTCACACCTCTCCGCCAGCGCCCTTTGTCTTCTAAATGTGCTGATAAAGAGAAGCCGGCTATTCCATCCCCCCACCAATTTAGAACGTGCACGAACTTCTCTCAGCTCATGCCTTGATTGAGTATCTGGGAGTGAAGTGGAGTTTTAGAGTGAAATAATAGATCGTTGTTTGGAACACACGCATTTCATGTCTGTTCCGTTTCTACAGTAATCTGTGTCAACACATTGTTAAAACAGAAACTTTTTTTTATATTCTAGTAGTAGATGACAAAATGTAGGCATAAACTATATAATGTATGAAGCCTGAAGTCCAAATAGCAAAGAAACATTTATATGTTTGAATAAAAGTGCAATCGTGTTATTCTTGTGAAAATGTTTCTTTGCTATTGCGTGTGTTCCAAACAACGATCTATTATTTCACTCTAAAACTCCACTTCACTCCCAGATACTCAATCAAGGCATGAGCTGAGAGAAGTTCGTGCACGCTCTAAATTGGTGGGGGATGGAATAGCCGGCTTCTCTTTATCAGCACATTTAGAAGACAAAGGGCGCTGGCGGAGAGGTGTGAAGGGATTTAAGAAGCAGTTTAAGGTGGGACGGAATTACGAGTTTTTTCGTAGGCTCTGGTAATTCTAGTGTTAATTTAATTTCCTTGCTTTGTTTTTTTTATCATAATAACACCAGTCAAATCGAATTAAATTTGATGAAACTCATACAAATTAAATATCAAAACAAGCATACAACATAGAGACAAAAGTCATAATCATTCCCAAATGAGTCACAAACAAGCAATTTAGCAAAACCATTTAGAAACATTCATGAAATCAGTGTCAAAGACTCTAAGGTCAAGATGCTAAGTTAATGCCTCTTGCAGCTTGTCTGGCAGTATTCATCTTGATAAACCTTGGTAATGTGTAGAAGCAAGGTGTGACAGGTCCCAGAAGGTCTTTAAAGGCTTTGCATTTCAGTCTGAAAGAGTAGAGTAAAATCCTGCAAAGGAGAGGGTTCTCTGTGATCTTAGAAATGGTGTGAACCACTCGTTCTAGTTATTTTTATACCAAACCAGGTTGTTAAAGGAAAAAATACTGGTTACAAAATAATAATAATAATACTAATTAAATAGCATAACACTACAGGTCTCACAGATTTCAGTAGGTAAGACATTCTAAAAGTACTCAGTATTCAATAAGATGGATAGGTAAAAATCATGTAAATGTAAATTATCTGAACACAATAAATCCTCTTCAGGAGATAATAAACGGCTGCATCACGATGTATCTGCTAAAAGAAAAAAGTTCAGATTATCCCCACACTGAAAAAAGAAAAGAAGAATCGATGCACAATATTTGGTCTGTGTGGCCTACATCAGGTTTGAATTTAGGTATGAAGGCTACATAGCCAAAACTCTCTATCACTCACCTTCTATTCTTTTTTTCAGTGTGGAAATAATTTTCACTTAAAAAATTGTATGTTCCTTCAATAGCTCCTTCAACTTTTATCAGCCTTTCTATTGAAATGACAGCTTTGCCCTAGGTTTACCCAGATAGATTTGTGCCAAAGTTAAAATACTTTATATGCATCCATTCACATTTTACCTTTTTTGTTGTCCACAAAACTGAAATAAATTCAGCTAGTTTGAATGTAAAGGGCTTCAAAAATGTATCACTCACACTATGCATGTTACATCATATTCAGTGTTAAAACTAAAATGTTAAAGAGAAAGGATAAGTGCCATCTATTTACTGTTCCGTCTTTTCAAAAATATAATAGCCATAAGTACATTTTTATATACTATAATAAATCTCCAGTACTGATGACCAAATACAACCAGAGTGTAAGTACCTAGGCAAAACACGAACAGTCATTAGCTAAAGTATACCATGGTTACTGATGATTCTCACAGTCCTTTCTTGTCTATTTTCAGATCTCCATCAGCAGCTCTGACTCTTGCTCAATGTGCTTCATTTGTGATGTGTGCTTTTACAAATTTAAAGTGCCCGTAGCCCTTAATAAGTTAGTCAGGTGTCACATTACCTTACATAGTTCCTCAAATAGCTGCACATGTTTTGTACCACTGGGGCTGCTTGGAGGCTGCTTTTGCCAAAGGGATGATGTTATGCATCTTCTGCTACATTTCAAGAAGTGTAAAGAAATCTAAGCAGCTTACAGAGAAAAAAAATTACAATATTTATGTCCAGTGCATAGGTGCATCCCAGAGACATCTGCTATAATAGACAAAATTCAAGAGATACAATCCATTGAGACAAGATGCCATTCAACAACAGAAAGATACATGCCTTCGAAGGCTTACTTAGTTCTCCAGATGGTAAAATAATAATCGTGATACTGTATTTTGTTCTCCTACACATTCTTTGCTAGAAAATTAAATTTTAATATTTCATCTTCCTGGCACCAGCACTTGTAATGAATCATCAACTGATGCCTTTGGCTAAAAGTCTTGCTTTGCATTTGGGCCTAAACTGCAGTTTTCAGGAAAATAACGTAAAAAAGAATAAATCAAAATGGCTGTTTCTGGTCAGGTCTTTACAGATTTAATGAAAGCAGACAGGTATAACAGATGCCCAGCTGGAAACTCTTCAGACATGCTATGTATATTTAATTTTGCCTTTTTTACAGATGTCCATTAAATATGTTGTTCTGCAGTGTGTCTGACAACTTGCTTTATTATTATGTCTAAGCACTATAACCTACAAATAAAATCTGTGAAGATAAGTAAATGTATAATTCAGAGGTGATGTACAATGTTTAGTTGTTTTCTATCTTCAG